>NC_134789.1:29694655-29707155 GCF_046742065.1 Oratosquilla oratoria
GCCATTATCAAATGAAAACGTAGCCAACTTGGATTTTTTTTTCTCAAATACTCTGAAGGACATGAAAGAAGTTCATAATGTCCTGATCCAAGCTGCCGAGCTCTTTGGCCATTGTCTGCTAGGCAAGTTCGCCGCCCACGCGTTCCGTTTGCTCACAAAGGCGAAACCGAGGAGGGCGATGATGACGACGTTTCTCTTATATAAGATGTTTTCAATGATTGATGAGGTTAGGTGACCTGAACTTTGGTTATTACCGCCCGAAAATAAACATTTCCCATTTTCTCAACATTTTCAAAACGAGAACATTTGAGTGCGCTCCGTAGACTTACGATGTTTATTATTGTCTCTCTCTCTCTCTCTATATATATATATATATATATATATATATATATATATAGATATATATATATATATATATATATATATATATATATATATTTATATATTTATTTATTTATTCATTCATTTATTTATTTATTTTATCTATTTATTTATTTATTTATTTATTATTTATTTATTTATTTTTTTTTTTTTTGGGCAGGGAGGGATTAGTGATAAATGGGAGTGGAGTGCGTGGAAATTAAAATTTTGGGAGTGGAATTATACCTTTTACTTTGGCTACCTTCCTTGTAAGGGGGGAAAAGCCCTTGTACGAATTTCATTAATTTCTAACAATTTCTTGTTGAGAAACATTTCTTTTGAAAATATTTTATAGGAGCAATATACTTTATATTATTGGTCATTCATTGTGTAAATTAATCATTTCAAGTGCCGAATCAAGACAGGAGGGGTCTTGATATTCTCAACCTAAAGTAGGTAAAATCTGACAAAATAGTCTTCCCAGACTTGAACAATGTTTCATCTATATGGTGATGCCTGGTATCTTTCCCCAGATCGCCAAGTACGAACTGAGGAAATCTCCACATTTTGATTAAAAAAATACAGAATCTATTAAAATGTTTTATTGGCCAACATAATATAAACGGTGAGACATAAGGAGGATGACATTTTCAGATATTTTTAGTCGATTCTGAAACAGAAATAGATTCGTGGATGAGGAAAACGTGCAAAATAGAAACAAGAATAATGAGGCACTGATAGACGAAAGTAAGCAGAGAGAAAAAAATTGACATGTATAGAAGAATCAATCAATTTCTTGCAGAAATGTTAATAAACAAAGAAGGATTCGACGTTGAGCCTTCACGAAAGCAATCTATCCTGATAGCTACACCACACCAACTCCCCTAGAAGGAGCATCTTAGACCAGAGATCGACCAAACAGCCGACAACTGTAAGTTGGAGTCGTAGAGGGAACCTCAGGTGCCTCGCCAGAAGTCATGTGGGATAACTGCAGCCCTAGGACCTTCGGGCAATGCCACAAGAGCCAAATGCAGAAACAAGAGCCCGTCCTTCAGCAGCAGAAGAGCCTACGCGAACTCGTCCGGCAATTATACGAAGCCACCAACACGATCTACAAAGACGCCTTGGCCATCGACGACTTCCAGAACGTCTTGTGTCAGGAGGAGAGAGTTCAGGCCGAAGACGTCCGTTTCTTGCATGACGCCTCTGAGGGAGCTGCTATTCGGGTCGAGGAGCTCCTGTCCAAAGTGGAGGAGAAGGAGCGGCAGAAGGAACGGCACATGATACTCTTCCGTGCCATCGGGCTGACCGTCTCCCTGACGAGTCTTGTCCTCCTCCTGCACTATTTGCATTTTCTTCTATGAGCGATTCGTTTGGTGGATGCGCAAGAAGGAGTCTCTATGTGGTGGTTATTATTTTGTTTTTTCAGCCTTCGTTACAGCAAAGATGATGCCACTAAATGATTTATCCCCCTTTCAGGGGCATTCCCTACGCAAAGCAATTCATCTGGTGAATGCGTGAGGGAGAGTCTTTCTGTCTTTGTTATTTACTTTCTGATTCTTCAGCTTTCGTCACAGAAAAAAATATGGCACTAAATGATTTATCCTTCTTGCAGGGGCATTCCCTACGCTAAACCTCCGATAGGAAACCTCCGGTGGAAGGCTCCTGAGCCTGCGGAGAGGTGGACCGAGGAGTTGGACGCCACACGCCACCGGTCTTTCTGTCCTCAGTATGACTATGACCGGAATGAGGTGGTGGGAGATGAAAACTGCCTCTTTCTCAACATATACACACCATTTCTTCCAGGTGAGCGCCATTTCGAACTCTTCCATTTAGTTTGTTGTGCCCCGCCTCTTTTACATAGGGCAAATTGAGAGGTAAGTCAATTGTGCAAGTTACTTGGTACAAGTTACTTTGCCGTGTGTAAACATCTGCTTGACAAAGAAAACGTATGTTTACATACGGCAAGCAGATGTTTACACAAGGCAAGTAGCTTGTAGCAAGTAACTTGCACATTTGACTTGCCTCTCAACTTGCCATGTGTAAACGAGGTTATATTCCTTTGCACGTAGGTCCACAAGTACTAGAATTAAGTTTCTGAATTTGACTTTGTACATATGAGTAAACCTCTTTTTCCTCTTCATTACCATTTATTGGCATAAAACCCTTCACATTGAAAAGGAAACATTTCATAGAAAAACACAACGAAAACAATAGGCTACGTTTAAAAAAATGGGATGCATAATCAGTTCACATTCATAAGATAAGTAAAAATTATATAGTGTTGCCTCGAGCTTGGCTGGAAACCTGCAGATACATACTGATCATCAACGGGCCTCGGGCTATCCCATAGATTTCTCCAGAAAGAAACACAGGGTCGTCGAATTTATGAAGCGGCCTTGCTGTGGATGTGCTGTGTCTTGCGACACTGCTTCTGACCCAGGGCAGTGGGCAGGATGCAGGGATGACCCGTCATCCAGGAGATGCCAAGATAGGAGGGAGGGAGGAAGGTGGAGGGAAGTGGAATATATAGGAAATGGAATGGGTGGGAGTGGTTTCTATGCCTTTTTCTTTTTGGCTACCCCCCGTGTAGGGGGAAAAAGCCTTTGGTATATGTATGTATGTATGTATGTATGTATGTATTAGTGCGGGTCAATTTCTGTCAAAGGCCGATTGGATAAAAGGGTAAAGAGCAGCCGCCGCTTGTCAGCTGTTTTACTGTAAAAATGTGGAGGAAAGATAATAATCAAAGCTGACAGAGAGAGAGAGATCCTGGGCCCAGTCCGTAGATCCAATGCCAGCCCCTCGTGGCTGTGCCTCCAGATATTGGCAATTGGGATCCGGCGCATTCAACGACAACAATTCATTGACAACAATTCATTGACAAGTTACCACAGTACTAATGTGGAGTGAAAACAAGTGACGAGGAGATGATACTCTCCGACGTTCGTCTCACAGGACCACTTTGTGCAGGTTTCCATCGTCGTTCCCCAAAATTATTATCCTTTGGTAGTTTACATTTCAGAAGATATTTCTTTTTATGTAAAACTATTACATCTGCATAAAGCTCACAGAACAGTAAGCTTTTACAATCGGTCTTACTACTGAACACATCCTTTCCTACCACCTTTCCTGTGAAATAAATCTTGACATAACTCTTTTACAGGGCGACCTAGGCTCTCTACGCCTAAATATTTTACTATCTCATAATAAGGATATTTCTTCCTCTTCCGAAGGTCAAGGGGTTGCTCCTCTGGCCGTTCTCGTCTTCCTCCACGGAGGGGCATACATAAGAGGCGCCTCCGCGTCTTACGGTGCCCATAAAATCATGACGGAAAACGTTGTTGTGGTGACCCTCAACTACAGGCTTGGTGCTCTGGGTGAGTCAATGACCAATAGGTCTTTTGCTTTAATGATCCTCAATTATTGAAGTTATTGGGTGTTCATAGAGGATGACTAGGAAATTATTGTACCTCAGTGCAGCAACAATGGGTTCATGCGGTGCTGGTGCACCGAACAAGAGCTAAAAATTAATTGACATAGAAATCATAAGCTAGAGTGAATAACCCATGTGTACAAAACTATCGCTAAAGTCTATATTGTATAATCACGTACAACTTAATGGTGGTAACACACTTTTGTATCGTTTGTATTGAATCCAGATGAAATAATTGCACAATTCTTACACCACAGGTTTCCTGAGCACAGGAGATTCCGAGTTACCCGGTAACTATGGGTTACTCGACCAGATAGCGGCCCTCCGCTGGGTCACCAAACACATCGCCCAGTTCGGCGGCGACCCCAACAGGATCACTCTCGGAGGACACTCGGCCGGGGCTTCTATGGCACATCTCCTCCTCCTTTCACCACAAGCTCATGGTAAGTGTGTGTGCATGTGTGTGTGTGTGTGTGTGTGTGTGTGTGTGTGTGTGTGTGTGTGTGTGTGTGTGTGTGTGTGTGTGTGTGTGTGTGTGTGTGTGTGTGTGTGTGTGTGTGTGTGTGTGTGTGTGTGTGTGTGTGTGTGTGTGTGTGTGTGTGTGTGTGTGTGTGTGTGTGTGTGTGTGTGTGTGTGTGTGTGTGTGTGTGTGTGTGTGTGTGTGTGTGTGTGTGTGTGTGTGTGTGTTTGTGTCCTCTTGTACGTGTTCACGTTTATATGAATGCAGGCTCGTGTGTGTATGCAGGCGCAATTGTGTATGCACGCTCGTGTGCGCATGCGTTCTCATGTGTGTATGCTTAAGTACGTGCGTGCGATGTTTGTATATGTGAAGTAGTTGAAGAGTGGGTGTGTTTGAATGCTTATGGTAGCATGCTTGGCTCTGGCACAGGACACGAGCCCTGTAATGGGGCGTTTATTTACGCGCACACACACACTCAAGATTTAAACACAAGTGGTAAACAGTCTTCAAGTTTTTTTTTGAGTCATCGCATTTGACGTAAGTTCTCTTGGATCATATATGATATAACAACGAGCACCTTTGATATGCATGTAATATAAATACTTAAACCAAATACTGCAGTACATTTGTCTCCTACTCACCCCTCCACTTTCTTTCCTCCGACCTTGTTGTAGTAGACCAAAAATCTCCTCCTAGATTGCTTGATCAATTTTCTTATCTATTGATTCATTTATTATTTTTTTCATTTATTTTATTATTTAGTTATTTATTCATTCATTTATCTATTCATCTGTCAGTTTATTCCCTTCTCTATTAACTTATCTAACCATCTATTTACTATGTAGTCATTCATTCATGTATTTACTTATTTGTATATCATTCTACTTTATAGAATCATTCCTTTTACTCATTCTCATTCTCATTCTCATTCTCATTTAGGCCTCTTCGACCGCGTCTTGATGATGAGCGGCGCGGGGAACTGCCTGTGGTCTGTGGCCCAGGACCCGTGGGACTCCGCCACCAAGATCGCCTCCAAGCTCGATTGCTCCACCACCTTCTCCTCCTCCCTCGCCTCCTGCATGAGGGACAAGCGAATGGCTGACATCGTCAAAGCGCAAACTGACATGCATGTAAGTTGAAGTTAGCCGAACGATTAGCAGATTTAAAAGTGTAAGCAGATACTTTGTATATACTTAACGCGTTTGTATAGACATAAATACACATCCGCATATATATATATATATATATATATATATATATATATATGTGTGTGTGTGTGTGTGTGTGTGTGTGTGTGTGTGTGTGTGTGTGTGTGTGTGTGTGTGTGTGTGTGTGTGTGTGTGTGTATATATATATATATATATATATATATTTATATATATATATGTATATATATATATATATATATGAAGCTCGCTGGCTGAGCGGGTTAGGGCGTCGTTACTTGCGGCGAAGGTGGAGGGGATGGCGGTTCGAATCCTGCCACCGGCGAAATTGAGCCAAGGGCATGGTTCATTAAAATCCACGCTACAAAGCCCTCTGTGAGGGGCACCGTTCTAGCCTTCCGATAGGGAGGAGTTTGTGACGTTAAACCATATATATATATATATATATATATATATATAAATATATATATATAATATATGTGTGTGTGTGTGTGTGCGTGTATGTACATGTATATGGTATACATATGCTTATATATACATATGATTTAAATAGCTCTGCCACTGGGACTCGAACACTAGGATGTGTGACTATTACAACAAGGACTTTACCAATCGCGCTATGCAGGATGTTCAAAAGGAATGTTCTGGAACTTGTCCTGCACATACCCCGACATCAACTAGCACGGTGCAGCACGTAGTCTTAAGTTCACCGACACGGCTACCACCCGACGATTTCATCCACCCGAGGTTCCATTACCGTGAAGAATGTTCTAAAGATCATGTAGTCGTCCTTTCCTATATCGATTGTAGCCTAATTTTCATTCCCATGTCCGCTACTCATGCACCCATTCTCCGCCACTCAGCCAGCCATCAAGTATTTACTGCAATGTATGTCTCAGGATGTTGAGGGTGGAGGGGTTCCCATGGCCAAAATGAAATCGTTTGGTGGTTGTCGGAATAATGCACAAGTGACCTAAGATGGAGTCAGCATGTTTGGGGTCTCTCGAGGACATGAGGTCCCGTTTTCTTTCTTTTGGTACAACGACCTAATTTTTCTTTTTCTTCTTTTAGCGGTACGTCTTCTGGCCCTTTGCTTTCCGTCCCGTGGTGGACGCAGGCCTTCGAGACGACCCGGTCCTTCCCGAAGACGTGGAGAGCCTCATGAGGAAGCCCCTGTCCACGCCCACTCCAGTTCTCACGGGCCTCACAACCCACGAAGGACTTCTCTTTGCTATAAGTAAACACGCTGAAAGTTTTCTGAACTGAACACCCCCGACATTTGTGTGTGTGTGTGTGTGTGTGTGTGTGTGTGTGTGTGTGTGTGTGTGTGTGTGTGTGTGTGTGTGTGTGTGTGTGTGTGTGTGTGTGTGTGTGTGTGTGTGTGTGTGTGTGTGTGTGTGTGTGTGTGTGTGTGTGTGTGTGTGTGTGTGTGTGTGTGTGTGTGTGTGTGTGTGTGTGTGTGTGTGTGTGTGTGTGTGTGTGTGTGTGTGTGTGTGTGTGTGTGTGTGTGTGTGTGTGTGTTTGTTTGTTTGACTCTCCAATTTGTTTTCTTATTCAGCAAGTGTTACGCACCAGTGTCCCCCAAATTAAACAAGATCTAGATCCCTCCCTCCCACTCATCGCTTCAATCCTCACCAACCTCGCCGCCCTATGTATCATCCACAACTCCCCCCTCCCAACCATCCATCCTATATAACCATGCCAAATTAACGAAGTGCCCTACAGGCAAATTCCACCCTTAAGTCCCGCCATCAGTCCACAAAATCCATTCGTAGATCATCTAAATCTCCACGCGGTTCAGATTTGTATCCTTCTGTTAGGTGCCATCTTATGATTCCCGGCAATGAACGAGCTGACAAGGCTGTTCGAAAGACCTCATCCATCCCTTTCGATGCCTCCACTCCACTGCTATTAACAAACTATTATCCAGTCTTTCGATCGACAATACTAAATATGTGGCAAGGACGCTGAGAGCAACGCTCAACAAATCATTTAAAAACAATGAAACCCCTCATACGTCCATGGCTCTCCTCACAGCAATATATCCGACGTCTTGAAACAACACTAGTTCGCTTAAGAACAGGGCATTCCCGCTCACGCATGGCTATCTCATGACAGAAAAGGACTTTCCTAAGTGCCAATCTGAAACTCTCATCACAATACAAAACGCACTACCACTCCCTGTTTTAAGCAACAGTCCGAAAGAGCCGCCTGTTCTATCGTCTGCTTCCTCAAGCAACATTGACATTATGCCAAGTCCTGGGCAACAAAACACCAATGCCTCTATCATCTCTACAAAAATTCCTAAAGAAAGAAAATGACAGGCCTCTTATCCACGCTATATATATATATATATATATATATATATATATATATATATATATATATATATATATATATATATATATATATATATATATATATATATATATACCCTCGACTAACTGAACTAATACATGAGATATATAAGACTTGCGACGACGGCGCGAGGTTGTCTACAAAGAAAAAGTGCCTGTGAATCACAATCCATAACAATCAACCAACTCTACGTCCATGAAAATGGAAGACGAAAGGTCAAATGATACGAACGGTTACAAATTCATTAAATGTTATAAGTTCAAAATGAGAAATTACATTGTCCAGAAGAGGCACAATTCACTTCATAGCTCAGCTTTGTAAGTCTGAGATAACTGCCGATGGATTGGTCGCAGCATTCAATAAAGTGCTGACGAGGGAAATTAAAAGTAGTGTATGCTGGGATATTGAAAATATTGATACATATATAAGAAATAGTATAGAAGATTTAAGTACACCTCCAATTTTACACACCCTGTTTTTTTTTTGTTTTTTTTTGTTTTTTCTTACACATGATTAATCTCTTTATGGGTTTGATCTGTCTAACATCAGACGATTATATTCTTTTGAGGGACAGATTCGATAGAAAATGGGACCTCGACTGATCACATTTGATCTTTACCAAGGTAAAAACTATTTTTAAAGACTATCGTATGGTCGTTGATATCATTTACACTCAATTTTGCTCGCGAACATTGAAAAAAAAAATCAATTTTGGAGGCTGCCAGGACAGGCAGAAATAGGTTTAATCGTCCAACCAATTGGGTTGATACCAATCTTGCGAAATGATGCAATTTTCGTCCCTGAACACTGACCGGCAACGCAGAATACAGCAGCCAGCCCTGTATAAAATGATAGGGGAAAATCGATAGAACCCCATAAGCTGCACTGCGACACGCGCCCAAGCAGCAGCAATGAGGCACAGGGTGGAACGTCATGGGCGTTCGGAACCCATTCTACTCGAACGTCATTCATCGTAGGGGTTCGGAAGGAACACCGTCCTGAATAGATTAATCCCATCCCAAAAAAAAAAAAAAAAAAACGATTCCATTCAGCTAGGGGGAATTACCCTCCTCCCACTCCCAATGCTGAAGAGTCTATGGCTTTCCCATCTAACCATTTTGGTAAAATGACAAAGTTATCAGATTTTATTCCACGTAAAGTCAGACGATTTCATTCAGCTGCTTATCTGCTCTTTGCCTTTTAAAAGAAACCTCAATTAACATTTTATAGCTAGCAACACTAATTTTTCGAGTTGTCGTTGAACGATTTAATTTACATATATTTGACATGCTGTTTTACACATAATACTTCTCATACACAGGATTACTCTTCGAGTAACTGGGAAAACCAGCGTTTTATTATCTGATAATGCTGCTTTCAAATAGTTCTCCATCTCTCTCTCTCTCCCACTTCCTCACCCTCTTTCTCTCCCTCTCCTTTACTTTCTCTTTCTCCCCCACTCCCTTATTCTCTCTCTCTCTCTCTCTCTCTTTTCTCTCTCTCTCTCTCTCTCTCTCTCTCTCTCTCTCTCTCTCTCTCTCTCTCTCTCTCTCTCTTCTCTCTCTATACTCTCTCTCTTATCTCTCTCTACTCTCTCTCTCGTCACTCTTCTCTCTCTCTCCTCTCTCTCTCTCTCTCTCTCTCTCTCTCTCTCTCTCTCTCTCTCTCTCTCTCTCTCTCTCTCTCTCTCTCCTCTCTCTCTCTCTCCTCTCTCTCCTCTACTCTCTCTCTCTCTCTCTCTTCTCCTCTCTCTCTTCTCCTCTCTCTCTCTCTCTCTCTCTCTCTCTCTCTCTCTCTCTCTCTCTCTCTCTCTCTCTCTCTCTCTCTCTCTCTCTCTCTCTCTCTCTCTCTCTCTCTCTCTCTCTCTCTCTCTCTCTCTCTCTCTTGCTCTTGCTCTTGCTCTTGTTCTTTTATGGCCGGCATGGCCAGGGCCCAAAAGATCTTATTCTGAACTGCTCTTCCGTATAATTTAAGTAATGTGTTTTTACGATAGTCTTGAATTGTTGTTTATTGGATGATCATGATTTAAACTAATTCCTTTTACCCGTTAAGATTTAGTAGCAATCTAAACTAATTGTATTTTCTTCTCTAGCTGTTATTCTGTTCTCGGAGAACCCCAGCAGCGCGAATAACGTCTTCGAAGACGCCGCCGAGTACGTGCTGAGCAGCCTCTGGACTAACGAGTCTTCGGTCGCGTCAGTCACCGACGCCCTCATGTCCTTCTACTTCAGCAGCCACGCCAGGGAGTCGACAGACGTCTTCCTAGACGAGCTCACCGAGGTAAACGAACACCACATACAATGATGTAATATAGATTGCATGAGGATGCTCGCTGACCGAACGGATTAGGGCGTCGCTACTTGTGACAGAGGTCAAAGTTAAGGCGGTTCGAACTCCGCCACCGGCTAGTTGAACCAAGAGCATAGTTAATTAAATTTCACGCTACACAGTCCTCTGTAAGGAGCACCCTCCTGGGCTTCTGGCTTCGTGGCGTTAAACTGAATCAGATTACATGAAGCCTGTACTGAACAAGACACGTCGTGTCGATTTGGAATGTTCCTCCCGTTGCAGTGCCTGGATTGTGCGGCGCCTTGGTTCATTTCTTTCTTTCCCAATGACTCCCACGGTAGACTCATATGGGTTAAGGAAGCTGCTCGCCCAGCCTCTTCCTTACGATGACAGTTTTAAAAATTTTAGTCTGGCCCACTTCTGACGATTCTGTTCAGCTCAGGGAGCCAAAGCTCCGTTTTGAAAGATTTGAGGCAGTGGCATCTCTGGCATCTCAGATTTTCTCGTACCTCCTTGTCAAAACTCTTAGAGCAAACTACCAGTGTTACAAATCTAGCTTAGAAAATAAATTTCTTCAGTTACTGAAACAAAATAATGTATGAAGAAAAAGAAAAAATATATATTTATTAGTCCCTTTGTAAATATAGTATTGAATTGGCTAGTATGTTTCGTGCCCCTATGCAGACTTTGTTGTGGCCGAAGTAAGATGATTTTATTCAGCTTAGGGTAGGCTCTCAAGTTGACGGCCTTGAAGGATTTTTTTTTTTTTCTTGGAACATACTTTTCCACTCCTTCTTTATAAATTTTTGTCAAGCTTTTCCATTTATCTTCTACTGTTGTGTATCCTTTCCCAATCTGTTTTTTTTTCTTTTCTTTTCTTTTTTTAAAAAAAAAAAAAAAAAAAAAAAAAAAACATCAATATTCCCTTTCTATATTGTTCGTTTTTCCTATTTATTTTTCCTCCTTTAGTTCAAGTTCAACTAATATGTGGTCATTTTTAATTAGTGGTGTCTTATCAATTTTGTCCACTATTTCAGGTTCTGATGTGATTATTAGGTCCAGTCTCGACGGTTCTTCCTCATTTCTATACCTAGTATTCTCTTTATCCATTGCGTCATTGTATGTTCTATAATCATATCAAGTAGTACATTTCCCCATAGGTCATCTCCACCTTTCACTGTCATCTCTTCCCAGCAGATTTCTTTACAATTAAAGTCATCCATTATCACTATTCTTCATCCATCTTCCATTATCTTATTTAGTGTTATCCTTGTGTCTTCTAACATATTTTTGTGTTCTCTCTCTTCCCACGAAGCTGTTTTAGGAGACACATAATTGACCACAAACTTCCTGCTCTTCTTGTCCCTGTCCTCTATTTCCATCATCATTATCTCCACTCTATTCTTTCCATATGTAACATTCCTCACATTTATAATCTTCTTAGTCAGGAACATAACTCCACCCCCTTGTTTCACTTCTCTGTTTCTAATCCAATAATTATATACACCATGTCCTACACTGTTGGGTGGTAGTGGACCTTTCTATTTTGTCTCTACAATTCACATTATGTATGGTTCTTTTTCCTTCAGGCAATCATTCAGTTCATTCAAGCCTGTTATTAATCCATCCATATTTGTGGACACTTTTAATTTCCTGTTACCTTTCCGTTTTTCTCTGCTATGAACTTTCTTTTGAATTCTTCTATTTCTTTATTTAGGTTTTGATTCTCCTTCTTTAGTTCTTCCACTTTATGAACTCTTTGTGTAACTAGTGTTAGTTGGTTAAACCTAACCTCCCATGCTTCGTTTTTTTTTTCTTGTTTTTTTTTTTTTTTAGTTTCTCCTCTAGACTTACTAGCTGGGGTAGGTTGTCATCTCCTCCGTCATTAAATACTTAGAAGTAATTATCTCCTCTTTCCATTGAGCTGCTATTATCTATATTTCTACTTTTAATACCTCTGATCGCCTGTTCGACCTCGTTTGTGTCATCTGCACACCTATTGTTGACACCCCTTCTGACGTCCGGGGCCCGTTCGTCCCCTTCCTCATTTTCTTCCATTTTCCTCAATAATGCCTCCCCTTCTCCTTTTTCTTCACCTACCTACTACACCACGAGTTTTTCCCCTTCCCTACTAATACAACACGCTGAAATCCACAAAATTTGCGTTTTTTCCTGAGTTCCAATCTTCGCCGTCAATCCGAATCTGTGTGTGTGTGTGTGTGTGTGTGTGTGTGTGTGTGTGTGTGTGTGTGTGTGTGTGTGTGTGTGTGTGTGTGTGTGTGTGTGTGTGTGTGTGTGTGTGTGTGTGTGTGTGTGTGTTTGTGTGTGTGTGCGTGTGTGTGTGTGTGTGTGTGTGTGTGTGTGTGTGTGTGTGTGTGTGTGTGTGTGTGTGTGTGTGTGTGTGTTCACCTTGGTCTTTGGATCACGTGTT
>NC_134789.1:29717155-29719655 GCF_046742065.1 Oratosquilla oratoria
GCCCATGGACGTACTGCTTGGGGTGCTCAGGGCGGCGCCCCCCCCCCCCTCGCTGACCTCCCTAAGCCCTCACCTTCCACCCACTAGGGCACAACAACTCCCCCACTGGCGGGCTGTTGCCCGCATTGTATATCAATGTATGTATAGCTGTACATATTTATACAATCAAGTTTTATTAACAAAAATCTGTCATTTAGTCTGAAGATGTAATATACGAAAGTACTTACTGTCTCCATGTTTCCTTTCTCCTGTGGTTATTTTGCATTTTTGTATCACGGTGATGTGATTGCTTGCGCATATATATATATATATATATATATATATATATATATATATATATGTGTGTGTGTGTGTGTGTGTGTGTGTGTGTGTGTGTGTGTGTGTGTGTGTGTGTGTGTGTGTGTTTGTGTGTGTCTCTGTGTGTGTGTATGTATACATATAATATACATATATATATAATATATATACATATGTATAATACATATATGTACATATATTTACATATATAATGTATACATATATATATATGTATATATATATATATATATACATGTATATATATATGTATATATATATAAATGTGTATATATATATGTATATATATATATATATACATGTATATATATATGTATATATATATTACATCCTACTAGGGGTCATCATTGCGGATGTTTGTGTGTCCATCATTATTTTCTTATGGTTTGTTATTTTGGATACTTTACTCAAAAACTTTTAGAACAATTGCTCTATCTTTGCTTACTTGGATGTCAGCGTGGGTGGGGGTTGATATATCTTTATACAAATAGATTTTTTGGGTAATGCAGGATGATGTTCCCCCAGTTCTATTTCAATCCTTTCTTCATGCGATGAAATGCGATGAATCCCGTTAAGTGATTTTGTCCTGGTTGGTTGGTACCGCACGATTTTTTTTTTTTATCACATGGACATTTACGATAACGTTATTTTTTCAAATTGTGTAACGTTTACTTCTAAAGAAATAGTTTAATGATATCGGTTCAATCAATATGAAAGTGCTTCTTTTGGTGATAATGGTGATGGTGCTGTAATGACGGTAATGATAGTGACAATTCTATGACGTCAACGACAATGTTATGACGAGGAGACCGACGACTACGACAACGATGATGTTAATGTTGATGACATGAAGACATCGATAATGCTACTAATGGAAATGACATATGATGAAAAATCGCCCGCGATGTGATGACAATTTGAACATGAAAAATAAGTAAACAAATAAATAGATAAATAAATAAATAGATAAATAAATAAATAAAGGGACTGAACATCATTTCGTACATTGGGTTCACCGTCGAACAGAAACTGTTCCTCGAACAAATTTGCTTTTCCAGAGCCACACATTAAATCTGTTCCAGATATCCTGTTTAGCTCTTATTAGTGCGAAGACCACCTCTCTGTGGTCTGGCAGCAGATAGAACAAAATTCCGAAAGTCTCACCAAGATGAAAGTTGGGTGGAGTGGGTTCCACCTCCACCAAAGCAGACCGCTCCTTGGGAGACCATGGTTGGACAAAATTGTTTGGCATTAGCCATGCAAGCTCAAGTAAATAATAATGTCTCCCGGTCGAGAGGGAGACATGGTATTATCCGGGAACTCATCTTTTGCGCATTGGTGACAATACTCTAATTATTTGTAATTCCTTCATATTCAGGAGTAAGAGGAACAAGTATATTTGAGTAAAAGCAGCAACGACTACAACAGAACTGTAGGAGAGAGGCCAAACGCAGAATATGGGATCCTGTGTATCTAACGTTTCGCCCTGCTGGGCGAAACGTTGAATACATTAGATCCCATACTCTGCGTTTGGCCTCTCTCCTAAAGCAAGTATATTTCTTGGAGGAAATGAAAAAGTGTCATGAGAAATAGGTATCTGGGGATGAAAACAAAGAGAAGGATGCACAAAGGGGTGATTGTGCTTACGACACTGTATGGGATGAAGACTTGGAGTTTGAGGAAAGCAGAAATGACGAGCTTAGATGTGTTTGAGACGAATTATTTAAGAAGTATGTAGGGGGGCTACGAGGACAGGTAGCATGAGAAATGAGGAAGTAAGACGGAGAGCGGGGGTGGAAAGGAAGCTGGCACAAGGCTACTGGGACGGTCTGGGCATATGGAAAAATTAATGAGGAAAGAATAGTAAAAGAAAGAAAGAAAAAAAAACGTGTGAAAGGCAGAGGTAGATAGAGTTAACTTCAGAAGAAAGTCAAGAAAAATATGGATGGATGGATGGATGGATGGATGGATGGGGTGAAGGGGACCTTGGGTAAATGAGGAATGTCTGTTGAGCAGGAATGGAAGAGGATAGGCGTGAGAGAAAAGTGGTGGTGAAAGGATGATAAGATGATGTATCTCGAAAGGATATCTTCTTGTCTTCTCAGTATTTCACGTGAGTGGGCGAGGAGGAGGTCGCAATGTAACGACGCGATGGTGGTAAACCAGCTTCGGATGCTGATTCTTA
>NC_134789.1:29722155-29744655 GCF_046742065.1 Oratosquilla oratoria
GTATGAGAATGGAATCCGAAAGGACATTAAAAACATGGTTACAAATCCACTAGATATATTCAATTGGAAATCAAAGTCACACTGTCATGAGGACACAGGTCACTCCACGCCTTGCTGTATAGATCTGATTCAAGAGCCGGTGGATGGGTTACAAAAATGAAACCACAAAGTGCTGTCATAACAAGGGACTCTCATAGCTGTTGGTTAGTGTTCAGTCATTCTAAAGAGAGGGTCATTGAAATATTTCATATGCAATATGGAAGGCCTTGAAACATCTCTGAATATACGATTTTTTTTTTTTTTTTTTTTTTAGTGAATAGAATCGCCTTCAGCCGGCCAAAATAAGACACACGAAGTCGGCTTCGGTATCGGGCGCAGTCTTTGGTTTGGCAGACGTTTCTGTTTTAAAGTCGAGGGGCCGACTCCCGGCTGAAGACGATCTTGATCGATCGAGACCCTGTTCAGATTGGGATCCGGTTCTCTTGTCAATAATGTCATCCGGTGTTTCACTCAACACAACTCATACGGTACTCCCGGATGATTTTAAACATTTAAGGAGAACTTTCAGGTTCCAGATCCACTGATTACCTTTTTTTCTACAGTGATCTTAAAATGTTTAATAATGGCTGTTATCAATCAATTTTATTAAATTTAAAGACATATTTAGAGAGTTTATGAACAGATGATATAGATATAAACGCTATATGTGGGTGAGATGTCAATGAGAGTTGTATTTCACATCACAATACTATTGTCTTTGATCTTCAAGGACCAGTCATCTACAGCTTCTGAAGCCTTGTTGGCACGGGGCTACTTTAGTATTGGCTCTGCCAGCTACAAATCAACTTACCTGGCAAGTAAATGTTGACACTAGGGTAGTTTGGAGGCAAGTTTACTAAATTTCCGTTGGCATTGGGCAAGTACAGAGATATTTTACAACTCGCTAGCACTATCGGCTATTAAACTAGCTCCGTGTCAACGAGGCTTAAAGAAGCGGATATAGTACATGTGAATAGTAACAGTATTCCTGCAGGAGAACTTTTCATGCTAACTCAAACTTTCTTTCTTGGCCTCTCCAGGAACGCAACCTTTGGCGGCAAACCCTGGCCGTAGTGGAAGAACTTGATGTGTTCAAGGACTACTTCATCGCTACGTGGGTTCTCCTTGCCCTCATCCTCATCTTTCTCATCATCCTCATCGTTGCCATCGTCTTCATCGTCCGGGCCCGAAGGTCCAAGACCTACTCGAGTGGAATTCCCAGGCTGCAGTAGTAACGCTATGCAACTTCCGAATCTCAAGTGCCAAAAAAGTGGAAAATCGAGAGAAATCTTTGCTGTCAATCCTACAGCTGAGTCCAGAATAAGAGAAGAGAATTACTCCTCGGCAGTGCGGAGGTTAATGTTAATTCTTTGAGACATTTGTCTTAGAGGAGAACTAAAGGCCATTGTAAAAATAAATAAATGAATCAATAAATAAACATATAAATAAATAAATGAATCAATAAATAAATAAATAAATAAAATGTGGTGCTACCAATGTAAACATTCTATGGAGTGAGAAGAAAAAGTACCGGGTTCCCAGTGGAAACGTATCAAGGCGTCGTGCACGCCAGCTTTTCATATCAAGTCGAAGATACTACTCGATAATTGTTTTCTATCGCCAAGTATACAGAAACAAAGCATAGACAGACCTGGTCAGGCTGGGAGGCGACCCAAACATTGGTCTTAAAAAAAAAAAATAATAAATAAATAAAAAAATTACGGCTTACCGCAACAGACAGGGCTAGCCCTACCAGGGGTTTTTCACTTCTTACTTCGTGAGAGTAGAATGGTGAGATGAAGTATACAGACGCAAATTACAAACAGATAAGAGATCAGATTTTTTTAGTAATTAAGAATTTGTTGCTGAAGTAAAACAAGAAGTCAGACACTTCACATCAAAGATTTACATACCTTGCATGCTTTGTATTCTACACCAAAACAAAGCAAATTTCTACAAAATCGCATAAACGTAAAAGATAAAAGTTATATAACCATGCGAATTACGATTATAGTAACGTCAGTAGATGTATTGCACAGGCAGAACAATACCTGAAGACAGTTTTGGTATTAGGTATTAGGATGTCTGATACCCATTAGGTATAATAACAATTAATGATTGGAATACGCATCGGTGGTGTGGTGTCCTCATAAGATAAATTATGTAAATAAGATTAAGAGGAGGCAAAGAGTAGCTGCTAAGTTGATTTCAAGCCTCACAGATGAAACGCACAAGAAGAGATACTGAAAGCATTGAACCTACCATCATTGGAAGAGAAAAGAGTAAGAGGTGACTAAGTACAGCAGTAGTGTTCAGGACATTAAAGGGAATAGATGAAATTAATAGAGGAGATTTCTTGGTCTGGGCAAGAGTCATGAGGTCATGGAAACAAGTTTAACCGATTTCAAGAAATGACACACGCACGTGCACGCGCGCGCACACACACACACACACACACACACACACGCACACACACACACACGCACGCACATATATACGCACAGAAACACTCACTCACACAAAATACACACACAGAAACACGCACTCACACAAAACACACACATGCATACACACACACACGCGCGCGCACATACATACGCACAAAAACACGCACTCACACAAAACACACACACACATACACACACACACACACACACACACACACACACACATACACACACACGCGCGCGCGCGCGCGCTTATATATACGTACAGAAACACTCACTCACACAAAACACACACACGCACATACTACATACATACGCACAGAAACACGCACTCACACAAAACACATGCACAGACGCACATACATACGCAAAGAAACACGCACACACACACACACACACACACACACACACACACACACACACACACACACACACACACACACACACACACACACACACACACACACACACACACACACACACACACACACACACACACACACACACACACACACATGGTTAAATTAACGTAACACTGAACATCAGTGTTTCATTTTGTGTATAAAATGATACCAAGCACTGCTTCCACTAGAGTGACAAGACTGTCACTAACGTCTTGACGTCACGCCATTGAGAGTGACAGCACGATGTGTCGGCGTGAAAATGAACGGCGCCTCTCATATCAGTAGTTACAGCAGAAAGATGCTCTGTCGTCGCGCACTAAGCCAAAGATTCAAATATCAGAATACCAGTCGGGAACTCCAAAGCAGGATCTGCGCAGTGCAGACCGAAAATCCGTTTCATGTGGCGCATGTCGTCACGTGGCACTGTTGGAAATCCAATGAACCAGCTAGAAGTTTCCAAGTTATCTAGGACGTGTGCGTGTGTGTGAGGTTGAGAGGCGATGTTTGACTCTATGTAAAGTCTGATGACAGACTTCGACATTCGAATGGCATCATCACATGTGCGAATGTTCAGATCTTCTCTTTGCTCCATGTAAAAACTGTCGTATTATTTTTATTCCACAGGACCCTTATGTCTCGATAATCCAGTTATTCAGTTTCAATGTACTTAATCCCTTCAACATAAGTTTCTTCTCTAATCTGTAGAGAATTGGCTGCCCTTAATTAGGATAAAATTTGTTTAAGTGTGTCATCGTTGCAAAGAGGTTAAGTAATATGAATAAGATATATATGTAGAACAGTTTGGATTTGATAGCGTACTTGATTATGAACGCTGAAACGGCGCAGTGGTGATCGTCACTTGCCCTGGCATCCCTAACTTCCGTTCACCTCCCCTGACTCGTTTTCGCAACAAGGATCCATAGGCGCTTACGAGTGAAAATGAGTACGCCATTCGGGCAGAGTTGACGGCTTCGACCGCAGTCAAAGGCTTTCTCGATTAAATAAATGAGTGTGTGTGGGGGGGGGGTGAGTCTGATTCACTATGGTCTTGGATAATGTGTTGGACTTGTGATCGACAGCTATTTCCCTCCCGGAAGAGAGCTCAGACCTCGTATATGACCGATCTATGGGTAATGCTGTGACCTTACACGCACACAAACACCCAACCCAACCAAGAGAGTTGGAGAAACGAATCACAGCGCAGCCATAATGAAATTATTTCAGCCCTGGGCGTGATTCGAACCCGGACCGCCGTAATGGCGCCTGGGAACTCTATCACTGTGCTATCGAGTGTGTGTGTGTGTGTGTGTGTGTGTGTGTGTGTGTGTGTGTGTGTGTGTGTGTGTGTGTGTGTGTGTGTGTGTGTGTGTGTGTGTGTGATTCACCTTTGGTCTTTGGATCACGGGTTGGACTCGTGATCGACAGCTATTTCCCTCCCAGAAGAGAGCTCAGAGCTCGTATGACCGATCTATGGGTAATGCTGTGACTTTACACGCACACACACACCCAACTCCCCGCCCACGAGAGTTGAAGTAACGACTCGAAGCGCAGCGATACTGAAACTATTTCAGCTCTGGGCAGGATTCGAACCCGGACCGCCGTAGTACAGTCAGGGACTCTACCAACCGCGCCACCGAGAGTGTGTGTGTGTGTGTGTGTGTGTGTGTGTGTGTGTGTGTGTGTGTGTGTGTGTGTGTGTGTGTGTGTGTGTGTGTGTGTGTGTGTGTGTGTGTGTGTGTGTGTGTGTGTGTGTGTGTGTGTGTGTGTGTGTATGTGTTTGTGTGTGTTTTAAATTACTTTCCTTCTTCGGATACCCTGTTGTGGTATGGCAGTTATGCGCACGCCTGGCAGGCGCTGAAAATGTCAAGCGCGCAGTTTCGAGTTCTCGTCACGCGAAGCCAGAGCCTTTTCGCCGGGCGGCCTCCCTCCCAGCCCTGAACAGGTTCGTGACATAAAACCAAATCACTGTAACATTCCCATGTTAATACGACAACCATACTTTTTCATTGCATAAGAATGAAGGAGGCTGCAGAAAACCATAAGGCTTCCACTAGGCAGTTCCATGTCAATTACCACTTATCATCCTCATCCATAAAGGTATCTAACCTTCTCTTAAAACAAACAATTGCTTCAGTGCTCACTACATGGTTACTAAGCTTATTCCATTGGTTAACCACTTTATAAAAAAAAGAATGTTCTTTCCTATTTCCTTCTTAAATCTAAAATTCTCCAATTTGAACACTTCTATTAGATCCCCCCCTCCCCATTACTTTTGTTTGTTCCCATTGTTGTAAACGCCCTTTCTCAAACATTGTGGTCCACAAATGTATTCATGTTACAATGGCATCTAACATCTAACTCCTGAGCACAGAAGAGCACCTTTAGGTAAACGTGACCTCCCAAGTGCCTCAGAGTCTTCCCCTTGAACAATCCGTCCATGCAGTGGCGCATTGTCCGGCTTCTGTCCAGGCAGTTGATGGACGACTTTGTTGTGCAATTGAAGGTTGAACCTAAGGTTGAACGGATATTTGCTCGAGCGGGACCCCGCTTAGACAGCGGCCAACCCACTCTTCAGCTGAATAAAATCGTTCGGTATTCACCGCAGGTAAATCTAGAATGTGTGCCGCTGCACCAAATATGTGAATATATATATTTCTAGTTCACTTTTATAATTAGAATTAAATGATAATATTACCCTTCCTGAAGCTATTATTTTTCACCTTTATTTTATATACGAGTATGTCATTTGAGTAATAAAGTAATGTGACATAAGGTCGTCTTTATGAGATTCCTACTCTTTCTGGGGCCATCGTCAACTGATTGAAACAATCTTTCTTTAACAAATCGAAATCTAGAAATTGTGTCGCTAAGTTGAAGGGTCAGTGGTAAGCAGTGGGCCCATACCAAAGCCCTGAACCAATCGGGTTAATTGTGCCTCATGTAGAGTGGAGAGTGGTGGACTGGTTTCAATCGCGTTTGAGTCCAGCAGCAACAACCGGCGACTTTACGTCTTGTGCTTCAACTCCGGGCACGTAGGGCAAAGGTGACGACCTTTCTCTCTGTAGCTAAGCTCCTCTAGGCGTGGGCTCTTCACATTGATCTCATCTGATCAGAAAAAAAAGATGAAGGACGTTTTGCGCTTTTTATTATCGTTTATTTATTTATTATTATTTTTTTTTTCGTACTAGATGGTTATTCCAGAAGGTGTTGTCCTTTATGTTTATGAGCTCTCTTTACAATTTTGCAGACAAGGTCATCATATTAAGACAGCAGGACAAGACTCGCAGTAATGGATTTGATTGGACAAATTTAGATTTAAGAAGGAAATAGGAAAGAATTGGTTTACCAATAGAGTGGTTAACGAATGGAATAGATTTTGTAACCATGTAGTGAGCGCTGAAACTATCGGATGGGGATGACAATTGGTAATGGACATTGAACTGCCTAGTGTAGGCCTTATGGTCTCTTGCAGTCTCCTTCATTCTTATGTTCTTATAAAGGGTTGTACTGCCTCGTCTAATCCCTCCGGGAGTGACATCGTCTTGCTCGTTTTCTGCACTGCCGCCGCCAGGCTATTTGTCCCTCATTCTCTTTACTGCAGGATCTCGCTTAGCTCTATCGGGAATGACGACATGTCACGTAAATATTTTCCCTTTCGCCTCTTGACTTTATTCAGACAAAGGAAACTCATGTCACTAACTAAAGCGTTGGTCCCATATCATAGCGAAGGGTCTGGGGTGGTCTTGTCTTCTCTCCACGAACCCTCGTCTTCCTCTGAATAGAATTTGGTGTCAGCTAGGACAACACCTCTAAAGTATGCCACATTGTAAAGACCGGTGCAATGACCGAACTTGGCAAGAGCGTCACACGAGGACAAGGCACGGCGCAGTGCGGCCAAGGTGCTACATAAAAAAAATAGGGCCACCTGTCAAACTCCCAAAGTATCTCCGTCACTTGACACGCGTCCAAGCCATCAAGTAGCCAACTTATTTTTAAACTCTTGCGTGCAACACGGCCTCTCTTAACAACGGCGGCAGAGGAAGCTAGTATGTGTTCATGAAGCCGTGTGGAATCAATATTCATTGATAAAAGCCATCGAGGTAAGACTGAGGACGTCTCTGTTCGTTCACAAAACCAAACCTACTTTGGGAGATGCTACGTATACGCCAAGACTAGCATGACCGCCTGGCCTGCTGCAAACACAGACACCTGCGGATCATGGTCTCCCGAAAGCTGGCCTAAATTGGTTCGATAATAACTCACACAAACATGGGGCAAAAAAAAAAAAAAGATTATATCTATCTAAAAATTCTGCTTTAAAGATAAACTGTGCGCATGGATAATTGCCAGATTTTAATACGATGCTATAAGATATCCTCATTTTTTACTTATACATTCATCTATAATGTTTATTTACTTATCTATTGATTTATTCAGAGGTTTGCTTGCCTACCTAATTGTTTGTTTATTCATTGATTTATTTCATTTAATTATCTATTTACTTGGAAAATCAAGGAGGCAAATAGATAAGCACCTAATTTGTTCCCCACGTTAAATCAAAATAAACAAGAACACTTACAACAGGTTTTTTTTTCTCGCTCCCTCCTCTCCCGTCTCTCTCTCTCGCTCTCTCTCTCTCTCTCTCTCTCTCTCTCTCTCTCTCTCTCTCTCTCTCTCTCTCTCTCTCTCTCTCTCTCTCTCTCTCTCTCTCTCTCTCTCTCTCTCTCTATCTATCTATCTATCTATCTATCTATCTATCTATCTATCTCTCTCTCTTTACCTAGTTGCATTATACGGGAAGGGATCTATGCTCGTAGTGTGTGTGTGTGTGTGTGTGTGTGTGTGTGTGTGTGTGTGTGTGTGTGTGTGTGTGTGTGTGTGTGTGTGTGTGTGTGTGTGTGTGTGTGTGTGTGTGTGTGTGTGTGTGTGTGTGTGTGTGTGTGTGTGTGTGTGTGTGTGTGTGTGTGTGTGTGTGTGTGTGTGTGTGTGTGTGTGTGTGTGTGTGTGTGTGTGTGTGTGTGTGTGTGTGTGTGTGTGTGTGTGTGTGTGTGTGTGTGTGTGTGTGTGTGTGTGTGTGTGTTTCTGACGGTAAAGTAGTTGTGGGTATACCCAAATCCGAATCCTTCACTTTTTATGGCGGTGGTGTTGCAAGCCCAACAGCTCAGAATTGGAGTAAAACCACCGGTAAATTGAGCACATCCTGTATACTCATTTCGAAGTCAACGGGTATTTGCTGAGGCGACACATGATAGTCTTGTCCCATTACGTTATCATGTGCAGCAACGCTGCAGCGACGCATTGTCATGGTCTTGGTTTGGGTCCAAGGCGAACACCCACATTGGGAGACTGGGGTCACAAAGGCCGTGTTGTCTTCCCGCAGGGGCTCCTACGCCACGCGATATTCCTGTGGGGACTATCTATTATATTGAAGGTTACGCCCAGGCATCTATTGGTTTCATAGTCAGATCCTCCGTGTATATGGCACATCATTAATAAAATATCCGTATTTTTAATCTACAAATTTTTCATCTGGAAAAAGTAAAAGAGTTGGAAAATGCAGCCAAAGAGTTAAGGCTCAATGGATTTACCTCATTTAGTGACTGGAGGGCCAACCCCGAAAGGAACCGATCTAAATTACTTGGACGGACGGAGGCGATCTTGAGCCAAAAGAAGAGCCAAACAAATCGGAGTTTGGGTCTTCGATTACTAGGTTAGGTTGAAGCAGCCATGAAGTCAATGTTGACGGATAAATCCCCTAAAAAATTATGTTGGACATATGTAGTGAAACTATGATTTTTTTTTTTCTTTTTTTTTTTTTTTTTAAGGATCTCAGTGCTGGAACTCACCATCCTTCTATTGATAGTGATTTTTTTTTTTTTTTTTTTTACAATAGTAAGGTTATTTCAACAGGCTTATCTCGCCGAATGAGTGAGTGATAGAGTAATGATATGCAGGCAAAATAATTCTTTTAGAAAAGGGTTCTTGCTCCTGAAAGTCATGCCAATGTATGTTTAAAACAAATATGATTTTTTTTTTAATTTTCACAGATAAAATTAGCTATGTGCGACAATTTTCTTATAACATGTGTTCTCTCAATCCTACTCGTAATATTACAATAACCAAAACCTAAATATTCCATGTACTAAAACGAGATATAGCCACTGAGTGATTTTACAAAGCTATGAATTAACTTAGTTTTAGTCTATTTGTGATAAAGAAAATACTTGAACTACCTTTAGAAAGAATGTTTTTAACATGATATGAACTTATACATACTCGTACATGGTATCAAATTTTGGTGGGATGTTTGTATAAGATTTAACCTCGATCCTGTGGACTTAGTCCTATAATGTACGTAGTTCTTTCTTCAATTATTTGATGTCATTACAACTTCCACCACAATTGAGTAGTTGAATGGTTTCTAGTTGTCTTGATTTTCTTCTTATTTTCGCCTCGGTTGATTGGATATTGGAGGTAAGGTTTCCTTTGGACTTCTTTAGAAGTACTTGAACGATCTACTTGATTTGACTTAGGTGGTTCTCGAATAGTCCCAGAAGTTTGAATAAAAAAAAAATTGAATGTTGTATGTCTTCGGCTGCTGCTTGATTAGTAACGCGTGTAGTGTGAAGAAATGGAAGAATTTTTGAGGGACCATTTGGGAAGGAAGTGACCTTTAAGGAATCTGGCTTGAGAGTGTCCACTAATGCCGGGTCACTCTCGCATTTATACAAACTCACATGGTCATCATCCCTACATGTGAGTGGAGACATCCCGATCTTTGGCATAAAAAGTCATACACGACGTGGTGCTTTTTCAGGAGCCCTCCTGTCGAGAGTTTTTTTTTCAGAAAGAGTTGAAAGATTCTCCTAGATTTGTGGTAAATGGCAAGTTTAACCTTGTCCTCTTCTGCAGCTGGGAGAAAAGACCAACTGCCCCACTGAAGAAGAAGTAGAGAACGGATTCCTTCGAAACTACCCCTCCCCTCAAGTAAAGGACAGCAAACAGTTCACAGACGTAGTCTCTGTTCAAAATATCCCAAGTTGTTTTACGTTATTTCAAAACTACTGCGCTACCCCCCCCCCTCAAGTTAAGGACAACAAACAGTTACACAGACGTAGTCTCTGTCCAAAATATCCCAAATTGTTTTACCTGATTTCAAAACTACTGCGCTAACCCCCCCCCCCCCCCGACGGACCAAACTACATCCCATGCTCCTCTTGACTGCATGAAATTTACCTCAACAGCCTCCTCCTGCCCTCCCGCAAGCTCCGCTATCCTTTTTTCATCACTGCCTTTGGTGCCCTGAACGACACCATATGCATTCTACAAGAACAGTGCCCATAATATTCCACAAGCAATTAGTATCTTGTATAGGATCTTTGCACAGTCATGGATACCGTTAATCATGGCTGCGTTTAGAATACTGCAGTGGAACTGCCGGGTAATCAACACCTCCCGAAACCTCCTAGTACAGTACTTCGCCCAACACACCTCTGATTTGGCTGTCCTACAGTTACTACGGACCCAATCTTAGTAACTACCACCTCTGCTAAACTTTCATTGGCCACTCTTTTCGAGAAAGATGGAAATGGTGAGATATGTGTCATCGTTTATGTTGCCAGTGGACTAGCAGCATAGCGCGAGACGTTCTCCAAATCACCCAGAAGGAAAGGTATGGGGTGGTCAACTCCGTAAGTGGAAAGCAACTAAGCCACTTCAATCGCTGTGACGCCCTTTGAAATGACGGTTACTCTCATCCCTTCACCGGGTTTAGCCTCCCAGCTAGACCTGGTTGACCAAACCTCTGAAAAGCAGCTTCAAGGGGAGAGATGAGCAACCATGGTGAACCACATCCTGAAAGAAAATAGTACGGCGGAAACACCTGGCCTATTAGCGTTTTGTGGAGAAGGGCTTTGATGCCAGTCACATGGTCATGAAACAAACCTAAGCACAATGGAAGAAGACTATTGTCTAAGCCAAGTTAATCCTTGGGAAAAGTTCAGGAGTAAAGATGAAGACCTCAGTGCAACTTGCAGGAAGCTCAAAATCTTTGAAGCGGTGTTACAATCCTCCCGAAAAACCTTGTCACCATAGGCGGAAGAATCCTCCTGCCAACCTACCAGAAACACAACAGTGCCTGCGTCGGGAAAAAAGAAAATTTATTGTACCTCTTTCCTCCTAAGAGTTCTTACCATGTTCAAATATCGTAAGACTTTGAGGGCTGCCACCCAAAGTGTCAAATTGTTACGGCATCAACTAAGGTAGACACATCCTTCCCCACTTTCAAATGAGTCTACTGTCTACACTTAACAAAAGCTGGGCACAGGGTGTCGCCCTTAAAGCCAGGAAGATGGCCACAGCTGTTCCGATTCCAAAAACCAATAACCAGAAACATATGGTTGCAAACCACAGCCCCATCTCCCTCATTTTACACGTTGGTATGCCCTCTAAGGGAATCGTCCTAAACCACTTCAGAATTCTAGAAAAATAGAAACATCACAGACTACATTGTGCTACTCTCTGGGCACATCTGCAAGGATAGCTGTAGAAAAGTTTTATACACCACACCTGTTCTCTGGATATCGCCCGAGTTTTCGGCATAGTCTAGCACGCCAACCTCCTATTAAAGCTGAAGTCGCTGGGAGCCTCCTTGTTACTGTACTGATTCATCCACTCCTTCCATTCCTGCCGCTCAACAATGTTGTTTTTCAAAAGAATTCTGAATGACCGTAAGACCATTGACATGGCGTCCCCGGGACTCCGTAGTGGCCCAGTCCTCTCCACACTGATACTTATGAACATAAGGAAAGGCCTGCGAAATAATTAAATCACAAGAGCCTATGCAGATCATATAGCCCCGTCGCAAAGATCCAGGTGTGAGTGCACGAAGAAGGATTCTTTTCAGCACAAGTTAGAACTTCGACTCTTCAGAGTCAAGTGGACTACGTTCTCTCCCACCTACAAAGTGTTATCTACAGCCAAAGTGGTATACGTCTGCGCACCATCTTAGTAACAGGGGAGGCCCTTATGTGAACTAAAAATTTACTAGCGGGTACGGCAAAGCGGTGACACATTCAACGTCGGTTAGATAATTGGGTGTCGCTTCCCAAAGAAATGACCGTTGGACCAAACAGATGCAACAGACATTAACAATGTTAGGCACGTCCTCAACCTCATCCGGGTTGTTCGGCATGAACGATGGGGTCAGCACAGAGATACGCTAGTACATATCGTTTTCTGTTTGACGTTCATGCTCTGCACGACTTGCAATTGTCGGCTGTCGGCCGCATGATTACAGACATTCTCCTTTTACCTGAGGCCCCCTTCAACCTCTTCCATCCAACCCATTCTCGGTCTTCCCTCAAATGCACTCCATCCACCTCTGCCTTCCACATTTTTTTTGCTAGTCTTCATTCACTATGCATCCTCGTGAATTTGCTTTTTTGTAGTCTATTGCTGTTTTCTTTTATGTTAGTTTTATTTTTTCCTCTAGTTCTTTAGTAATATTTATTGGGAAATTGTATGAGGGAAGATCATGCATGAATTCCTATGTTGTTTGTGCTCGGAGAATGGATGAACATACTGTTATGTTAAGGAAAGTTACTCGTTGGTTACGTTGAGTGTTTGTGTGTTTAGGCAAATTGGGTGGTGTGCATTCAGATTACCTGCCAGTATGTGGCTTGTCACTGAGCTGAGAGGTAAGAATATAGGAGTATAGCCCCAGGAAGCTAATATAGGGGGTGGTATATACTGTAGATATTTGTCATGTTGTAAGTTGTTTTATTTATCTATGTTTAGGCTGCCTGTTAAGTTTGTGTTATTGGAGAAAGTTATGCTGTTGTGTATCACTGTTATGAGTCTACCTGTATGTTGAACGACGGTAGTGTGGATAGTGGTATTGGTTTACTTCCTATGTGTATGTTGTATTTATTTGGGAATTGAAACAATTCTTTGTTTGTTTGTGATACTCTTGACATTTATTTGCAGTATGTTTAGAGTGTGTTTTTGTACAGAAATGTTTTAGGGTGCTTGTGTTGATGTGTGATGATTGCAGCTCCAACTCTTTGTGCACTGGGTTGTGTTGGTAGGTGTAGCTCATGTGTAGCATGTGTTGTACTTAATGGATATTTGTGAGAAATTTACAGCCTTTGTGCATGTAGGAATTGTACATGGGCCTCTTTGGCGTATATGTTTTCGACTAGATGGAGATGTGGGAGGGCAAGCACTGGGGTACTGACCCCCTTAAAAAATAATAAACAAAAATAAACAAATAAATAATTGAAAGAGGGGGATAGCTTGTTAGGAAGTGATAGAGATTGTAGTTTCTGACTCCAACCCGGAAACCAGGTACCGGCTCTTTGAGCCCACACCTCTTTGTGGAAATGTAAATAAATCAACATCTTTGCAGACAGGAAGTGTCTGGAACTTCTCCCTCGGATTCTCAGTCCTTTCCCAGTCGGCGGTGCTACGTCTTGCAGGCAGGTTGCGGTAGAGCCTTTTCCTCTTTCTTAAATGATATTCCATGCCATTGTGATCGTCCTTGATGAGACCGATCAGCGGATATGACAGGTATGTAGAGATTCACCTGGGACGGTAGGTCTGACGCTGAAGTTAGAGTTATGGATGGTCTAAAAGAACCTGTTACCACATATCCTCCCCATTGCGAGATAAGAAAGAATAAATGAGAGGCAGAGTGGAGCGCGTAACTGTAGGAGTACGGTGTAATGGAAGGAGAGTTGAGTGGAGGTAGGTAGGCTATAGGTTGACTACAGACGCCGGGTGAGTTGTTACGTGAAATTCAAACTCCCATATCACCTGCTCACGTAATTATGGCACACGACGTTATACCCCAAAACACATCTACTCCCACATGAAGCTTTGCTTTCGTCACCACGTGAATAGCGACTCGCACGTGCAACATTGCAACAACGCGATCACTCGATGACGTAGGTGGTCGTCGTCTGGCCGTTGAGCGTCGCCCGCGGCACGCAGACGGCGATGCAAACTTGCAACGGGATGCGATCTTGCATCGCTCTCCTCCCGTAAGCCTCCTAGAGCCCCGTTGCAACTGCGAGGTGGTCTTGTTGACGTACTCTAGTGCCACATATCCTGTTTAGTTACAGAGTGCTGTGATTGTGCCCTTCTTAACGCCATGACACCCGTCACAGTGTAGCTGAAGACGGACGGTTTTATTCAGCTTAAGGAGCATCACCTTAAACGTGTTAACACCCAATATGTGTGACATAGTGAACCTCTTTAGGGATTATATTGCGGATAACACCATCATAAGAACATAAGAACATAAGAAATAAAGGAGACTGCAAAAGACCATAAGGCCTACACTAGGCAGCTCCGTATCCATCACCACCTGTCATCCCCATATAAAGTTGTCTAATCGTTTTAAAACAACTGATAGTTTCAGCGCTTACTACATGGTTACTAAGTTTATTCCATTCATCGACCACCCTATTAGTAAACCAATTTTTGCCTATTTCCTTCTTAAATCTAAATTTGTCCAGTTTGTACCCATTACTGCGAGTCCTGCCCTGTTGTTTTATTATGATGACCTTGTTTGCATCACCCTTGTTATAGCCTTTGATCCACTTGAACACTTCTATTAGATCAAATTTACGTCCATTCTGTAGGACGGAGACCAAAACTGTACCGCATAGTCAAGGATGGGTCTAACTATCGCTAGGTAGAGTTTAATAATTACCTCTGCACTTCTATTCGTTACCGTCCTAGCAATGAAGCCTAATGCTCTGTTAGCTTTATTTCTGGCGCTAATACACTGCTTCCTGGTTTTAAGGTCCGGACTCACCAGAACTCCCAAGTCCCTCTCGCACTCTTCGTCCAAGTCGTTTATATACATAATGAACAACAAGACCCAAAACCGAACCCTTGTGGCACTTTGTCGAACGCTTTGCTAAAGTCAAGGTAAATAACATCGTAATTTTCATTGTTAAATTATGCCCTTCAATGTGTTCTCTGAGTCTTAAAAACAGGAACAACGTTTGCCTGCCTCCAAGCAGTTGGAACAGGATTTATTGAATATTTCAGTTGAGATTTTGTAGCTTTAAGTCTGTCAATCTGCTTGACTACTTCCTCTTTACTAATGCTGATCTCATCAGTAAATACCGATAGAAAATAATTGTTAAACTCCTCACTCATTTTTTCTTCCGATTCAATCATGATATTTTCATTGTTTTTAATTGGTCCTATTCTTTCTTTATTTTTTGTTCTATAGAGGTGAAAGAAACCCTTTGGGTTGGATTTTGCTTGACTGGCAACCATGATTTCATAATTACGTTTCGCTGAACGTGTATTCTTTTTAACCAGCTTTTCCATTTCGTTATATCTTGATCTAAGGTGTGTTTTCCCGTTCTTTATTATTACGTAAAGTCCTCTTTTCATTCCGATCTCATGTTTCAATCTGTCCGTCATCCATTTGGAGTATTACTATTTTTCCGTATTGACTTCAGGGAGATAAATATAGTTTGTGCATTAATAATTACATCAGTTAGATTGCTATACATGTCATTTAAATTACTGACCTGACTGCTGGGCCCTCGCCCCCAATTGACCTGCCCTGAGGTTATATCCTTCTATTTCGATTTCCGGAAGAAAATGTTTATCAGATCCAGGATTCAGTAATAGCTATAACATCGAAATTTTCTACGCATGCTTTACCTCGCAGCAAATCAATTTTGTTAATTATGCTCCTGCTATTTGTATAGTTTAAGTTTATCTTCCATCCATCAGTAGAGATAACGTCACCCTGGTGAAGGGGTCAAATGTTCAGAAGCTTACGACCACTGTTTTTTATGCTATCTTTTTTCTTTCATCCTTTCTTTCCTTTCTCTCTTTTCGCGAGTGTCACCTCCAAAGAAATATCGAGTGAAGCTCCTCATAGTCCATCAAGCCAGGATTCTTTTTTTTTTCAGAAAATTTCCTCTCGTTTCTAGAATTTTCAACCCTCCACCGGGGAAGGTTGAGGCGGGCTATGACGTCATATGTAAACAAAGAGCGGAGGTGTAGCATTGATCCTTACCATCTGTGTTTAACCTCATCGTCACTAGCGAGGTGCCACAGGGATGGATGAAAGAGCCAGACCCAAAGAGAAAGTGTCATCCGGGAGGAAAGAGTTCATAAGAAGACACGGACATGCTCATCACTAGCTCCTTTCCCTCAATCCTAATCCCAGCCCTGACCTCAGTTCTGATCCCATCCTGAACCCATATCCTAACCCGATTCCTGGTCCAAATCATGTCCCTAACCCTTAATCCCCTCGCTCAGCGCCCGTGAGGAGCCTTTTGTGGGTTCCCATAAAGTAAGAAGAGGGAAAAAGACGTGACTTCTTCGCGACCGAAGAGGCACCACAGAAATGAATCGAAACGTCTGGCGGCAGCCGCCATAAAGGAGAAAGGACCACCCGGTGCGGAAGGGATTAAGGTGAAGAGAGTGAGGTAGTATATGCTGTGTAGCGTCTTTGTTTACTGGACTTAATGTAAAAGGATATCAGAGAGGTCAAGAGAGAGACCGCCCAGCCTGGCTTCTAAGGAGATAGGAGATACTCAAGCCAATCTATGGGTCGTGGAGAAAGCAACATGGGGTAAAAGAAAATGCAGAAAATTTAAGTCGGTATTTGTGATTTTTTTTTTTTTTTTTTTTTTTTTTTTTGTATCGAATCATCTCACTCAAAGACTAAGTGGAAAAAAGTCCTACGTTTTTCGTTTTTTTTTTTTTTGAGGGGGGTGAGGAGGCTGGAAAGAAAAGAAAATTCCATGCCCGGAATGAAATACTAGTTACAAGTGAAACTAATTTTCAGTGTTGGTGAACATCTCGAAAATATCGCATAAGTCACACGTTACGGTCGCACTTAAAACGAATTTTATAAAGAATTCATAAAAGAAAAATCACAGGTATATCGATCCAACTGATGAACGCCTTCGTCACCGAAAAAGTGTCTCGGAGGTGAATAATATAGCCCGGCGGCAGCCTGAGCAAGAGGAAAAGTGCCAACCGGTAGGAAAGGGGATGTTTCATGCCGTACCTGTACCATTACGTTGGACTACAAATCTACACACGTTCTCTCACATAAAAGAATAAAATAGGTATCACCTCCATTGGATTTAATTCTCTTCGATCGTGTGGATGTTATGGTAAGTGTCTTTTCTTTCTTTCTTTTTTTCTTGGTTTGCGGGGCCAGTACTTGTTCGGACCTCAATCTTGCGGTTGGTTCGGTACACTTCATATACACGGTATGTTGCTCACGCGATGTCACTGTTAACGCGATGCTAGTGTCTTTAGTATGGGCACCCCGATCTAAGGGGAAGGGGGCACCCTTCAACCGCCGGCAGCGCGCGTCTGGGGGAAGGTATGACCCAAAGAAGCTGACTGATGTGACACTAAGCCATTTCACATCAAATATCCTACTTTTTTTTTTGGGGGGGGGAGGGGGATGTTGTCTGCGCTTATAAGATAAAGGTAATCGCTTTGGCCATATCTAAGGACCTCTTTCTATATATATATATATTTTCCATTTAATTTAATTTTACTTACTTATTTACTTTATTTACATATTTGTATTTGTTTACTTATTTATTCATTGTTTCTTTTGTCTATCTAGTTATTCATTTATTTATCTATTAATATGTTTATCCATTTATCTACACACACACAAATACACACATACAAACACACACAGATACACACGTTTGAGGCTATATAGGTATCATGAATTGGAGAGTAGTAGACGGGACCCAACGAGAGTTGTTTCATTCGAGTATACTACAATTAGGTAAATTAGCTCTTTGTATATATATATATATATATATATATATATATATATATATATATATATATATACACACATATATATATTGATGACGCAATCGGTTAAGTCACTAACACTTGTCACATGCTAGCCTGGGTTCGAGTCTTTAGTCGTACCATGTTTCATTTTCTGCGTGTTGGCTTCCGCGAGTCTCTCGATGTTGATGGGTTAGAATTAAAGTGTATTGTGGTTGATGAAAATGTATATGTGTTAACTGGGACCCGTTCAGTGTTGTACATATATATATATATATATATATATATATATATATATACATATATATGTATATATATATATATATATATATATATATATATATATATATGACACACAGGAAACCCACAGTCGGAGAAAATAAACTTCGAATAAAGAAGAATCCTATATTTCGGCTATCAACTATAGCCCTCTTCAGGAAAGTACATAAGACAGAGAACAGAGGGGACTTATAAGTTACAGAAAAGAGAAGGAATGTGGACAGATGGCGGTTCGACGATGCAGTAGTGCCGCTCTCAATTCGACAACTAATTTAGCGACTCGAGTTCATGTCCTGACCAGAATTGAAAATCTCAGCGTTGTTGCACTGCGAGCCGGTACTCCAACTCTGGTAGGCAAGGATTTTTTTTTTCTCTCTTTTTGTAAAATCAGGTCATTATCCATAGATCGGGCCATACGTGTATATGAACTCTGAGCACTCATCCGGGAAAGTACATGTCGATCACGTGTCCAACACGTGATCCAAGAGCGTGATGAGTTAAAAACACAAACATTCACAAACATGCACAAACATACACAAACATACACACACACACACGCACACACACACGCACACACACACACATACGCGCGCGCGCACACACACACACACACACACACACACACACACACACACACACACACACACGAATATACACATGAAAGGGTGTCCTTTGTTATCCATTGGGGACAAATAATATCTGACTTTTTTGCTTAAAATAAACTTGTGTTTTGGGTTGAATGTAAAAACACGAGCTCAGTTCCGTCTCTATCACACACACACACACACACACACACACACACACACACACACACACACACACACACACACACACACACACACACACACACACACACACACACACACACACACACACACACACATACGTACACACGTACACACACGTACACACACACACACACAAACATATACACACACACACACACACACACATATATATATATATATAAATATATATCTATATATATATATATATATATATATATATATATATATATATATATATATATATATATATATATATATACGTGAGGAGTTGTAGTCCAGGATTTTTTTTTTTTTTTTTTTTTTTAAGTACACACTGGACTCGTCGTTTGAAGTTTATTCCTACGTTTCGAACCCTGTCCGGGGTTCGTCTTCAGGGTAATACAGTGGTAGCAAAAGGTTAGGTAACCTCGGTAACCGTTACATTCCAGAAAAATACAAAAGTTACACATCACAAAGATTGAGCATAGTATAACCCGAAAATAACTCCAAATGGACCCCATATCACATAATTCACACATCAACACTAGTATCAAAAATAGCATAGCAAATGAAATCTTACACTAAAACATGTAAACCTGCCTAACAATAATGCGAAGTTCCAATACGATTTAGCTACCGTCGCCCGTAATGCGAAAGATCAAAGCTAAAAAACTATAACATAGAAATATACAATACAACAATAAAACGAACACAAAGAAAGCATATGAAAAATATAAGAAAAATGAGTGACCTACCAAGATGTACAAAAAGTCCGCATGCCAGGATGCACCGCAATACAGCGTAATGCTGGTAAGCACCACAGCGTGTAATAACCACACGTCTGGGACAAATCTCACCAAACAATCAACTGAACCGCTGACTCAGAATAAACATGAGTAAGATGGGAAATTTATAAACAACCTTCCGTCACTACTTCCTGATGGACACTACGTTTCCTAAGATGAACTCACGTCAGAAGACAGAATCACATAAACTGAAAAATAATCAACCATATGCACCGCTAACACAGACATGAATTGATTAAATGAGATAACGGTTCTCACAAGCAAATACAAGAGTTAGGAAACTCATCCGCCGAAATACATAACACATTAGCCATAGAAAGAACATAAAGTGAGCCAGAGAAAAGCCACAGATGGGCCGAGTGTCCACACGCAAGAATGCCCCGCGAAACATTCATTGATTAAATCCGGTCGTTTACGGGCGACGGTGGCTAAATCGTATTGGAACTACGCATTATAGTTACGCAGGTTTACATGTTTTAGTGTAAAATTTCATTTGCTATGCTATTTTTGATACTAGTGTTGATGTGTGAATTATGTGATATGGGGTCCATTTGGTGTTATTTTCGGGTTATACTATGCTCAATCTTTGTGATGTGTAACTTTTGTATTTTTCTGGAATGTAACGGTTACCGGAGTTACCTAACCCAGTGTACGAAGGAGACCCCCCCTTTAATATAGATTTCCTTTTGCTACCACTGTATTACCCTGAAGATGAACCCCGGACAGGATTCGAAACCTAGGAATAAATTTCAAACGACGAGTCCAGTGTGTACTTTCTTTAAAAAAAGAAAAGAAAAGTGTATATAAAAATATATATATATATATATATATATATATATATATATTTATATATATATATATATATATATATATATATATATATATATATACTCTGGCTCTTGTCTTTTCTTAGTACATTCGGACACGTGCTTTCTGTAAGAAATAAAAAAAAACTTCGCTGAACGACAAAAATAGATAAATAAATAGATGAATAAATTCTTATTCGAGTGAATTCAAAAACTCAGAAAATATTACATTCAATTATTCAGTTTCGAAGTTTATTCCACTCACTAACGACGCTGTTGGCAAGGTTTATTTCTATGTACTTCAAGGTTCTGACATTATGAGTGCATTATTCTTTAATTTTTATTTTATTTTTTCATCTTATCAGTCATTACCAATAAAGCAAAGTAGCTAATTAGGTAGAGAAAAGTGAATGTAGTTTGCTTGATTCATCTACTTCCCGATGTGAATAGAGCCCATCGAAATAGATTGATGTGATGTCGCGCTTTGTTGAACACCCCCTTTTAATCCTTTTGTTACAAGGGGAGAACCACGGAGTGCAATAAAATCGACCGTGGCAATCAAGACAAAAAGAAGAGAGCCAACTGGCACGGAAGGGGTTCAGATCATATTTACCGTTCTTTGATCCTTCCCCTGTGATAATTGTTTCTTGTGATCCGACTGAGCTGAATAAATCCTTTCTCCATCGCGCATTATCAAATACGTTGCAGTAGCATTGGGTCGTGCAGAAGTGATCTAATTCTTTGCTTCAAAAGGGCATTATCACGATACCAACGATTTATGTACTCTATTAACCATTCACTTACTCATTTTTATTTATCTATTCTATTTTTTGTCTAAGTAATCAGGTATTTATTTGTTTATTCACTTATCATCTATTTACTTAGATATTTATTCAAGTGCTTCTTTTAGTTATCTATTACTATATATTTTACTATCATCTATTATTTAGATATGTATCTATTTCTATCTATTTATTTTTATTTGTTTATTTATTTCCAACATGCTAGGTTATGCATTTTTGCGCCGACTTAATTAACTATTTATTCAGCTTTAAACATTGATGATTATTTTTCTATTTGTTTTTACTGACGTGAGCGTGCGTATGTGTGTGGATTTATCTAAATGGTTGTGTAGAAAGTTATTGGAGGAATGTGAATATAGTAGTGTTGGGAGATCTCAATGCTAGAGTAGGAGGCGAACCCACAGATATATTAGTAGGTAGGTACGGGGTATCAGGTAAGAAAAGATAGCAGAGAGCTGTCAAAGACGTGCTTGCAAAAGGGAGATGGTGATAAAAAAAGACATTATTTAAAAAGAAGCGAATGAATATATATGGGGGAGGGTTGTGACTGGGATGGTGGTCAGGAGGGCATTAATGGAATTTGTAGTGGTGGCTAAAATAAAGATTGGAAGAGTTGTGAGCGTAAATGTATTCAGTAGCCTGTAGGCTTCACCAGCAATCTTATCGATGTTTTTTTTTCAAACAACAAGTCCTGCTATACAACTACTTCCACTTTCTTCTCCCGCCTACCTATATTGATCTTGTCGTCACTCACAGTATATATACATCTTGATCTCTTTTCATTTTTACACTTATTAAGGTCATGACACTTCTTAACATCTACTTCGTTTTCCAATGTTTTCCCCACTATCATTGTAGTTATTTACAACTATCTTCATTCACGATCTTCACCGACTTTGCATTACACGCAAGCATGTTGATGTAACAGCTCAGTCCCTCCAGCATATCAACTGCATACACCAGAAACGTAACTGAGGCCAATGTCACAGCGTGGGAGGTCGAACGTGTGGGTTCGAATCCTGGCCACATCGCAGAGTAATGGCCCCCAACTCCCGCTCACCTCGAAAGGATTGACACGGGACCTCGCTGTATCCACTTCCATGGCGACATCAGCTTCATCCGGGTACTGACACTCCTAACAGTGGCATACTGTGGACATCGACTCATGCGTTCATGTATGAACTGCTCCGGACCGCCGTAAAGGTTGAGGTCCGGGCGGGTGACAGTCCCGTATATCGTGGAAAAAGAGAGACCAACACCAAGCCCTGAGGCACTCCGCTGGAGACTTATTTCCATGAGTATTTCTCCCTACTAACCGTTCTCATATATCTTCTGTCG
>NC_134789.1:29747155-29854655 GCF_046742065.1 Oratosquilla oratoria
ACTCTTTTGTTAGGTGTTTTCATGTTAATGCTATGTACGAGTATTTATTATCTGTAAGAAATAGATCTAGCAGCAACCCATTTGTCACGAATGTAATCGTGGCAATAACAGGATAGATATTTATCATTTAAAAATATCTTATAAGGCTCAAACGCTGTCCAGAGCTGTGTAGCTGTATAGAACCAGTTGTTCTTCCTGATTACATGTGTAGGCTTTTTCTATATTGTGAAGTGTGAGGAATTCATATTAGATGGGCTGAATTACTATTCGGGGCCCGTTCAAAAATGATGTAACGTTTTTTCTGGTAAAATTCGACACCCCCACCTCATGTAACATTGCGTAACACTGGGCGTTACACCTCCCTGTATTACATAACACTGATTACAACTAATTACAACACAGCACCCCCATCAAGTGTAGGCCAGATACGCCAAACACCCCTCCCCCTTGACTTCTCACCAAAACATACTCATTTTTATTTGTCCTGTGTGAAATTGTTTACGATTGCATCAAAGAATGAAACATGGTATGATGTTTTTGGATTTTTTTGCTCGATATTTATTGCTCGATCTATTAAGGATATGCTATTTCAGTGCATAATTTATGACATAAATTAATAAATAAATATAAATAACCATTATTAGCGTTGCGTAGCACTGTTGAAAACACCCCCACACCCTCGTAACGCATCGCATCTACCATGCACCCCCCCCCCCAGCGTTACATACTCTTTGAATGGCCCCTTACATGTTCACCACTTTAATGCGATATTTTACTATTTGAAACAATTTAGATCATAGATATGGCAATTTCTTCTATCTTTCCACATGTTCGACACAACCCCGGATTCTAACCACATCGTCAATTTGATCAAGTGTATCGTCACGTGCTTCTGCAAAATCAGGCTCCATCATATCTCCAAATTGTATTCTCATAAAGTAACCGGTGTCAAAGTGAGGAAGGAGTTATCAAAACTTGTTTTATTCAAGCACCAATAACGATAAGCAGTACAGTAATAAAATGTTATAGGGATATTTATTCCGTTAAATGCTAGTATAGATCTATTATTATCCCTATAATATTTTGACTATATATCATTATCCCATTTGTTGTCTGTGTAACATTCCCTTGAAGTTATAATATACAGGTATACTGGAATTATAATTTGTCAGTGCCAACTCATCCATATACATGCACAAGTTTATGTATATAAATGGTTATTTCTGCTAGAGGTAATAAATATCAATATATTGTTTTATTGTGATGATGCTATTTTGATATACACCTTGTATATGTATGTACGTACGTATGTATGTATGTATGTATATGGAAGGCCCAACAGCGACGAATTGTGTGGCCATTATATACCCAATCATGCTTGGATCACAGGCCACGAGAGTAACACGACAGCTCCCATGACACTGATCTAAAAATGGTGTTATATACTGTAGATCAGTGTCCCATGACCGGCGGAGCGGTTCACACTTGCTGTTTTGGTACTTCCATTATGGCGGCCATGTCCCGCCTGCCCGCCTCACTCCTGGGGCAGCCCACGGCCCGTATACGCTATCCAGGTGTTATATAGATCAGTGCTCCTGACCCAGGGCAATGGGCAAGAGGCACGGATGACCCGTCATTCAGGAGGTGCCAAGGTAAGACGGAGGGAAGGGGGTGGATGGGAGTGAAGTATGTTGGGGATGGAATGGGTGGGAGTGGTTTAATTAAGGAAGATTCCACAATTTTCCTTCGAAAGCTACAATGGGATTTGAATATAATAGCGGCATAATCCCAATCAATTCTGTGGTCATCTTGGCTGGCATGAAGGAATACGGCGGAGTTGACTTGTCCATATTTAATGGAGTTTTTTTATTCCTTTATTCTTGTGGACAAACCCCTACCAGTTTGGCGCCAATAGACGTCATCACATTCTTTGCAAGGCAATTTGTATACCCCGGAGTTGTGGTCCACATTATTCCTCCGATGTACATTTACTACCTTTCTGAAAATTGTGGAATCTTCCTGAAACATTTTCCTAGTTTCAATACCTCAAAAGGTCAGTGGCCCCCAGATTTCATTACGAGGATAGCAGTCAATAAATTCATTTCAAGAGCGTTCGGACAAAATACCACAAACTGTCCATCCTTGACCCAACCACATCAAGGGCATGTAACCTGAATCCCCCCACACACTTTTCTCCGTCCCCTTTTCTGTACTCCTCACTACCTCATTTATACCTGTACTCTATCTTCTTATAACCATTCTGCTGAAGAGAACTACAGATAGTAGTCGAAATATACAGTTTTCCTGTACTTCTGATATTATTTCTGTGATAGTGGCTTTAAAGTGTACATTTACAAGTGTGTTATAACATTACAGTTTCCCACATTTCTTAATGTTGAAGTCCACTTCCTACTTCTGACTCCATTCCCAAAGGTTGTTCGGATCTCTCTGCAGCGACTCACAGTCTATTTCAGTGCTCATTTTTCTCAACAACTTCAAGTCATTAACAAAGAAGCTCATGTAACTGTCCACACCCTCGTCCATGTCATTCACATAAATGGCAAGCATTATTGGAGCCATTACCGATCCCTGTGGAACTCCACTATTCACCTCTTCCCAAGTAGAACCCTTATCTCTGAGCACTACTCTCATTTTTCTTCCATGCAAGAAATATTCCATCCATTCCAGTAGTTTACTTTGTATCCCTCCTAAGGTTTATATTTTTCCTAATAGTTTTCTATGTGGCACTTTATCAAAAGCTTTTTGTATATCTACGAAAGCACAATCAGCCTATCCGTCCATTTTCTGTATTATATCTAATAATCTTGAGTAAAAGCAGATTAGATTTGCGGCACACGATCTTCCCTGTCTCAATCCAAACTGTCTCGGGTTTAGTATATTGTTCTCCTCCAGATGTTTTATCCATCTATTTTTGATAACTTAAAAAAAAAATCGTTACGGTATTTGTAAGGGAAATTGGTCTGTAATTTGTTGGGTCTTGTTTCCTCCTTTATATATCGGTACGATGTTAGCCTTTTTCCAGTCTTCTGGTATTTTTCCTTCCGTAAACGAACATCTTATTATATTACATATTTTGCCTACCAATTCTTCTTCACACTTCTTTAGCAGGCCTATCCAGTTTGCAATCCCTTCCGGGCCGTGTGATTTTTTGACATTATGGTTTGTTATTTGGTTCATTATTTCAGCTCGTGTTGCTATCATTTCCTCACTCACTTACCCTTCATCCAGTAGTGGGATTCAGCCGGTTCTTACCTATTCGCTAGAACCGGCTCACGCAAATTTGTCAGTTCGGCGAACCGGCTAACTGGCGAACCGACTAGTTGCTCAGCTGGTCAGTGGTCTTCTGCATCTCATCCGATAAGTACCGGGACGGTATGTTTCGTAACTTTCGTTAGTGATTTATTGCATAGTTTATTTACACAAGTGGTTACCAGTTTTTTTCATGTATATAGTGCTTGGTTTCTCTGTATATTTGTGTTATTAAACTACATTTTATTATAATTATGGACATACATACATACACGCACTCTCATACACACTCCTTAGGCCTACCCACACAAACATGTTTGTTTATAAATAACACAAATGCATTGCACACATGCACACACATACTCATGTACATGTACACATATGCACACGTGTAAGCACATACATAGCCTACACATGCACACACTACCCCCACACAAACATGCGTCCGTAAAAAAATAAATACACCTGCACTAGGTTGCCCAAATCGAATTTTTTGATCACGAGACTAACTATAGGTTGGCACCCAGGTCTATACCCCATTTTTTTTCCACCTGACAATTTTTCAGGTTTTTCGTATGTAAATATTTGAATATTTTTTACGTTTGGCAGCCAGAGATGCATTTTAAATATAATATTGTTAGTTTTCCATATTTCTAGTTAGAATATTTAATTGATAACAATAATATAAAGAAAATGTGGCTAAGAAGTGGTTGCAAATTAGTGTCAGATGGAAATACACCGACTATAACAATAATAATAAATTTTTTTGTAACAGAACCGGCTGACGAAAAATTTGAATGCCACTACTGCCTTCATCCCAGTGCCATCTTTTTTCTCGAGTGAAAACCGACTTGAAATGTTTGCTCATGACCTCAGCCATTTCTATATATTCTGTGTATTCCATGTTCCCCAGACGTAGTTTCTCTATTTCTTGCTTGTTTTTCAGTTTGCCGTTCACATATCTATAAAATAGTTTTGGTTGATCCTTGCATTTTCCCATTATGCCTTTTTCATATATTTTTTCTTCCCTGCGTATTTTTACATATCCATTTCTTTCGTTGACTTATATTTGCCACTAAGATTGTTCTTTTTTTCATATTTTCCAAGCTTTATATTTCCTTTTTTTCCTCGCTACACCTTCTGTTAAACCAGCACTTAATATATCCCTTTTCCTGTTTTTGTCTTAGTACATATTTATCCACCCTTTCATTATAGATTTCCATCAGAATCTTCTATTTTTCTTCCACTCCTGTCTCTTCGTTGTAGATTTTTTCCCAACTCGCTTCTTGAAAAAAATTAAGTTTCACAAAGTCCGTTTTGCGATATACCAGTCTCTCTTTTCCGTATTTCTCATTTCTCTCCATATATAGCTCCTCCTTTAGTTCTAGCTCAAGTGATATGTGGTGACTCTTCCCAATTGGTGTCTTGTATTCAAGTTCATCCACAATTTAAGGTTCTGACTTAAAGAATAAATCAAGTCTCGATGGTTCTTCATTATTTTTATATCTGGTATTTTCCTTTACCTATTATGTCATTTGATATACCATAGCCATGTCAAGTAATACATTTCCCCATAATTCCTCTCCACCTTTCATTGTCATCTCTTAGCAACAGATTTCTTTGCAGTTAAAATCTCCCATAAGTAATATGTTTCCTCCATCTTTTAGCACCCCCATTTAATGAAATCCTTGTATCTTCTAACATTTTAGAGTAATCTCTCTCTCTCCAAGAACCCGTTTTTGGGGACACATATCACCACAAACACACTCTTTTTCATGTTATTGTCTTCAACCCTTATCGTGATCATTTCCACACTGTTCCCTCCATTTGTAACCTTCGCTTCATTTAAAATTTTCTTAGTCAAGAACATAACTCCCCCCACCCTGTTTTTCCTCTCCATTTCTAAGCCAGTGATTATATAATTAATTTTCAACACTGTTAGGTGATAGTAGACCCATTAATTTTGTCTCTACAATTGCTATTACGTCTGGCTTTGCTTCTGACAAATAATCATTAAGCTTATCTAATCCTGAAATCAATCCATTTATATTAGTATAATCCACTTTTAATTTTCTGCACTCTCCATCTCATTCTTTGTTCCTTTCATTTCCTTTTCTTGAAGATACTGTTTCCCCAGTCTCATGTCTAACACTAAAAAAAAAAAAATCTTTTTCTTGGACTCCGTTCTTTTCTCGTTTTTTTTTTCGATTCTTAATATCTTCTCTCTTTCTCTCTCCTCAAGGTTTATATATATATTTTATCCATACATCTTTATAATGCTCACTATTTACTAACTTTCCTGTTCTTGCTATTATCTCATCCGCTGCCCTTTGTGACCTTAATATAATTTTTAGAGGTCGATTTCCTTCTACATATTTTTCCATTCTATGCACTTCATCTATTTCCTTTTTCGATTCTTGCTCTTTATCTTACACTACTTTCAAAACATCTCTTGCTAATTCTTTCTCTTCTTTGTCTCTCACGAACCAAACTTTTTTTTTCTTTTAGGCCAAATACTACTATACAATTCTTAATGTCTACTGTGTCTCTCACCAAATTTTATTTTTCTTTGGTTATTTGAATGACTGTTTCCTTAGCGTTCTCCTGCATTTGTTGTTGAACAATTTCCTTTAAAAGATACCTTATCCTTTTTCGTGATCTATTTTCCATTCCTGCTTGAGTCGGTGTATCTTTTCCTCGCCTATACTGCCTCCAATTTTCTCAGTCATTGCCTTCAATTGTTCAATCACCTCTTTTATAGTCGTGATATTTGCGGCATCTTTGGTTTTTAATTCCTCATTTTCACGTTGTACCTCAACCAATTCTTGTTTTGGGGGGGCACTCATTTCCCGATTTGTTTCAGCATTTGTTTTCTTTAATTCACTAATCTCTTTGTAATGTATATTTTGTTGAACAAAAACCCCTAAAACTAATTCTTTCAAAGCTCTCATTTCCCTCTCCATGTCCATAGTTCTCCTCAAGTTAGCTTTTTTCTTGTCTAAATCCTGAAAATGGTCTTTCTTCGTAGTTTTTTTTTTATAATCTCCTCATGTCTAATGGAATCTCTAAACTCATGTTTACGTTTCGTTTAGCTGCTCCGCCATTAGGGGTCTCATCTGGCCTGTCTTCATTTCCTTCCATCTTCTTTCAGTACTCACTCTTTTCACTGTATTAGCTTACCTCGAGCACCCACGAGCGCTCCCCCTTCCCATTCAACACAACCTAGGTATCCTGTTATTGTAGCACTGATGAGGGATCCTTTTTTAAATGTAGTCTCCAGGAGCGCCAGTTGTCGACGTGTATGTGTATTTACCTAGTTTTACCTAGTTGTATTTTACGGGAAGGGGAGCTGTGCTCGTGGTGTCCCGTCCCCATATCTCGTTTTATCTAGACTGTTTTTAAATTCGTGTATCGTTTTTGGACACATCGCATTCTCATCTAACCTGTTCCAAACGTCTATTATCCTCTGGGGAAAGCTTTTCGTTTTCAGGTCTCTTCTACAATTGTTTTTCTTGATTTTCTTTCCATGTCCTCTTGTATCTCTACTATCCCATTTTATTAGATCCTCTCTATCAATTATTTTCATGTCTTTCATAATTCTATAAATAGTTATCAAGTCTCCTCTTTATCTTCTTTGCTCAAATGTCTGTAGTTCAAGTTTTGACAGCCTCTTCTCATATGATAGTTCTGAGAGCGTTGGTGCCAATTTCGTAATTGCTCTTTGTATTCTTTCAATTTTTGTTATACTTTTTTTTTGTTTACTTGGTGACCACGTCGTCGCTGCATACTCCAATCTTAGTCTTATCAAAGTGACTAGTATTTTCTTCACCATTTCTTCGTCCAGGTATGTAAATGCCACTTTTATTGATCTTATCAAATTATAAGTTTCTCAAAAATTTTGTTTATATGTTTCTCAGGGGACATATTATTCATAATAATAAACCCTAGGTCCTTCCCCTTTTCCACTTTTTTTATTTTATTTCTTCCTCTCCCAATGTATATGATCTCACTATTCTTCTTTTGCTTCTTCCAAATTTCATTATACTACACTTCTTAATATTGAATTACATCTCCCACTTCCTACTCCATTCCCATACTTTATTGAGATCACTCGGCAGCGACTCACAATCTTCCTCGGTGCTCACTTTTTTTTTACATTTTTCCATCGTCTGCGAAGAATCTCATATGACTTTCTATTCCTTTATCCATATCATTAATATATATAACAAACATTATTGGGGCCAAAACTGTTCCTTGTGGAACTCCACTAATCACCTCATCCCAATTGAAATGTTTGTCTCTTATCACCACTCTCATTTTCCTTTCATGCAAGAAGTCTTCCATCCACTTAAGTAGTTTGTCCTGTATTCCTCCTGTAGTTTCTAATTTCTTTAGCAATTTCTTATGTGGCACCTTATTATTTTTTTCAGGTCCAGAAAGGCACAATCAGCCCATCCATCTCTTTCTTACATTATACCTATTAGTCTTGAATAGAAACACATCAAGTTTGTGACACATGATTTTTCCTTGTCTAAATCCAGACTGCCTCGGATTTAGTACATTTTCTTTTTCAAATGCCTCATCCATCTAATTTTGATCATTCTTTCACAAATTTTAGCTACCGTACTTGTAAGAGAGACCGGTCTATATTTTGTAGGGTCTTCTTTGTTTCCCCCCTCATATATTGGTATATTCCGGAGTTCTAATCTTCGCCGTCAGTCCGACGTGTGTGTGTGTGTGTGTGTGTGTGTGTGTGTGTGTGTGTGTGTGTGTGTGTGTGTGTGTGTGTGTGTGTGTGTGTTTACCTATTTGTATTTACCTAGTTGTACCTTACGGGTAGGGGAGCTACGCTCGTGGTATACCGTATTTGTATCTCGCAGTATATAGTTTGCTCTTAAATCCATGTATGTTTTGCACGCACTATTGTTTCGTTCAATTTGTTCCAGACATCCACCACTGTGTGTGGAAAGCTGTTCTTTTTCAGGTCCCTTCTATAACTGTCCTTTTTTAGTTTCTTTTCATGTCCCTTTGTATTTCTCTTATACCAATTTAGTAAGTCTTCTTTATCAACGACTTACATTCCTCTCACGATTCTATAGATGGTCAATCTCTTCTTTGTTCCAGAGTCGGTAATTCCAACTTTGACCATCTCTCTTCATATGACAGTTTTGAAAGGCTGGGGCCATCTTCGTAATTGCTCTTTGGATTCTTTATTATTTTTCTATTTTTTTATTTTTAGTACTGGGTGTCCATAATGTCGCTGCATACTCCGGTTTTGGCCTTATCAGTATGATTAGTATTTTATTTACCATTTCTTCGTCCAAGTAGGTAAAGGCCATCTTTATTGAGCTTAGCAAGCTGTATGTTTCTCCGGCAGTTTTATCTATCTGTTTATCAGGAGTCATGTCCATTGCGATAATCACTCCCAGGTCTTTTTCAAAACTCACTTGTTTTATTTCCTTTGTACCAATTTTACATCGTCCTGATATACATATATATATATATATATATATATATATATATATATATATATATATACTTTTTCTAAATTCCTTTATGCTACATTTCTTTATATTGAAGTCCACTCCCCACTTCTGACTCCATTCCCAAACCCTGTTTAGATCTCTCTGTAGCGACTCACAGTCCTTTTCTGTACTTACTTTCCTCATCAGTTTTGAGTCGTCTGCAAAGAAGTTCATGTAACATTCTACACCCTCATCCATGTTATCTATATAAATACCAAACATTATCGAAGCCAATGCTGATCTCTGTGGGACACCGCTAATCACTTCTTCCCAAGTAAAACTCTTATCTCTGAGCAACACTCATTTTTCTTTTATGCAAGGAATCCTCCATCCATTAAAAAGAAAGAAAAAAAAAATCCTTGTAACCCTCCTATGGTTTCCATTTTTCTTAATAATTTTTGTGTGGAACTTTATCAATTTTTTTCTGTAAATCTAGGAAAGCACAATCAACCCATGCATTCCTTTCTTGTACTATATTAGTCTTAAATAGAAACAGATAAAAATTGTGTGGGTATGTGTGTGTGTTTACTTGATTGTAGTATACAGGATGCAACCACCATACAAAAGACACAGAACACTTCATACATCAATGCCCTACACTGACTATCACCAGATAACAACGCAATGTCCCTTCTCTACCTGACTTTGGTCCCTTCCGGAGGCTGTTGCCGGTTTCCTGGAGGCCGCGGGTCCTCTAGAGGAGAGACCAATGGTAACGAATTGATTGATTGCTATATTGATAGTGTACAGGGAATGAATAATACTGGTGTAGTCCTATCTCTTACTCTTCAGCTTATACCAAGTTTCAGAATCATATTTGATTTCAGATTAATTTATATCTTTATTTTTTACAGTTATCATACTTAGATTTGAATTCATGTATTGTTCCAGCTTAAGCTATATCACCTAAGCTACTCCAAGTATTTCTGCATCTCTATGGGAACCTATATCTTCACATCTTTCATACATTTAGTCTTTCTCAATTTGTTTTCGTGCGCATGTATATGTGTGTGATTCACCACGTTCTTGGATCACACACACACACACACACACACACACACACACACACACACACACACACACACACACACACACACACACACACACACACACACACACACACACACACACACACACACACACAGTGGCACAGTGGCAAGTTGGTAGAGCGCTGAACTGGGAAGTAGAAGTGCTCCCAGTACCCAGTTCGAATCCTGCCCAGGGCCGAAATTATTTCGGTATCGCTGTGCCTCGGGTCGTTACTCTGACTCTCGTGGGCGGGGAGTTGGGTGTGTGTGTGTGTGCAAGGTCATAGCATTACCCATAGATCAGACCTACGAGCTCTGAGCTCTCTTCCGGGAGGGAAATAGCTGTCGATCACGAGTCCAACACGTGATCCAAAGACCAAGTGAATACACACACACACACACACACACATATATAAATCTTTGCCCACCGGAGTTGGGGTGCCGGCATGCAGTGCAGCGATTTTGTTCAGCTCTGGGTGGAACTTGAATTCGGATGGCCGAATTAGTGGTCAAGAGGGTACCACTGCGCTGCCGAGCCGGTCTGTGTGACTGTGTACGATGAATTAATGCTGCAAGCATTAAACTAGATTACGCTGGCATGAAAGCCACATCATAGAATGCGTAGGCCTAACTATAGCCGGTGTTTGTAAACAAACCTATGTTGTTTGTGAAAATAAGCTTGAATTATTATGCTCTCTTTATGATAATTGTGGACCTATCGTTTACCTCTCTTGGACTGAAAAAATCTGACAATTAGTGTAGTTGAGATGACAGGCTGCCAAGCGAATGGGCGGACGTGACCAAAGCCATACAGGAGCTTTTTCTTGGCTGGATGTTGTGCAAATGTTATTACAGCCAGAAAGTTGGTATATTTATGTTAAATACAACAAACCACTATGAATTAGTTTCAAGTTACATTGTCACTTTAATAGTACATGAAGACATGTTGGCAGGTACAGAGGTACAGTAGTCTACATATTGATTCCCAGCCGGACTCGAAGATGTTTAACGTAGCCAAACCTGAGCCACAAGTTGAGATTTCTGTGGAAAGCAAGATTGTTACCATGATTCATTGTCATTTATTATCATATTCATGGTTAGTTTGAGCAATAGTTTTATGGCGCAACCAATGATATTTGCTGATCGTACACTAGCTTATAAGTTATATATTGAATAAGCGTCTGTTTATTAGAATTGTATATGAGGAAACTCACCTCATCAGTATGTATACAGGTTAAAGGTACTAGAAAATTAATTGTGCTGGTGTAATACAGTTATAAATTTTACACTTGTAAGAGTAAAAAAAAGTCAAGCTTTGTTAATGAATATTGTTTTATGTGTGTTTGAGAATGATCACATTTGCAAGTCGTCATTCTCTGAACGCATTAGAGAAAAGGGATATATATCATAAACTTGTATACCCACGTAACAATACATGATTTTGAAACTCGGTTCTGTTACGATGACGTGGGATGTTCATTGAAATTAATTGATGGATACAGTACTGTACATCGCTGCTACATTCATAAGATTTCAAAAAATTATTACCAGAAAGTTAGAAAAATAATCAAATCAAATACATATGATCACCCCCTAGTTACTAATAGCATGTATGCATCCATGAACAAAATAATTTCAGTGATTCGATGCCAGAAATTCACGTTATTTTATATGAAAATATGAAAATTCGCCAAAACAGCGTCTCTTACTTAGTGTGACTTCTTAAATTTTCAAATTTATTGACAGTAAGTTAAAATATTCAGTTACTTTCGACATATAATACTTGATCTTGTACTAGATATCTTGGAAGGCAATTGGTCTAGATTCAAATTGTGCGCTTCACTCTCGTCTTCTGTTTAGATCACGTGATCATTGAAAATGGCGGCTTCATAAAGCGGTGCACACCGTCAAGTAAACAAACGCTTTGGTCATTGAATTGACTTATATTTGCCAATATTTGTGTCAAGTATTTACTACCGTGCAGTAAGTATATGTTGATTTTATGTCTTAAGATAATGTAATTTACGAAAATTAGCGTAGTTTTCTAATAAAACCTTGTGACGCTGTGCTGAAGGTGTGTGCGCGTTGTTTGGTGACTACCCCCCCTGCAAAGCAGCGAAATATCGGTGCTGACTATGTCTGATATCTATGTCTCAAGCCGTACGCTTATAACTTGCGAAGTTTCAGGTTTCATTTGTGTATATTGCGCGTAAAAGGTTAGTTATATACTTACATATTAATATAACAGCGTGTAATACGCAGGGTTTTATCAGTTAGGGTCCTGAATATTGATGAGAGACTGTCGATGATTATCACACATCTAGTGAAAAGGCCTAAATTGTAATTTTGATGGTAGTTATCGTTATGTTTGAATGTTTCATAGAACAAATGTTTTCTAATGTATAATACTGCGGAATCGTGTTGATACTGTATAAACTTGACAAGTTAGTTGTTACTTAATCATTAAAAATGGTTAGTGTTTAACAGAAATGTTAGTGCAGCATTAAATATCATAATGATAATCATTTAATTAGTTTAAATTTACTTTTTTTTTTACCTTGTTACTTGTGTACAGTATCTTAATTTAATAAATTTCACAAAAGATCAAATATTAGTTCTTTGTTAACTGGGAGGGTTTTGACAGTTCTCTCAGATCAGGTATTTGACAAGCCTCTATTATTATTATATGTATCATGGTATTATCAAGGGATGACCCATGATCCAGAAGGAGCCAAGAAAAGAGGGAGGGGTGGTAAATGGGAGTGGTGTGTGTGGGGAAAAAAAGAGCGAGAGTGGATTTATGCCTTTTGACTTTGTAAGGGGGGAAAAAAAGGGTAAATTTTTAGAAGTGCACACCTAGGTATTATAGTAATAGGAAATGATATAATAGTTTTGTAAATTATAATACATTGCAATATACATTATTTTTGATGGAAATCAATAATATAAAGTTGCCAAAAACTTTAAATAAATGGAGCAGCTTTGTTTACCAAACCTAACCAGCATTTAATAATGTGGTACCTGTGATTTTAGAGGTCATCAGACTGTTGTTGTCTTCTCCAACCTCAGAGTCTATCAAGACGAAGATGGTGTCTAAAGGAGTCTATACAACTTCGTTTCTGCATACCTTTTAGCAACATTTTTTTATATTGATTTCTGCCAGGAAAAATATTACATTGATATATGATGATTTACAAATTTAATATTTAATTTTCTAATGCTGTACTGCATATGTGTGCACTTCTAAAAATACCATAAAAAAGCCGTTGATATATGTATGTATATACTAAGGAAGTGCTCGCCTACTTGACATATCAATATAAAATGTAATATTGATTTGGTAAATTAAAGTACATATGTGTAATATCTGTTTTCTTGGTAGAAATCAGTTATAAAAAAAAAATTGCTAAAAGCAATACACTACTGAATGGAGCTGCAACACAAGCTTTGAGATGCCATGATTGTGTTCTCTCTCCAGGCCATACGCCTTTCCCTGCCTATGACAACACTGATGACCACTAGGGATGGTAAATGCATACCCCAGAATAGGTTAGGTTAGACTAGACCAATTTATTAGACTTGTCTTCTTCCATAAACAAAAATATGGTATCTCGAAGCTTGCCGACATCTGAGTTGTTACTATTGTATTGCTTATGAACTTTTGATATTGATTTCTGCCAGTAAAAACATACATTATGTTTGTTATATAATTTACAAAATTCACCTTAAATTTTCTATTGCTATATCATTTAGGTGTACACTTTAGATTTGCCTGTATCACCCATTTCTATTATGCAAAGTAATAGTAATATTCATAAAAAAGAAATTTGTAGATGTTTGAATAAGCTGCAGACTGAAAAAGTTAAGAATTTGTCTTGTATATAATCACAATTCATAGACTTGATGTTTAGATTTTCAAATTCATATGTAGATTGTATATACTGCCTCAGGATATCATCCATGCTATCCATGTAATTAAGATACAATATTGTTGTTTCTTTTTGTGTTGAACTAGTTTTAGGGTAGCAATCAGTCAATCAATCCACAAGCCCTTAGGAAATTGGTCATAACACCCTGTCATCCTGAAGATATTTATATTGCTATTTGAAAAGGGTGAGTGTAGAATTGTAATATCTACTCTGTGTTCTATGTAGTGGTTGCATATGTGGTATTTGATGTCTACGTGGGTGATTCAGTTTTTTTATCATTTCGGTGTAAAGTTGGGCGAAAATTAAGATATTGCCATGGAGGTCCACCACATGCCTCCTCATTTTTTTCTATTCTAGATCAGTTTACTTTGTCAGTCACACCAGTTTTCCCCTTGGTGCTGATGTCAGCATCCTTAGGCACGAGTGGGTATGTGAGGTTGCCGGGATCAGCACCCTGATTACATTTATTTTGTAGTTGTAGCTGAGTGACCCCTGCATTCTGTGAACTGGCTTGATTGTGTTTTCTGTGGTTATTCATATTCAGGATGAAAGAATGAGAGGAAGGAAAATGTTACAGTTGAAACTATCTAATAACGTGTATTTTCATCATTGACTCAGCATATATTAGGCACCCTAACACTTGTTCACAAATATTCTACTGGTATTGAAGAATTTTATTTATTTTTTTCTATTAATGTATGACAAAGAGAGGAAAATGGGTATTGTACATTATTTGGAAATTAGTTATGCTACTAAGCACAGGATAGTGAATTACTAATGTCATCAATTATAGTGTTATTTGTGCTGAAATTCACTTTTGCCAACCTGTTGAGGGGGTGGGCAAAAATAATTGAAAATCCGTAATATGCAGTAGAAATCTATATCAGATTTGCTTGTAGCATACAGTAAAACATTGATTTCTGACATTCTTTTTAGGAATAGACCTCTATAGAAATGTTATCAAGATTAATTGGAAATGTAGATATTGACAATTTTGCATGACATTATGTTTTGATGATTTTGTTGTATAACAGACACCTCTCAAATGTAAGGTTACTTCAAGTTAGATTAGGTTTAGGCTAAGTTGATTAAGGTAAGGTTATGTTTTACTGTATTAGGAAAATTGTTGTATGTACACAAACAATTTTGATTTTATTTGTAAAAAGTAACTACTTGTACAGTAGAGTAGTTGTGAATGGATGAGAAATTAATGGAACTGAAAGGGATTTCTTGTCTCTCCTGTGAATTTGCAAATGTATGAGGGTGAGGGTCACCATGTAATGAAACAGTGGGAGTAAACCAGCCTCAGCTGTCAAATCCTGCTTTGGAGGTGCTGTGTCTTGTTGCATTGCCCCTGACAAGAGTAGTGTTGCAAGGGACAGGGATGGTCCTTCATCCACAAGGAGCTTAAATGTGTGGAACAAATAAGTTTTAGATGGATGTAGAATGGGTGAAGGGTACATACGAGGTCTGTTAGAAAATATCAGACTTTATTTATTTATTTATATTTTTTCAAAAACCTGATGGATTTGAATCAAGCACGCTTGCATGAGCCGACCTTGAACCTTCGTGCGCATGCGTGAATTTTTTCCTTCCTGTCAATCGTGTCAGTTGCTGGCAAACAGTATTTGCGTGAGTTAATGTGAAGTGCTCTTGGCAGTTTTTCATTGCAAGGAAAATGACTGGGATTTGGTTTCTGGGTCGTACCTGTACACCCAGGACTCGTCACCAGTGATTATGGTATTCATGAAGTCGGGGTCATTGTTTGTAGAGTTCAGCATGTCCCCTGAGACTTCAACATGAAGTTGCTTTTGCTCCGCCGTGAGCAGATTTGGCAAAAATTTTGCTGCCACTCTCTTCATGGCCAAATCTTCACTTTCATGAATACATAATCACTGGTGACAAGTCCTGGGTGTAGAGGTACGACCTGGAAACCAAATCCCAGTTGTCATTTTCCTTGCAATGAAAAACTGCCAAGAGCACTACACATTACCTCACGCAAATGCTGCTTGCCAGCAACTGACACTATCAACAGGCAGAAAAAAATTCACACATGCACATCAAGGTTCAAGGTCAGCTCATACAAGCTATGCCATGCCAGTGAAATAGAAACAGCCCCATGCTGATATACTGTAGAAAAGTCCAAAATTTCTTCCAGATGAGGTCTATGAATGAGCCCAAGGAGTGTTTATGGTTGGGGGTTGTGTTATTTAGCTAAGACTTCAGTAGACCCTTCCCTATTTTAGGAGGGGTGTGGAGTCTGTTGAGACCTTGACTTACTCCTTGATTTATGATAGTACTCTAAGAGGGTGGATTATATCCCCAAAAATGATTGAAAGAACTCAAATTACAGGGCTGAAGACAACATTATGGGCTGAAAGATACAATTTAATCACTAGGCATATTCAATTTATTAATTGCATAGAATCGATAGGTCTTGAAACAATTAAGAATTGTACCTAAATAGCACATATGGGGAAAATCAAAATCCTTTTGAGTCATTTCTTCTAATTAATTTCATCTGTTATTTCATGTCATCTAATTATCCAATTAACCTTTATGCACATTTCTTTTCATTTCCCTGCTCTGCAGACTTACTGCATGCATCCAGAATTCTTTCCGTTTCATCCACCTATCACATTCTAGGTCTTTTTACTTGTAATGAAATCTGAGAAACCTAAGTGTTTGAAAAACTAGACTGAATTCCTTAACCCTTTAGAGATACACTCATGCCTCGATTTAACGGACTAAAAGGGGGGAACACCGGTCCGATATATCCGATTGTCCGAAGTTTCCGATACTACTGTATTTCAACGATTATGTTACGAAAAAATGAGGAATGAATACAGTACGGTACTTTTACTTAAGCACACTACAAAGGATTACAAAGGCGGAGCATGCCGACAGGAGACCTTTTGATCCATATCTAGGTCGGATGCAAAAAAAAAAAAATCATAATAATAGATTAAAACTATAATAATGTAAAAATAACAAATAAAATACATAAATGCATAGGTATAGTTGAATAACAAACAAAAAGGTAAATAGTAAATGATTATAAATTGACATATAACTAATAATAAATGAAAATCAGACAGGCAAATTATAACAAAACAAAAACAAATAATATAACATAAATTATAATCATTACAGCATCTTACTTAGGTATTTATCTAAATGATTCTTAAAGCTTCGAACTGAACTACATTGCACTACCTGTGCAGGAAGTTTATTCCATTCATTAACTACACGGTTGGCAAAGTTGTTTCTACCTACTTCCAAATTGAATCTATTTCCGAGTTTATTCCATTCATTAACTACACGGTTGGCAAAGTTGTTTCTACCTACTTCCAAATTGAATCTATTTCCGGACAGTTTGAGACCATTGTTTCTTGTCTGATTCTCATTCAATGTGAAAATTTGGTCACTTTTGATGTTGTCAATTCCCTTTAAAATCTTAAAGACCTGTATCAAGTCACCTCTGAGTCTACGCTTTTTTAGGGAAAACAGATTCATGTGCTTAAGTCGATTTTTGTATGATTTATTTTTGATATTTGGAATCAGTTTTGTGGCTCGCCGTTGGACTTTTTCCAGTCTGTCAATGTCTTTAATGAGATTCGGTGACCATACGGGAACAGCATATTCCAAATGTGGACGAACTAACGATTTATATAGCTTGTTAATGAGTGATGGACTTTTGAAATCAAAAGATCGCGCAATCAATCCCAGAATCTTATTTGCTTTCTCAGAGGCTGAAATACACTGCTTGGATGATTTGAGGTCGTTACTGATAATTACGCCGAGATCTTTTTCACTATCCACTTTTGTTAACGAATTTCCAAATAACTTTTAATCGTACTTACTGTTATTTTTACCTATGTGCATTACCTTGCATTTACTTGTGTTAAATTTCATTAGCCACTTTTCAGACCATTGCTGTAATTGATCTAAATCTTCTTGAATATCTAATTGGTTTGAGTGATCATTTGCCACTCCACACAGTTTTGTATCATCAGCAAATTTGGAAACAGTAGATTTTAGTCCATTGTCTATATCATTTATATATACTATGAATAGAAGTGGCCCAAGAACGGAACCCTGAGGAACTCCACTTGCAACATTTTTCCATCCAGAAGTTTTTCCATTTAAAACAACTCTGTTTTCGACCTTTCAACCAATTACTAGTCCAACCTAATAGGCTACCACTTATTCCATGCAAAGCTAATTTAGTAAGTAGTCTTTCGTGTGGGACGGTATCAAAAGCTTTTGCAAAGTCTAGATATATTAAATCTATATTGTTTCTTTTGTCATAATTCGAGATAACTGTGTTGTAGAATTCGAGTAAGTTAGTCACGCAAGAACGTTTCCGTCTGAAACCATGCTGGCTATCATTTATCAAACGGTTACTTTCTAAATGATATTCGATATCATCTCTGATGATAGTTTCCATTATTTTTCCTACGATCGAAGTCAAACTTATAGGCCTATAGTTATTTGGTTTCTTTTTGTCACCTTTTTTGAATATGGGAGTAACGTTAGCTAGCTTCCATTCTCTTGGGACATCTCCGGATATGATGGATTTCTTGAAAATAATTTCTAATGGAACAACAATCTCATTTTTCATTTCCTTTAAGATTCTTGGATGCCAACCGTCAGGCCCTGGTGTTTTATTAACTTTGAGTTTGTCTATACACCTTTTCATTTTTTCTTTTGTTATATTTACCGTAGTAAGTTTACCCCAGACTTTTCACAGGTTTCAGTTTGGAATTCACTTTGAGGTGTTTCGTTTACGAATACCGAGCTAAAATAATTGTTTAAGATATTACACATTCCTTCATTTGAATATTCAAGCTGACCGTCAGCAGATAATAGTGGACCAATGTGATTCCTAACAACCTTTTTATCTCTAATGTAACTATAGAATTCTTTGGGATTCTCTTTGGATTTATCAGCGATGTTCATTTCGTATTGTCGTTTTCTTTTTCTTATTGTCTTTTTTAAATCTCTCTGTATTGATACATAACTTTCATAGTCATTAGATGCACCCGAGCACTTATATTTCTTATAAGCCTGTCTCTTTTTAGCAATACTTTTTTCAGTTTCTTTGTCGAGCCACTTTGGGCGAGCCTGATTTGGGGGACGTCTGTCCTTAAAAGGAATGTAAGTTTGAATCATCTTAGTGAGCGTATTTTGAAATATTTCCCACATCTGATCTACAGGCCTTTCGTTTAATTTTGCCTCCCAATCTGTAAGCTGAAGCTCCTGACGTAGTTCTATGAACTGAGTTTTACTGAAATCGGGTATTTTAGAAGCACAAGTATCTATTCTAAAATTGTTTAGGAGTTTGAATCTGACTAAATTGTGATCGCTATTTGCAACAGATTCACCGACTTCTACATCAGTTACCATGCTTTCGCGGCTAGTGATCAATAAATCGAGCAAGTTTCCATATCTTGTGGGCTCTTTTACATGCTGAATTAAGTAATTGTCACCAAGAAAATCAATCGAGCGACTACCTATATGGCCATGTTCAAGGGTCATCCAATCAATGTCAGTAAAATTGAAATCACCCATTATCAATAAATCCCGGTTGCAGAAACTAGACAGTTCTTGAAATAACAGTTTGTCGTCCAATCTGTTAGTGTAAATACCTGGGATCTGGCCCAAAATTTTCACCCCAAGAGTACCAATTCCAAAATTTTCATCAACCGAATACTTCAGCGAATATTGGGTAAGTTGTTCCTTTTGTTTACGAATATCAGACACAGTTTGTTTCTTTACTTCATATCCTCTTCCATACGGTGCTGCCTACGTAGGCGGCATGAGGAGCAAGTGGATACGCGAGGCTGCCATATTGGCGTCTTGTAGTTGCCCCTGCGTAATGACATACTCTCTAAACTGTCTTCACATTTTCTATGGTTATCAAAATTCATGGGTGAGAGAGAGAACGATCGATATAAGCGGTGACTATTTTTTATGATGCGAGTATTATGACGCAACATTGTACGTCTGGCAGCTAATGCTGCCCGCGAGATTTTGGCCCGGAGTGAAGTGGATATTCATCACACACCTGCTTCACCGACACTCCACTTTCCAACTTTTTAATCAACTCAAGCATCTGTGATACTGTTAAATTGACTCTTTTCCTCTTTTCTACAGGATGTACAGGTGCCATGGTTAAAAAAACTGTTGAATTATTTCACAAACAACACACAAAACAGGGCCAAAAAGGTCGAAAAACACGGACCAAACAGCTCCACGTGTTCCGACACAATTGTAAACAAAGCGACAATAGGTCATCTGGCAGTCAACTGCGGAAGCATCGGACTGCGTCCGGTCGCTCCGGACGTTAAAGTGAGGTCCGTTAAACTGAGGCATGAGTGTATATGACCATTGAATGCTTGAGCCGCCATCCAATGAAAATTATCGTAGTACATTTTGAGAACTGTGCCCCAAGATGCTTCCAGCTGACTAAAGACAGTACAGAAATAGAACAACTGAGAAAAAGAGTAAAAACATATTTTAGGGATGACATGATCTAGAACTGAAAATTGTGAATGATGAATATTAACTGTGAAACAAGATGAAGCAAAGGAATCTCCAATACAACCTCTAGTTCCCCCTAGCCCATCAAAACACGCAACTATAAATCATTTCAACATTTTCCCAACTGATCAGCTGTAGTCATCCCACCCAAAGAGAAAACATTTCTTACAAATCCCCACATTCACTAGTCCATTATGTACCCACATACCCATTCATCCTGTCTCCATGTCCACACCAAGAATTAATCTTACCTTTCCAACAAAATATCTAACTCTAAGACAAACCAAAGAAGACATAGTACATCAACCATACCACAGCAGAACAGATACACATGCGTGTACACTCGCACACACCTGGTCAGTGGGCAAGAGACAGGGATGACCCATCATCCACAAGGAGCTACCTACATGTACCAAAGGCTTTTTTCCCCTTACAAGGGAGGTAGCCCCCTCCCCCCCCAAAAAAAGGGGGGGATGGGTATAAAATTCACTCCCACCCATTCCATCCCCACATACACCACTCCCATCCACCCCCCTTTCCTCCCTCTTAACTTGGCTCCTCCTGGATGATGGGTCATCCCTGCATCTTGCCCACTTCCCTGGGTCAGTAGCAGTGTCGCAAGACACAGCACATCTACAGCAAGGCTGCTGCATTAAATCGGTGACCCCCCCATTCAGAAATGGAGAAGACAAGGAGAAATCCCTTCAGGCTGCGTCATTTTATTTTTCGCTCATATTCCCTCATCCCCATCCCCCACCCACTCCCTTTCATGCATCACAGCATCATCCATACACAACCATTCTCCATTCACCCCTATCTTCTGTCTTCTCCCATCCTTCCTCAACAGACATTCCCCTCTTTCCCAATGCCCCTTTTACCCCATCCATCCATCTCATCCTTGGTCACCCCCTCATGTTCACTCCTTCCTCTTCCTTCCACACCTCTTATACTAATCTCTCTTCGTTTGTTCTTTCCATATGTTCAGACCATCCCAATACTCTTTCATCAACCCTATCTCCCAACTCCCTTTCCAACCCCATTTGCTTCCTCAATCCTTATTTCTCACTCTATCCAGCCTAGTAACCCCTGCCACAGTTCTCATGCACCTCATCTCAAACAATTCAAACTTCTCTCTTCCTCTCCTATGTTCCATGTTTACGCCCCATACAGTACTGTCAGCACAATCACTCCTTCACACAATCTCCCCCTAGCATCCATTCCCAAATTTCTGTTTCTCATTACACTTTTCAATCCCCAAGGCATTTACTTGCTTCTCTCAATCTACATTCTATCCCCACTCCTCCCTTTTGCCACCACATCACCCAAGTATCTAAAATGTCCACTTCCTCCAGTCTCTCTCCCTTAACATTCACTTCCAGTGTTCTGCCACTTTTGCCCCTTGTACAGCTCATCACCTTACTTTTACCCACATTTATCTTCAACCTCCTCTTTTTGCACACCTTCCCAAACTCTGTCCCTAACTTCTGTAATCCCTCCTCTGATCCTGCTACAAATGCGGTTTCCTCAGCAAACAACACCTGGCTTATCTCCCATTTTTCTCCATTTTCTTTAACCATCTCCAATCCCTGACCCATTATCTGCGCATTTACCTATCGCACCAACCCATCCATGTATAAATTGAACAGCCAAGGCGACATAACACATCCCTGTTGAAGTCCCACCTCACCTCGTACCATTCGCTCTCTACATTTCTGATTCTACCACAGGCTCTACTACTCTCGTAAAAACTCTTGACTGCTCTTAAAAGCTTTCCTCCTATCCCATGTATCTGCAATACCTCCCACAGTGCCTTCCTGTCTACCCTGTCATAAGCCTTTTCTAAATCTATGAAGGCCCAAAAAACATCCCTACCTTTTCGTAAAGCTTTCTCACATATCTCGCCACAAAAATCAGATCCACACAACCCTTACCTGTCCTAAACCCACACTGTTCCTCACCATTTATTCCCTCTGTTCCTCACCTAATCCTCTCAATCAAAATCCTCTCATAAGCCTTCCCAATTACACTTAACAAACTGATCCCTCTGAAACTACTACATTCACACTTGTCTCCTTTTCCCTTGTAAAGTGGAATTATATAGACACTCCTCCAGTCCTCTGGCAATCTATCCTCTCTTAAACAAATATTAACCTCATCAGCCAGTCCACCATCACTGTACTTCCTTTTTTTTTTTTTCATGATACTTGTCCAACTCTCATTATCTTAACTGCCTTCACCTCATCTTTCCTTATTTCTCCATTTTCCTCACTCATCACTCATTTTCTTAGCATTTCTCACACCAGCTACCTTTCCTTCCCTGTTCACATTTAGCAACTCCCTAAAATATGCTGCCCATCATCCTTTTACTGCCATCTCTTTAAATATCATCTCTCCATCTGCACCTTTTACCTTTACTCTACTTGATTCCCCTCCTCTCCTTTCTTATTTCTTTCCAAAACATCTTTTTATTACTTTCAAAATTTTGTCATATGCTTACTCCATTTCACATCTGTTCTCCTTTTTGCCACCTTTATAATATGCTTTACTTCTCTTTTCTTTGTTTCATGATTCTCTCATCCAATTTTGTAACCAATCTGTGAATGTACCCTTCCTCATCCCACCACTCACTATCTCCTTGGTCCACACACCATCTTGGCACATCTTGTGACTCCCTCCTTGAACCATGCCCATTCCTCCTCAACTCTTAACCCCTTCCATACGGTGCCGCACACGTAGGCGTCATGAGGAGCAAGTGGATTCGCGACGCTGCCATATCGGCGTCTTGATTATATTTATTGTAGTCGCCCCTGTGTTTTTACATTCTCCCAAATGCGCCCTGAATCCCATTCTCTGGTTTTCAAAATTCGCGGGTGAAAGAGAGAACGATCGATATAAGCGGTGACTATATTTTATGATGCGAGTATTATTACGACACGTCATACGGCTGGCATTGGCTGCTGCCCGCGAGATTTAAGTCCCGTACTGAAGTGGTTAAAATTCTACTCTATCCTTCACTCCTGCCTACTCCTCAGCTCTTTCTTGTATTCCTTCTCATTTAATCGGTTCACTTTAAGCACCTTCTTACCTTCTGTCCTTTTCCTCTTTCTCTTTCTCCATCTAACTTCCACTCTCAACTTCCAAAAGATTATATATTCCTCCAGTCTCTCCCCTTAGAACATGTACATCCTTAACTCTTTCTACCATTCTACTGGTTAACACTATATAGTCCAATAATGCTCCATTTACCACCTTTCCATCCACCACCCTTTCCCATGTGTACTTATGCATGACTTTCTTCCTAAACACTATTTTCTATCATCTCTCTAGACACATCTCCACCATCAACTCTCCACTACAATTTTTTCCTGTAACTCCACACTTCCCAACCACTCCATCTATTGGTTCATTTTCTACCCTAGCCACAAGGAACTAAGAGGGGAAAAAAGTGGTGGATGAGAGTGGGTGCATGCCTTGACTGGCTACCCCCCTTAAAAAGAGGAAGAAACCCTTGGTATATACAGTAAATAAGGAACATAAAAATGAAGGAGACTGCAGGAGACTGTAAGGCCTATACTAGGTAGTTCCATGTCCACTACCACCTGTCATCACCATCCATAAAGTTGTCTTATTGTTTCTTAAAACAGAGCTAGATAGATAGTGATTTTCATATGATTATCTATTGAGAAGATTTTGGTTTCTTTATTATTTTTATATACTTCATGTCAAAAACATTTCCTTTCTGCCTCTCTTATTTTGTCCCTACTCCATACAGGACCATAAGTAAAAGTGCTTCATACAGTCAGCTATGAGTACCTGTTTCTCAACAATTTTGCACCTAGGCATTTACTTTTTAATGTATGATTGTGTGTGTGTATATATGTATATTTGTATATTATATATGTATATATATATGTATATTTGTATATTATATATGTATATATATTATATATATATATATATATATATATATATATATAAAACATGGTATTTTATAAACACATCCCTTAAAATCAATGGAGTTTATCAGTAGATTTTTAACAGTGGAATTATTTCTAAAGACGACATTAACACTGTCAAGATTCTACTGATATATATATGTGTGTGTGTGTGTGTATGTATATATATGTATATGTATATATATACGTGTATGTGTATATGTATATATATGTATATATGTAATATGTATGTATATATATATATATATGTGCATATGTATGTAATATATATATATATATATGTATATATATGTACATATGTATATGTGTGTGTGTATATATATACAATATGTGTGTGTGAGGTATAATATAGAAATCCTATTCTCCTAATTTTTCATATACTATCTTTTTCTGTTCCAGGTTTCATGTATTAGTAAGTGGAAATAATTTATGTAGCCCACCGCAGGTGAAGAGCAGCAAAATGAGCAGTAAAGCAAAGAGCAAGAAGGAGATGGAGGAGGAGAAGAAGAGACAGGAGGAGGAGGCAGCTGCTCAAGTAAGTCTAGTTATTATTTTCAGTTGTTCACCCAGGTTAATCCTTTTACCAATTATACATACAAGTTGAATAGTAATCTGGAATTAGTCTGAATAAACTAAAAGTACAATGCTGTATTGCGTGTAGAAAGTCTGATTTGAGGGTATATCTTTGCTGAATGAAATCTTAGGTTCAGAATTAAGTTATGTAGTACATCACTTCAACAAAGGACAATACTAACTTTTATTTTGGTTATCATTCAGTTACACTTTGGTGTTGAAATCATAGCAAAAATAATTATTTTCAGTAAATGTAATTTTATCTATTTGAAATGCTTTGATCAGTTTCAATAAATTGGTATCTATGCAAAAGGAGTCTCATTGATTCAGTTTTTCCACTATTTAATACTTCCTGTTTTTTGTGCTTTCTTCCAGGCATATGAAGAGTTTGTTGCTACATTTGAAGAGGCTCCCATTCAGAAAGGAAAAGTATGGGTCAAGGCAGGAACATTTGATGCAGGATCAAGAAGTAAGTAGTGTTTGTAAGAGACTGAGTGTGAGATAAAACAATATAGATGATATACATGTGATTTATAGTTAGCATACTCATGGGATGGTTTAGACACGAGTAAAGAATGAATGAAGGGAGATTAGCAAAAGAGGTGTGGAAGGCATGAACTTTAGGGACGACTGAGGACGAGATGGGTGGATGGGGTGAAAGGTGGTTTGAGCAAGGAAGGGAGAAGGCAGAAGATAGGGGTGAATGGAGAATAGTTGTGTATAGATAATATTTTGACATAACCCAAAGATATTTCTTCTGTCTTCTCTATTTTTTCCCTGCGGGGATGGAGGGGGGAGGCATATAAGTGAAGTGGCCATGCTGTGGATGTGCCATATCTTACTGCATTGCTTCCAACCTGGGCATTGGACAAGAGATATGGATGACCCTTCACCCATGAGGAGCTAAGATAAGAGGGAAATTAGGGTGGTGGATGGGAGTGGACTGGGTGGGAGTGAGTAGGTGACTATGACCTGGTTAACTCCCTTTTAAGAGGGGAAGAAGCCATTGGTATATAGATGTTGATATAGGATAAGTATCACCATCATCATTACAACCACTGCTGCATTTATCATTGGCCCATTATATGATCTAATCTTGATTTAATAGTGGTGATATGATTTAAAGGAATATATAATAACTTGTAAACATTTTGAAATTTCAGAGGAAGATACCAAAGATAAAGGCAAGCTCTACAAACCAACATCCAAACTAGCAGAGCTGGCAGAGCAGTTTTCCAGTGCAGAAAAAGCAGCTCAGTATAGCACAGTCAGATCAGAGAAACCAGACAAGCCAGGGAAGAAGACAAAAGAAAAAGAAAAAAAGAAAAGTAATCTTGAGCTATTTAAAGAAGAGTTAAAAATGTAAGGACCTGTCTTGTTTTACTTTTAGTAAATTTAGGTTTTAGCAAAAGGCATACAAGTTCAAGTTTATATTTTAGGCAGTATGATATGCTATGATGGTATGGTATGGGGCAGAAACATGGAACATAAGAGAATAAGAGAGTTTAATTGTGTTTGAGATGAAATGCCCGAGAAGTATGGTAGGGGTTACTAGGCTGGATAGCATGAGAAATGAGGAGAGGAGGAGAGTGGGAGTGGAAAGGGAGTTGGGAAATAGGGTTGATGAAAGAGTATTGGGATGGTTTGGGGATATAGAAAGAATGAGTGAAAAAAATATTAATAGTGTGGAAGGCAGAGGTGGAGGGAGTGAACAGGGGGCAACCAAGGATGAGATGGATGGATGAAGTAAAAGGGGCATTGGGAAAGAGGAGAATGTTGAGGAAGGAAGAGAGAAGAAAAGATAGGGGTGATTAGAGTGGTTGCGTATAAATAATACTGTGATGCATGGAAGGGAGTGGGTGGGGGGATGAAGGTGTGAGGTAATATGTGTGAATGACATTTTGATGTAGCCTGAAGGGATTTCTCCCTGTCTTCTCTTTTTCTGTATGAGGGCATGGAGTGGGGTTACCAATTAAGTGAAGCGGCCTTGCTGTGGATGTGCTGTCTTGCTACATTGCTTCCGACCCAGGGCAGTGGGCAAGATGCAGGGATGACCCATCATCCAGGAGGAGCCAAGAAAAGAGGGAGGGAGGGGTGGTGAATGGGAGTGGAGCATGTGGGGATGAAATGAGTGGAAGTTAATTTATGCCTTTCACTTTGGCTACCTCCCTTGTAAGGGGGAAAAAGCATTGGTATATCTATGTATGAATGATGGTCTGTAGAGAACAGATTACAGACATTGCTGAGAAGCTTTATAAATGTAACCTTGTAATAATTGAAGGTGCAAACAGTGAAAACAAGTTCAAATTTATTTGCTCTGCAAACATTATTGACAGGTTTACAATAATAAAGAACATTCATTACTGCTTTGTCTAAATGTGTAGACATACATGTGAGGCAATGGTGGGTGAGAGCCAAATACCTAAAGGAAAACATTAAAAAATGAATAATGTGTGATAATTACCAAAAAATGATTGAAAGGAGGCAGATTGGCACAACCTTTGTGAAGTCAAAAATCATATCATTAGAGGCTACCACTCTTGTAAGGGGGAAAAAGCCATTGGTACATGTATGTATCAATAGAGGAATTTTTAGTGTATGCAGAAAAGCTAGCCCATAACTAACGTGCATTAGCTCTACCTAGATGAGGTGTCTGAGAAATATGATAGGGGTTACTAGGCTGGATAAAGTGAAAAATGAGGAGGAGAAGGGGAGTGGAAAGGGAGTTGGGAGATAGGGTGGATGAAAGAGTATTAGGATGGTTTGGACACATGGAAAGAATGAGTGAAGAAAGACTAGTAAAAGAGATATGGAAAAAGTGAACATGGGGGGGAAACCTAGGATGAGATGGATGGATAGGGTAAAAGGGGCTTTGGGGAAGAGGGGAATGTTTGTTGAGGAGGATGGGAGAGGACAAGACAGGGGTGAATGGGAAATGGTTATATATGGATGATGTGATCCATGAGATGGAATGGGTGAGGGAGTATGTGTGAGAAAAATTTGATGCAGCCCGAAGGGGTTTCTCCCTGTCTTCTCCTTTTCTGCATGAGGGGACAGAGGGGGGGGGGGTCGCTGATTTGATGAAGTGGCCTTCCTGTGGATGTGCTGTGTCTTGTGACACTGCTTCTGACCCAGGGCAGTGGGCAAGATACAGGGATGACCCATCATCCAGGAGGTGCCAAGATATGAGGGAGGGGAATGGAGTGTGATAGGGATGGAATGGGTGGGAGTGGTTTTTATGCCTTTGTTTTTTTGGCTACCTCCCTTATAAGGAGGGGAAAAAGCCTTTGGTATATGTACATATGTAGTGCTGGCTCAGAGTGTTTCTATGTACTGTTAACCTTTTGTGTCCTCCCACTGGTGCTAATTGGCATGCATACATATACCAAAGGCTCTTTCCCCCATACAAGGGAGGTAGCCAAAAATCAAAGGCATAAAATCTCACTCATTCCATCCCCACACACTCCACGCCCATCCACCTCCCTCCCTCCCCTCTTATCCTGCTCCCCATCTGGGGTATTGGCTGCATGTTATTGTAGGGTTAAAAGCTGCTAAGTAGTATGCAGCTGATACTTTAGGGTCTATATGAGGCATCCCAGTGGACCAGAGTCGCACATCATTTTGTCTGTGGTAGGAAATATCTATTCATAGAGAAATGATGAAACTTTGTTACACTGTGACTGTCCCTCAGTTATGCTGTCCCCCCTACTCTTGTTACTGTCCTGTACTGTTTCTCTGAATATTCATTTTCTCATTTCACTGAACTCTGTGGTGGGGGAAAAGAATACTGCCATCAATTCTTTCCACTTTAGTCATACAAGGCCTCAAAAACGGGACAGGGATAGAACTAGGCATCCTCCCTGTAGCCCCAAATAGGACATTCCTTAAGTGCTAGTTTGCACCACCAGTAAACCAGTAACTTGCTTTGTTTATGTGCACCCAAAGGATAGATTTTGCTTAGATTTGTTCCCCCAGAGATGTTCTGATGTTCAGAATAAACTTAGTTATAATTCTTATTGTTTTGGTCTTATTTGTGAAGTATGTTGATCATAATGTTGGTACTGTAGGAATATTTGAAGGATATCTTCAGGAAAGTAGTATTGGATGATTGGAAAAGGTGATTCAGTCAAAAGTTGTGTTGTAGAAGTTGAAATCTCTGAATTGTATGTCCCATCTCCTTGTATAGCTTCTTGATTACCATTCTAAATGTTCCAGGATTCAGGAGGAGAGGGCAGAGAGACATCGCATTAAAAGCATGTATGGGTCACGTGACTCTGGAAAGACCAGCAGATTTGAATCTCCAGAGACCAAAGTTGCTGGATTTTTAGGTTAGGAACACCCTTACTTTTTTATTGCAGGACTGGATGACATTTTAGAAACAGATTTGCACCTTTGTGATAGAGGATAAATCTTACATTGCAGATGATCCCAAAATGGGGAGCTTTGATCCTGGTGATCCAACCACCACAAACCTGTACCTTGGCAATCTAAGCCCAAAGGTTAGTAGTCCTGGGGTGGGGGGGAAGGGAACTGGTCTGAACGTGGCAAGATTGCTCGTGTTCTTAAGTGGGGTTGAATCATTCTGACTTTACCTAATTGAATTGGAGATAGATCTACTGTTAACCAAACCTATCCTATTTCTGACTGACCACTCCTGAGCATTATGTAAGCATAGCAGATTTTCAACTTGGTTTTCATACCTGTGATTTTTGTTTATTTATTGGCTTAATTATTTTAGAATTTTTTATTATTTTCTTTTCTTTGTTTTTATTTATTTATTAATTTTCTTTTATGTGTGTTTTTTTAATTCACCTATTGTAACTTTGAAATAGCCATGTCTGTTTCATGATTTTTCATTTGGGCCATATATCCCATCTTTGAAAGTAGAGCTGCTGAACTTTGTACCCATTTGTTACACACACTCATACACAAAGCTAGATAATTGCAGTTACTAAACCTGTGATGTGTTGGTGCATAGAATTCTCTCCACTGACTATTTATCAAGGGCTTTTTCCCCCTTATAAGGGAGATATTCACTCAAGGCATACATCCACTTCCACCCAGTTAAAATAGTATTCTAACTAAATATAATACATGTTCATATCTAAGGCTTCTCATCCTGTAAAAGGGAAGTAGCCAGCCAAGATGTACTACTGCTACCCATTCCACTCCCATCCATCACCCAATTGTTTTCATTTCATCTTGGCTCTTAGTGGATGAAGGGTCATCCCTATCCCTAGCCTACTGCCCAAGTCAGAAGCAATGGAGGAATATACAGCACATCCACAGCAGGACCTCATTGCTTCATTTACATGGTGACTGCCCCTCCATGACCCCTTGCACTAAAATAGGGAAGGCAGGGAGAAATCTCTTTGAGGTGCATAAATTTTTATTCAGTCATAACCATTCTCCCTTCACACCTATCTCTTGCTTTTACCCTTCCCTGCTCAACAGAAATTCCCCTTTTACTTTAGGCCCCTCTCACCCCATCCATCCATCTCATTTTTGGTCTTCCTCTCAAGGTCACCCCGTCCAGCTCTGCCTTCCACACTTTTTGCCAATTTTTCCTCACTCATTCTAAAGCCCTTGTTATATAGATTATAGATAGACACACACAAACCAAAATACTACCCATTGAATATGTGAAAATGATAGGTCTTACTACCACAGCCAATTGAATTGAACAAAAAACTACAACAGCACTGTACTACTTGAACATTACAATAGCCTTCAACCTACACTGCACACATATCTGATACAAAAATATGTTGGCACTGGGATCACAAAACAAGTACTCCGAGACTGACCACCTAACTCCTCCAACAATCCCCTCCAAATATTAAGCCCATGGAGAAGTCCCTACCAAGAGAAGCAAGAACCACATGTGCATGACTTGCCTTCAGGTCACCATCTGGTATTAATTAAGACAATACCAACACACAAGGTTGGGCCACAGAAACAAACTGCATTAGATGCGCCTATCACACACAAGATGCAGAGGATGTCACAATGCCCCACTCTAGCCACACCCAAACAGCAATACAATATCTCTTCCTTAAGTGACATTTAGGCCAATCTGGTGGTTGTTGTCAGTTACTAGGAGATGTAGGGGCATAGGCTGTACAGACATTTCTAGACTTCTTTTGATATCTGGTGAAACAATGGTTGAAGATTGGGTGTTGTAAAAAAAATGGAATAGTGTTGAAAAACAGGTTATAAGCATTAGATTTTCAATATCGCAGCTCTACTGGAAAGGTTGAGGGTCATTGGCTATGTTGTTCTAGCCTACTGAGTTCATTGATTGAAAATACCCTTGCCAAACCAAACTTGAATGGTACCTTACTAGTTTTTATTCTAACCTTTGTCCAAAACCTAACCAAGCCCATAAAGTGAAACCTTTCCTCCTCCCCATTTTAGAGCATGAGCACTCTAAAGAGCAATGTGTGATATAAAGAGGTTGTAGGAAGAGTATTAAGTGGTGATTAATGCCAAGTTCTTTACCCCAAGATTACTGAACAGCGACTGATGGAACTGTTTGGCCGCTATGGTCCTCTTGCCTCAATAAAAATTATGTGGCCCAGAACAGATGACGAAAGGAACCGGGGGAGAAACTGTGGATTTGTGGCTTTTATGAACCGCAAGGATGGAGAAAGGGCTCTCCAGGCATTGAATGGTAATTGAGCTTAATGCTAGATTAATTTGTGAAGTTTTTGCATGCATGGTTGAATGTCATTTGCCTCATGTCAGGATAAGATTGGTTTAAAATTGTCTGCAATAAGGAGGCTTTTCAAAACTTAGTAATTCATGAATATATTTATTATTTTGATGTACCTGAATCTTGAGAGCTTTGATAACTGTGTAAGAGAAGTGTGTAAATGTTGGTAATTATGTAATTACCCATGGTATTTTGTTTATAAAAATAGTTTTGATTACAATGAAGTAGAAAGATTACACAATGTAAAGGGATAGACGGGTGAGTTTTGCTTGTTGATCTTTTTTATATATATTTTTATTCATTTGTAATTATTTGATTTTTATTTTTCTACTCATTGCTACATATTAAAATATGTTTTAATTAGTTTCTTCCATATCTTTAATTTTTTTCTGGTTTGTGAGTACATATGTGATTGAACATCCCCACAGGGAAGGATATCGATGGATTTGAGATGAAGCTAGGTTGGGGGAAAGCAGTACCAATACCACTGCACCCCATCTACATCCCACCTGCCCTCATGGAACTCACCCTCCCGCCACCACCCTCCGGTCTCCCATTCAATGCACAACCTGATAAACGAGATAGAGACAAGGTGAGACTCTGTGCCTAAGCCAGCAGTTGATATAAAAGTGTGGATTTATTTTGGAAACCATATTTCAACTTTCTTAGATGTTTTAGAATAATATTGTGTGTAGACTGAGAAGACTGTTGAGTGTATTATTTGCATGCCATAATTGTCATGTCCTGTTGCTGCTTCAGCACCTAAGTATGATTTATCTTAACCCCTTAAGGACACAAGTCCTTGGTTTAGTGATTGGATCTTTCTTGTAGTATGAAAGCCAATACTTTGAGTGGAACGATGTTCAAATTTAGTGCTTGGTGTTGGGTTGCAAAGTTGTTAATTTGATTCAATAGCTGTTGCAATATATTTTTATTTGGTTGGATACCTCCCTGTTCACATATACACACACGCCTTTGACTACCTTCCTTGTAAGGGAGAAAAAGCTGTTGGTATATGTATGTATATATATGTGTGTGTGTATGTGAGATTCACCATGGTCTTGGATCACATGCTGGACTTGTGATCAACAGCCATTTCCCTCCTGGAAGATATCTCAAAGCTCATATCACTGGTCTATGGGTAATGCTGAGATCTTACATGCATACACACCCCCAACTCCCCGCCCACAAGAGTTGGAGTAACAACTGTGCTGTGGGTTGTTACTCCAACTCTCATGGGCAGGGACTTGGGGGTGTGTGCGTGTAAGGTCACAGCATTACCCATAGATTGGTGATATGAGCTCTGAGCTCTCAAACAGGAGGGAAATAGCTGTCGATCATGAGTCCAGCATGTGATCCAAGACCATGGTGAATCACACACACACCTTGTGGTGCTGTGGTTAGAGTTCTCACCTGCCACTATGGGGGTCCGGGTTCAACTCCCGCTCAGGGCTGAAATAATTTCAGTATTGCTTAGCTTTGAGGTGTTACTCCAACTCTCGTGGGCGAGGAGTTGGGTGTGTTTGTGCGTGTAAGGTCACAGTATTACCCATAGATCGGTCATATGAGCTCTGAGCTCTCATCTGGGAGGTGATTAACTGTCAATCATGAGTGCAACACATGATCCAAGACCATGATGAATCACACACACACATACATATACCAACGGCTTTTTCTCCCTTACAAGGGAGGTAGCCAAAGTCAAAGGTATAAATCAACTCCCACTCATTTAATTCTCTACACACTCATTCCACTCCCATTCACCACCCCTCCTCCCTCTTTTCTTGGCTCCTGGATGATGGGTCATCCCTGCATCTCACCCACTGCCCTGGATCAGAAGTAGTGTAGCAAGACATAGCACATCCATAGGAGGGCCATTTCATTTAATCAGTGACCCCCCTCATTGTCCCTTTATGCAGAAAAAGAGAAGATAGAGAGAAATCCCTTCGGGCTGCATCAAAATATCATTCTCACATACTCATGAATTACAGCATCATCCATACACAACCATTCTCCACTCACCCCTATCTTCTGTCCTTGCCCTTATTTCCTCAACAAACATTCCCCTTTCCCAATACCCCTTTTACCCCATCCATCCATATCATCCTTGGTTGCCCCCTCATGTTCATTCTCTCCATGAACCTCTTTTACTAATCTTTCTTCACACATTCTTTCCATGTGTCCAAACAATCCCAATACTCTTTCATCAACCCAATCTCCCAACTCCACTTTCCACCACTGGTCTCCTCCTCACCTTTCTCACACTATCCAGTCTAATAACCCCTACCATATATCTCAGGCATTTCATCTTAAACACATTTAAATGCTTCCACACTAGTGTTCCATGTTTCTGCCCTATGCACTTTTTAATCCCCCAAGGCATTTACTTGCTTCTCAGTCTACATTCTACCTCCAACCTTCCCATTCTTGCCACATTCATGCCCAAGTATCTAAAAGTATCCACTTCCTCCAGTCTCCCTTAATACTCGATTCCAATTTGCTGCCATCCTCTTCCTTGTATATCTTGTCACCTTACTTTTACCCACATTTATCTTCAAACTCCTTTCGCACACCTTCCCAAACTCAGTCCCTAACTTCTTTAATCTCTCCTGATCCTGCTATAAGCAGTGTGTCAGCAAAAACAACAACTGGCTTATCTCCCATTTTTCTCCATTTTCTTTAACCATCTCCGATCCCTGACCCATTACCCTTGTGTTTACCTCTCACACCACCCCATCCATATATAAATTGAACAACCAAAGCAACTTAACACATCCCTGATGAAGTCCTACCTTTATCTCAAACCACTCATTCCCTCCATTTCTAATTCTAACATAGGCTCTACTACTATCGTAAAAACTCTTGACTGCTGTTAACAGGTTTCTTCCTATCCCATATATCTACAATATCTCCCACGGTGCCTTCCTGTCTAACCTGTTATAAGCCTTTTCCAAATCCATAAAGGCTGTAAAACAGCCTTACCTTTTCCTAAAGCTTTCTCACATATCTGTCTTATCACAAAAATGTGATCCATGTAACCCCAGACTGTCCTAAACCCACACTGTTTCTCACCAATTACTCCCTCTGTTCCTCTCCTAATCCTCTTAATCAAGACCCACTCATAAGCCTTCCTGACTAGTCAACAAACTGATCCCCCTAAAACTACTATACTTACACGTGTCCCCTTTTCCCTTGTAAAGTGGAACTATACAGGCACTCCTCCAGTCTTCCAGCATGCTACCCTCTTTTAGATAAACATTAAACAACCTCACCAGACAGTCCACTGTCACTGTACCTCTCTCTTTTAAGACACTGCATGACACCCTCTAACCCAGGTGCCTTACCTGCTCTCATCGTTTTAGTAACTGCTTTCACCTCATCTTTCCATATTTCTCCTCCATTTTCCTCACTCATCACTGTCATTTTCTAAGCGCTTCCCAGTGCAACTACCTTACCCTCTTTATCCCCCTTCACATTTAGCATCTCCCTTAAATACTCTGCCCATCTTCCTCTTACTGTGCCATCTCTTCCATTATCATCTCTCCATCTGCACCTTTTACCTTTTCTTCCATACCTGATATGCCCAACTTCCTCTCTTAATTTCCTTATAAACCATCTTTTTTTATTACTTTAAATTTGTCACTCCTACTCCATTTCATGTCTGCTCTCCTTTTTGCCTCCTGTATCTTATGCTTTACTTTCCTTTTCTTCGTACCTCTGATATGATATATATGTATATATATATATATATGCAGGAAAACCAAGGAAAATGATAAAATGATGACTGAGCGATTTCATCTATTTAGACATTTTCAGGGTATATACAATGATAATTTAAGCATGAATATATATACATAGTGGGTGGCCAGGGATGGGCACTGGAAAAGTTTGTGAGGGAGTCTCTTATGGTCTGTTGATACTGTTCATGGCAGCAGACGTTTGGGACACCACTTTTTCAACAATAAAATGATCAAGCTTGTACATTCCTTGAGTTAAAAAGTCAAGGAAAAAGTGGTGGCCCAAATGTCCACTCCTGCAAATGGTATCAGTAGACCATGAGAGACTCTTTCACAACCTTTTCCAGTTCCCATCCCTCCCACTTTGTATATATTTTCATGTTTGCATCATTGTATGTACCCTGCAGATGTCTAAATAGACAAAAGCAGTCATTATTTGATCATTTTCCTTGGTGGTTTTTCTGCATATTTAGAATCACAAGTTCATGTGAATCTCATACATGTATTATGTATATATTTTTAAACTTCAAAATATAGCTATAGTGTCCATCTTTGAACTTTTCATACATATACATGTACATCTATACAAGTATAAAAAATCTTTTTCCACCTGAAGGATGGTAGCTGTGTCTAAAGATATACATACATATACCAAGGCTTTTTCCCCCTTACAAGGGAAGTAGCCAAAAAGGAAAAGGCATAAAATCATTACCACCCATTCCATCCCTGAATACACTCCACACCCCTCCACCCTCCCTCTCATCTTAGCACCTCCTGGATGACGGGTCAAAAGATATACTTGTCATATATCTACCCCACACCAATTCAAAATACTTTTATTGTCCTTTACATCTTAGCTCCTTGTAAACAAGGGGTCATCCATGTCCCCAGCTCTATTGCTCAAGTCAGGTATATAATTCAGCAAGACACAGTACCTCCACATCAAGGCCTAATAGCCAAAGCTGGTTCCACACTTCATTACAGGGTGACACCCTCCCTCTTCATTTTTCTTGTACATACATACATACATACATATACCAAAGGCTTTTTCCCTCTTACAAAGGAGGTAGCCAAAAAGAAAAAGGCATAATAATAATAATGATAATTTGTCTCTTATTCTTGTACAAAATAGTAAACTTGAATGAATTGTTAATGGTGGTGGGGAGGAGGGTGGTAAATAAAATCCTGTAACTCTGAGAATTAGCAACATTTGTACAATCAATTTTTTGGTATAACCAACCAAGACAGTAACCCAATTTCTTGCTGGGAATCAAAGCGTGCATGAATAGTAGATTCTTAAGGGGTTAATGATTATAATTAGGAGGCAGGAGCATAGAAATTTACTTTTTTTATATAGTAGGCATAACCTTTCTAGAAGTGCCTCATGATAATTTTCATTATAAAGATTTTCTCTACTGCTATGTAGCTTCTGTATTACCTAAATCAGTTCTCACTGCATTAGTAGAAGGTCTTATAAATTATAATATATTGCAATATCTCAAAAATCCTCCTATATGTCTGCTTGTAGTGTCAGTAGTGGATTGTATGTAAATGCCTTTATGTGTGTAGACTACGAGTGTGTGCATGCATGTGTATCTGTGTTATAATTGCCTTAGCCTTCCCTGCACACTGCCTTGCTTGGTTTTAGTTATGAATATGAGAAGGGTGAATTCTCCTGGGGTGCTATGCAGAAACCCTATTATATTTTTCTGGAGGTAGGAGAGCGTAATTATTCTTGGTAGGGTAGGATAGAAGTGGGTTTAAGGTAAACTCATGTCACCACTAGAAAAGCTGGATTAATCTAGCAGACAGAATTGTGAACAAATGACTTGTGAGATTTAGTTTTAGTTATGTACATACTTCCATTATAGCATGGAGAATATGCATATATCCATATATCTATGGCATTTTACGAAGTTTATTCAGAATATTTTATGGGTTTCCTTTTTTCTCCATTTCTTTTTCCTACATTTTCTACTGATTTGGCATGGGAAGTGTGCCCATACTGTGTTGTACAGTACAAATGGTAAAGGCATTATACATTAAAACAATGTAAGAATATAAATGGATGCAAGAATGAACACTTCATTTTATACTTTGTATATGTGTTTACTAGAACCCTGTTGGGTTTGCAGTGTAGCTGTGAATTTGCTGTGCTAAGATAAGGCATTGGGAAATTAATTGTGTTCTTGAAGTAAGAGGTATTTAGTGTAGACCAGATAGTGGAAGAAGCTATTAGCATTAGGGTGTGACTTTACACTGTAAAGGTTGGTCTTTCTAAATATGAAGGGGTGGCCAAACCAAGGCATACACCCACCCGTCATTTATCCCACATCCGTCCAACACCTATTTGCTATTTCTTTAACTTGTCTTCTTTTCGATGGAGGATCATCCTTCTTCCATGTCCACCGCCAGAGTCGGAAACAATGTAGGAAGGCCTAACAGCTGAAACTTGTTTATTCCCCACTGTTTCATTAAATCGCAGTTCACCCCAGTCTTCACTAAAGAATTAACAGAGCAGACAAGATGGAATCCCGTCAAGCCACGTCATCTTCCCATCCATTCACAAGCACACTACTCCAACTTCTCTCTTGCTATCACCTTTCCCTGGTCAACAGACCTTCCATTTATATCCATGACCCCTTTCACCCCATCCACCTTACTCTTTTTGCTATTCTTTCAGCATACTTTCTTTCCATATGTTCAAACCATCCCAATATTCTTCTAACAGTTCTACCTGCTAACTCTTTCCACCCCCATCTGCCTTGCTATCCATTCTGCATCCTTTATATTTCAAGTCTCTAACCCATACACTGTCACAGGCACAATCATCCCATTGTAAATTCCCTCATAACATCCCACCACCACCACAAGTTGTCTCTTATTCTACTGACTCAGCCACAAGTGCAGTGTCATCTCCAAACAAGAACTGGCTCACTTCACGCTATGTCCTACTTTCATCATTTCATTTCCAAGACCCCACCCATTGCTCTCATATTTAGCTTTCATAAGATCCCATCTTTGTACACATTGAACAATTATGGTGACATAACATAACCCTGGCATAGCTCTGCCTTCACCTCAAACCATTCTCTCCATTCCCTATCCTAAAACAAACTTTACTACTCACTTAAAAACTTTTGACTGCCCTCAACAGCTTTTCTCTCTGGCCTTCAAGCCAAAAATTCCATAAATCAATCAATCAACAGCTTTTCTTCAATTCTATAGATCTACAACAGAACCCAGAATGCTTTTCTGTCAACCCTGTCATATGCCTTTGTCAAATCTATAACAGCCCAAAAGACATTCTTATAAACAATTCATAAGGACCACACATGATCATGCTTCCGCATATTGGTTCTCAACAATTGGAAACATTAACCCCTTCCATACGGTGCCGCACACGTAGGCGTCATGGACTTAGATCTCGGTGGCAGCAGCCAATGCCAGCCGTACGACGTGTCGTAATAATACTCGCACCATAAAATATAGTCACCGCTTATATCGATCGTTCTCTCTTCACCCGTGAATTTTGATAACCATAGAAAATGCGACTACAAAAGAATTAGAAAGAATGTCATTATGGAGGGGCGACTACAATAAATATAATCAAGACGCCGATATGGCAGCCTCGCGAATACACTCGCTCCCCATGACGCCTACGTGTGCGGCACCGTATGGAAGGGGTTAATAGACAATTCACAAAATATATAAAGTTAGAGAGTTAGAGCAGGATGGACCAAAACTGTCCCTGTTGAACTCTTGTAGTCAGAAAAAAATCCTCTCCATAAGATATATGAAAATGATGTGTACACGGTTCTTTGCTAGATCTTTTAACCCTACTCCATCTCATTACATCACTGAAAACCAGTGATATTACTTAAACATACACAACCACCTGTACCATGGAATGTATCCACATCCATATCATGAAATAAGCTCTTCATGACAGACCACCAAACTCAACCCAACCCAACATAGGAAAAGTCTCAGGTGAAGTAAAAACCACATTAGCAAGCTTAGGCTGTCAGGCCCTGTTATATATATTCTGTATCTTGCTGTATTGCTTCTGACCCTGGCAGTGGGTAGGGGGGCAGAGATGGCCTTTCATCCACAAGGATGTGAGATAGAAGGGAAACAAAAGGGTGTTGATTGGGTGGAGGTTGGGTGCATGCTTTGGCTTCCTACATCCCATATAAGGGAGAAGCCTCTGGATATATAGATTAGAGTTCATGACACCATCTAGCCCTAAGACAGTACCAGTTTAGAGTAAACCTAGCCACATAATGATACTGTCTTAGATGCACTCATCATACAGAAGACATTGAGTACCTCTTCCTGTACTGCCTTTCACTATTCATCACTAGATGACAATGCTATTTCTTCCTCTAGTGACCTATAGACCTGTCCAGTGGCTGTTTCTGATTACCTCTCACTCTTCCCACTTGCAACCAATCTACCTCTATCATCATTCCTGATACATACCCCTTTACTTATGAGTGCATAGAGAGTTTAGGGAGAAATGTCAATGTAGCGATATTGGGAGACCTTAATGCTAGGGAAGTGTGAAGTTCCAGGAAAAAATTGTATTGGAGACTTGGTGGTGGAGCTGTGTCTAGAGAGTTGATGATTGCAAATACAGTGTTTAGGAAGAAATTCAAGCATAAGTACACATGGGAGAGGGTGGTGGATGGAAGGGTGGTAGATAGGGAGTTAATGGACTATATAGTGGTAACCAGGAGAATAGTAAGAAGAGTTAAAGATGTACTTTTTCTAAGGGGAGAGGGTGGAGAAATGTCTGATAATTTTTTGGTGGAAGGTAAGTTGAGAGTGGAGGATATATGGAGAAAGAGGAAAAGAACAGAAGGTAGGGAGGTGCCTAAAGTGAACTGCTTAAATGAGAAAAAAGGAGGAATACAAGAAGCTGAGAAAGGAGTGGAAGGAAGTGAAGGATAGAGTAGAACTAGGAGTGGAGTAGGAATGGGGATGATTCAAGGAGGGAGTCTTAGTGTGTACAAAGATGGTATGTGGAACAAGGAGGATGGGAGGAAATAGAAGGAAGGGTAGTGAGTGGTGGGATAAGGAAGTGAAGAAGGTTGTAGAAGAGAAGTGTGCATTCACAGATTGGTTACAAAATAGGACAAGAAAATCATAGAGTTACAAAGAAAAGAGAAGTAAAGCAAAAGGTAAAGGAGGCAAAGAGGAGAGCAGATGTGAAATGGGGTAAAAGTATGACAAAATTTGAAAGTAATAAAAAGATGTTTTGGAAAGAAATTAGGAGAGGAAGAGGACACAAATCAAATAGAGAAGAAAAAGTAAAAGGTGCAGATGGAGAGATGATAATGGAAGAGACAGCAATAAGAGGAAGATGGGCAGAGTATTTTAGGGAGTTGCTAAATGTGAAAGAGGATAGGGAGGGAAAGGTAGTTGCAGTGGGTAGCACTAAGAAAATGAGTGATGAGTGAGGAAAATGGAGGAGAAGGAAAGATGATGTGAAGGCAGATGTTAAGATGATGAGAGCAAGTAAACCCCTGGGTTGGATGGGTTTCGTGCAGAATGTCTAAAAAAGAAAAAAAGGGAAGTACAGTGATAGTGGACTGGCTGGTGAGATTATTTAATGTTTGTTTAAGAGAGGGGAGAGTGCTGAAGAAATGGAAAAGTGCCTGTATAGTTCCATTTTACAAAGGACAAAATATGATTGTAGTAGTTCCAGAGGGATCAGTTTAAGTGTAGTTGAGAAGGCTTATGTGAGGGGTTTGATTGAGAGGATTAAGAAAGGAACAAAGGGAGTAATTGGTGAGGAACAGTGTGGGTTTAGGACAGATTTTTGTGGTAAGACAGATATGTGAGAAAGCTTTAGGAAAAGGTACAGATGTTTTTTTGGCTTTTATGAATTTGGAAAAAGCTTATGACAGGGTAGATAGGAAGGCACTGTGGGAGATGTTGCAGATATATTGGATAGGAGGAAAGCTGTATAGAACAGTCAAGAGTTTTGATAAGAGTAGTAGAATCAGAAATGAAGAGTGTGAGTGGTTTGAGGTAAAGGTGGGACTTTGCCAGAGATGTGTTATGTTGTCTTGGCTGTTCAGTTTATACACAGATGGGGTGATGCGAGAGGTCAATGCTAGGGTAATGGATTGGGGATTGGAGATGGTTAAAGGAAATGGAGAAAAGTGGGAGATAAGCCAGTTGTTTGCTGATGACTGCTTGTGGCAGGATCAGAGGAGGGATTGAGGAAGTTAGTGACAGTTTGGAAAGGTGTGTAAAAGAAGGATGTTGAAGATAAATGTGTGTAAAAGTAAGGTGATGAGATGTATAAGGGGAGAAAGTGGCAGCAGACTAGGAGTGAGTATTAAGGGAGAGAGACTGGAGGAAGTAGTTTTAGATACTTGGGTGTGCATGTGGTGGGAAAGGGAGTGTAGGTGGAGGTAGAATGTAGATTGAGAGAAGCCAGTAAATGCCTTGGTGGATTTAAAAATGTAATAAGAAATAGACATTTGGGAATGGATGCTAAGAGGAGATTGTATGAAGGAATGAAGGAGTGATTGTGCCGACAGCACTGTATGCAAGCATGATATTCCTCTAATTGAAATAGGAATTCCGATATTTTTCTTTTCCTGACAATGATCTTGATTTTTTGTAATTAATTCCTGGTTTTAACAAATGATCCTGTTAATAAAAAAAAAAATTTGTGGTCAAATAATTTTTGGTTGATGTGAAGTTTTGGGCAATTTGTATGTTGGCTGTACCTGTGTGTAAGCGGTTTATTTTGTGCTGGCCTGCAAGTGATTCATTTTGTGTAGCATTGCGTGGTGTGGTGCACACGTGTACATATAGCAAGGTGATGACTGGGGTATATTTTATTTTGGCTAAATTATATCGATAGCAACATCAACAGAACAGCTTGCATGTGTTTGTTTACTAGCGATTCAGACTAGGCCCGTGACCCCCTGACCCCCACTGGGGGCTCTGCCCCTAGACCCCTGGCCAATGTAGATTTTTTTTTTTTTTTGGTTACCCACTATCATGCCTATGTATGGATGCAGAAACATGGAACATAGAGAGGAAGGAAAGAGGAGTTTGAGATGAGGTGCCTGAAAAATATGATAGGATTGAGAAACAAGGAGGAGAATGGGGGTGGGAAGGGAGTTGGAAGATAGGGTTGATGAAAGAGTATAAGAATGATTTGGACACATGGAAAAAGTAAGTGAAGAAAGATTAGTAAAAGGTGTGTAAGGCAAAAGGTAGAAGGAGTGAACATGAGGGGGCCACCAAGGATGCGATTGATGAATGGAGTAAAAGGGCCATTGGGAAAGAGGGGAATGTCTGTTGAGGAATTATGGGAGAAGACAGAAGGTAGGGATGAATGGAGAATGGATGATGCTGTGATGCATGAAAGGGAGTGGGTTGGGGATGGGGGGGTAAGACATTGTGTGAAAAATTAATTTGATTCAGCCCGAAGGGATTTTTCCCATTCTTCTCTTATTGCTGTGTGAGGGGATGGAGAGGGGAGGCCACTGATTTAATTAAACAGCTTTGCTGTGGATGTGCTGTGCCTTGCAACACTACTTCTGACCCAGGGCAGTGGGCGAGATGCAGAGATGACCCGTCATCCAGGAGCAGCTGAGATAAGATGGAGGGAGTGGGGTGAATGAGAGGGAAGTATGTAGGGATGGAATGAGTGGATTTCATGCCTTTGTTTTTTTTTGGCTAACTCCCTTGTTAGGGGGAAAGAGGGAGGTAGCCAAAAAATAAAGGCATAAAAACCACTCCACCCATTTCATCCCTAACATCCACTCCCCTCCACCCTCTTCCCTCCCTCTTATCTTGACACCTGGATGGCATCCTTGCATCTTGCCCACTGCCCTGGGTCAGAAGCAGTGTTGCAAGGCTTGGCACATTCACAGCAAGGCTGCTTCATTAAATTGGTGACACCCCCCCCCCCCCCTTCCATGCCCTCATGCAGAAAAGAAGAAGACGGGGAGAAATCCCTTCGGGCTGCATCAATTTATTTCTCACGCATACTCCTTCACCCCCCATCCCCCACCCACTCCACCTCATGCATCACAGCATCATCCATACACAACCATTCTCCAGTCCCCCTATCTTCTGTCCTCTCCCATCCTTCCACAACAGACCTCTTTCCCAAAGCCCCTTTTACCTCATCCTTCCATCTCATCCCAGGTTGCCCCCCTCATGTTCACTCCTAACACATCTGCCTTCCACACCTCTTTTACTAATCTTTCTTCACTTATTCTTTCCATGTGTCCAAACCACTCCAATACTCTTTCATCAACCTTATCTTCCAACTCCCTTTCCACCCTCTATTCTCCTCCTCACTGCCTCATTTCTTACTCTATCCAGCCTAGTAACCCCTATCATACTTCTCCGGCACCTCATCTCACATTTAAACTCCTCTCTTCCTCTTATATTCCATGTTTCTGCACTGTACAGTGTTGTTGGCACAGTCACTCCATACAATCTCCCCCTAGCATCTATTCCCAAATGTCTATTTCTCATTACACTTTTTAATACCCCAATGGTTCATTAGGTTTCATACTGTAAAGTTCTCTGTTAAGGGCACTGTCCTAGCCTCCTGATGGGGGAATTCACGGCATTAACCCCTTCCATACGGTGCCGCACACGTAGGCGTCATGAGGAGCAAGTGGATTCGCGACGCTGCCATATCGGCGTCTTGATTATATTTATTGTAGTCGCCCCTGTGTTTTTACATTCTCCCAAATGCGACCTGAATCCCATTCTCTGTGGTTTTCAAAATTCGCGGGTGAAAGAGAGAACGATCGATATAAGCGGCGACTATATTTTATGATGCGAATATTATTTCGTTACGTCATACGTCTGGCATTGGTTGCTGCCCGCGAGATTTAAGTCCCGTATTGAAGTGGTTAAACCAAATCATCACGTGTCAAGCCTTCTATTGTTGCTATACTTTTTGTTGTGTATTCCACTTGACAACTACCCAATCCAAGTGTTTTTCAGCTTTTTATCCTCAGTGTTGCTTGTATCCCCCCTTGGGTCTTACCATTCTTCTCTCCCATATTCTCTTGGCATCTCCCACTGCCACAATCCAAGCCTCCCTAACCTATACATTCATCAAGTTGATATATTCTGCTCATGTCTTGATATACCCTCTCAACCCTACTCCACTTGTCTCAGCACCCTTTTCACTTTAAAAATTCTAAATTGGGCACCAATCCACTGCACATCCAATCTTCTCGTCCACTGTCTCCTTGTGTATTGGTTCCACTCACTTTCATGAGGTTCCCCTTTATTGTCCATTTCATTACATGGTCCATACCTCTGTTTCTCATGGTATTCTTCCTCCCAATTTGTCCGCCTTGAGAACCTGTGTCTCCCTGTCCTTTCTGCCTCTGTTTTACATACACTCCAAAACCTCCATCAGATGTTCTGCTAATCTCTCCACTAAATACATTCACATTCAGAATTCATTCAGTCTTCCTTTTGAGCACCACTACATAATTCATTGAGACCCTCTAATGATGGTGTTTGAATTCCACACTTTTCTCTGGTTCCCAGCTGTGACTGTTACTTGCTCCAAAAGTTCAAGTACATATGGCAAAAGTGAAGGCTTTGGCCACAGATTTGCACCTCCAGGTGTATGCTCCCCATCATCATCTCTTTACTACCCTCCTACCAGTCACCCTGGCCCATGTGTGTGTATGTACATCTTTCTTTTTAAACAATGTTTACTTAATATGATTTCTCTTCCGCTACACAGCTGTAACATTTTCTCTTCACTTTTGTTCTTAGTACATCATACAACCCTAGTACTCTATGCAGTCGCCCATTCTCTACTTGAGCATTTAGATCCCCAACACTACACCACATTCATCATTCCTTCAAAGTCTCTACACATTCCTTTAAATTGTTCTAAAAAGCTCTCTCATCCTCACTTACCTCACCACCAAAGTAAAATGAAAATTATTGGTAACTCAGAATTTCATGTGTGAACATGGAGAGAAAAAGTGCTCCACATTGGGAATAGGGCTAAGGTTGTAAGTTGTGAGATACATGCATAGGTGTTGGTGAGAATGGGGAAGGAAGTTATAGTGTTAGGTTGTTCTACAGGATGGATGTGGTAACAAAATGCTTATGGTTTTCTATACAGTGAGACCTCTCATTAACGGACGTTAATTAGCTGTGTTTGTGGTGTTTTTGCTGTGTTTTCGGTGGTTTGGAGTGGTTTATGGGTGGCATAGTGATTGCACACACTAAACAACAGCACCGAAAACACAAAAAAACCACCGCAGACACAGCTAATTAACGTCTGTTAATGAGAGGTCTCACTGTACTTCATATCGGACAAGGGACTGATGAGGGGTACCTGCATGAGGTGGTCCTGTGAAAAGGACATCAGAAAGTGTTACTTTCATGCTGTCAATCTTCAAACCCTATTGTTCACTTCCAGCTCCAAGGGGCTGAAAATTTCTTCAGACTGGGTATATTATCTCTCTTCATCAACTTTGTATTTCCCACATCTTTAAATACAAGGCAAGCTGATAGGTTCTAAAATGGCAACAGTGTACAGGGTTGTATGTCAACTACCTTGTAGTATGAGTAATTGTTTAGTGCCAGTACATGAGTGATAGCTGTGTGAAATTTGAATTAGATGAATTACAGCACCTTTGAAATACAGTACAATGAAATTAAGTAGTTTAATGATTTGTAGAGCCAGGCAAATGAAATCAAAAGTATGGGAATTAACCCTTTTGCCTAAAACTAGATAAAATTGCCTGTGGTATCCAGAATAAATGTTTAAATTGTGAATAGCAGTGAAAGGGCTAATCGAAATTAAGACTTGCTGCACAAGGTTTCTCCCAGCCAATTGAAATTTCCTGGTAGCAGTCAGAATGTATGTGTGTCATAAGCTCAGTGAAAGGGTTAAAAGTTTGGAAACTTTAGGTCAGTATTACCTCATAGTAGCAGTAGCATGTTTTCTTGTACCACTTGCATGGTGACATTGTACTAATATTGACTTGGGGAAGGTCGGTAGTATTTGTCTAAGAGGTAGACTGGTCAGAAAGGGGTCACATTTGAGACCTTCAGGCTGGAGTTTCCTTTTAACTTGTTGAAATACCCAGGCCTTTGCCAGAACAGAATCTATAAAGTATGTCTCATTGTTCAAAGGTTTAATAGACATGTTTATTTAGGCCAAGGATTTGATTAAGAATTTGTGATGTTGCTGCTAAAGATGTTTCTGAGTGAACAAAGAATGATTTGAAATCAGGAAGGTGTAGGACAGTATTCAGAAAGATAGAAGGAAAATGTCGATTATTTAGTGAATGAATGAAAGGAACTTGTTATTCATATGGTTGTTGACATTACAGTTTTGAGTCTTCAGTGATCATTAAATTAAGCTCCCTTGTGACACGTTGAAGTAATTGTATTATTTCCCACATCTGGTCTCATAGTGGACAAGTTCATCACCGTTATGCCAGCTCAATGTAATCCTATGAACATGGTGATTTACTAGTTAGGTTTTGTTCTGGCTGAGAGGTGGTGTTAGGCTTGATGGGTGCTGCAGTTTATTGAAACCCCCTATCAGGCCAGATTTTACCCCATCATTCATGCACTATTACCATTGCATTTGCTTCCCATGCAAAAATTTATGGAATAATCATGGTAACTCATCTATGCCATTAAATAATTTTCATTTAAAGAATATAATGGTTTTCAAAAGCTACCCTCCAACAATATTTTGATGGAGTGAACCAGTTCCATACTGGATGACATTTATCCTTTTATTCTAGCTGCTGCCAGGTTATTTTTTTCCAGCTGTGTGTGAGCCCTTATGTAGCGAGTCATTTATTAATCCCTCTGTATTAGGTGGTGTTTAATTCTTAATGTCATTGGGATAGATTAACTAGCTGTGTGTAACTCCACTCATTAATGAAAGGGTTGATTATTTTCAGTGTTACACATAAGAAATAAAGATATTTATTTTAATGTATCTAAATCAAAAAGAGCTATGGATATAATATGAACCATTTCCATAAAATCTTGATCATCAGCCTTTAGGGACACACCAATGCTACACACCATCATTTGCTTGAACCAACACTACCCCCATACCTTTATGGCATGCAACAGTCACTTTTTCTTTTTTACTCTCCCATACCATTTTCCAGTTAACTTTAAACCCTTAAACTGCTCTCATCTTTTGAAAAGGTCAAGGTAAGATGGTGGAGGAGTGTGCAGATCTTTACTCAAAAGATTTGAAATGTTGGCCTGTAGCATAATATGTACAACTGGAGATGCCCAAGCTCTGTAAAAAGTCACACAAATAAGTTCTTGAAAAAAGTAATGCAATGAGAATGCTATTAAAGAGACAATATTGCAATGAGACTGTGCTTGCAATTTGTGCTGGTGATTGCATGCAAGGGGCAATGAGCTACCCTTCCGCCCTCGAAAAACCAGGATGATGTGGGCAAGTTGAGTGGCGAGGAGGAAACTTTTGACAACTATGATATATTAGGTAGTGACAGTGATAAGGAATGCCAACAGAAATTTGAAGAATTTGGTGGCGGAGTTATCGCGGAGGGCAAGACGAATGGGTTAGCAGAGCTGGAGTATGGAGCTGACCATGGGCTAACAATGCAGAATGACTACGAGAGGACAGTAAGTACATGTATTTTCAGTGTGAACATTTTATCATTTGTGTAGTTCATGTCTTAAAGTACTTGAAAAACCAAACAGATTTTGAACCTCTTTATTGCGATTGTGTGGCACAACTCCTTGAAAAAAAAAGCGCAGTTTAAGGGTTGATAGGCTTGTACCCCTGTAGTTGCTATGCATATATTATTTCCCATTCCCTGGTATGCTAGCACTGTATGTGCTGTCTGCCAGATGCTGGGTACATATTCCTTTATCATTTACAATACATGTTTGAAAATTGGTCTTGGACATTTCATTGACCACTGCCTCCTTGTACTGTACATTATTTACCACAGTGCATTTTATTTTATTTTTCCGCTACCTGCATTTCACACCATGCTATTAGCACTTTTTTTTTCCCCTTTTTTCTTCATATACGGACTTTTTTCCTTTAGATTTTAGATTCAACTTCCCATCCATTAGTTTCTTTCAGAAGGACTTTTGCGGGTTTTGCCCACCACGGTTTCACATGTGATAGTTGCATCAGTATCTCCACATGTTATTCTATCATTCTTCCTACTAGTTCACCTGATGTAAAATTTATTAGTTTCCCTTAACCTGGGAGACACATCTGCTTTGGGTAGAAATAGGTCAGTCTTAATCTTCAATAACTCCCCTTTTCACTTCACTTTCATAAATGAGGAAATTTTATACATTTACACCCAAGATATATTTGTAAGGTGTTCTATCTAAACTGCCAATCTCTAAACAACTTTTTGCTGCTTTAATTTGTGCAGACTAGAAGGAGACTTGACATATATCCCCCCTCCCTCCCTCTCTCTCTCTCTCTCTCTCTCTCTCTCTCTCTCTCTCTCTCTCTCTCTCTCTCTCTCTCTCTCTCTCTCTCTCTCTCTCTCTCTCTCTCTCTCTCTCTCTCTCTCTCTCTCTCTCTCTCTCTCTCTCTCTCTCTCTCTCTCTCACTCTCTCTCTCTCTCTCTCTCTCTCCTCTCTCTCTCTCTCTCTCTCTCTCTCTCTCTCTCTCTCTCTCTCTCTCTCTCTCACACACACACTCACGCTCACACACTCACACTCACGCTCACACACTCACACTTTCATTCTTTCATGATTACCCATGGGAAGGATGTATGTTAGGTATTGTTTATGGAACCTACATAACACTTAAGAGTTTTTACGAGAGTAGTAGAGCATGTCAGGATTAGAAATGGAGAGAGTGAGTGGTTAGAGGTAAAGGTGGGACTCCGTCAGGGATGCATTATGTCGCCCTGGCTGTTCAACTTATACATGGATGGGGTGGTGCAAAAGGTAAATGCAAGGGTGGTGGGTCAGGGATTGGAGATGTTTGAAGAAAATGGAGGAAAGTGGGAGGTGAGCCAGCTGTTGTTTGCAGATGACACTGCACTTGTAGCAGGATCAGAGGAGGGATTGAGAAAGTTGGTAACAGTTTGGGAGAGTGTGTGAAAGAAGAAAGTTGAAGATAAATGTGGGTAAAAGTAAGGTGATGAGATGTACAAGGGGTGAAAGTGGCAGCATACTGGAAGTGAGTATTAAGGAAGAGCGACTGGAGGAAGTGGATAGTTTTAGATACTTGGGTGCGAATGTGGCAGGAAAGGGTGGAGGTGGAGGTAGAATGTAGAATATGCCTTGGTGGTTTAAAAAGTGTAATGAGGAATAGGCATTTGGGAATGGATGCTAAGAGGAGATTGTATGAAGGAGTAATTGTGCCAACAGCACTGTATGGCGCAGAAACATGGAATATAAGAGAGGAAGAGAGAAGGAGTTTGAATGTGTTTGAGATGAGGTGTCTGAGAAGTATGATGGGGTTAACTAGGCTGGATAGAGTGAGGAATGAGGAGGTGAGGAGGAGAACAGGGGTGGTAAGGGAGTTGGGAGATAGGGTGGATGAAAGAGTATTAGGATGGTTTGGACACATGGAAAGAATGAGTGAAGAAAGACTAGTAAAAGAGGTATGGAAGGCAGATGTGGAGGGAGTGAACAGGAGGTGACCTAGGATGAGATGGATGGATGGGGTGAAGGGGGCTTTGGGGAAGAGGGGAATGTATGTTGAGGAAGGACGGGAGAGGACAGAAGACGGGTGAATGGAGAATGGTTGTATATGGATGATGATGTGATGCATGAGGTGGAATGGGTGGGGATGGTGGGTGAGGTAGTATGTGTGAGAAAAATTTGACACCGCCCGAAGGGATTTCTCCCCATCTTTCTCCTTTTCTGCATGGGAGGACGGAGAGGGGGGTCGCCGATTTAATGAGGCAGCCTTGCTGTGGATGTGCTGTGTCTTGACCCAGGGCAGTGGACAAAATACAGGGATGACCTGTCATCCAGGAGGTGCCAAGATAAGAGGGAGGGTGGAGGAGAGTGGAGCATATTAGGGATGGAGTGGGTGGGAATGGTTTTTATGCCTTTTTCTTTTTGGCTACCTCCCTTGTAAGGGGGAAAAAGCCTTTGGTATATGTATGTACATAACACTTAAGATGAGATGGAAGTGGAATGGGTGGGAGTGGGTGCATGCCTAGACTGGCTACCTCCCTGATAAGGGGAATGAAGCCCTTGGTATATAGATATAGATAGCCACAATACTTAACCATTTTTCCTTATGCTTATGGCTTGGACACTTTCAGAAAGGGAGTTTGAAGACATGGCCTACACTGGCATGTGACTTGAAATTGATGTATTTGTTGGATTGGTTTATGAAGCAACACACTGCTCACCCACTTTTCCCTCTTGTTCCATCGAAGTGTATAACTATTAGATAAAAACATATTTGAGAATGCATGCAGAAGTTGCAATCTTTCAGTGGGTATGTTGATTAAGTAGTAGATATGATGGGACTGGATGGATGGGGGGACAGGGTTATTGAGCAAGAGGGAAGTGTCTGTTAAGCAGGGAAGGGAGAAGGCAGGAGATAGAGGTTAGTTGAGAATGGCTGTGTATGGATGGTACTGTGATGCAAGGAAGGGAAGGGGTAGGGAGTGGTTATATATTAATATTTTGATGCAGCATGAAAAGATTTCTCCCCGTCTTCTCTTTTTTCTGCATGAGGTGATGGGGAGTCAAGTTCACTGATTAAGTGAATCTTCATTGCTGTGGATGTGCTATGTCTTGCTGCATTGCTTCTGACCTAGGGCAATGGGCATGATATAAGGAAGACTCATTATCCTTGTAATGAGAGGGAGGAAAGCGTGGTGGATGGGAGTGGAATGGGTGGGAGTGGGTACTTGTCTTTTGACATGACTTCTCCCTTGTAAAGGGAAAGAAAGTCCTTGATGTATAGATATATGTACCATACATACATATAACAAAGGCTTTTTTCCCCCTTACAAAGGAGGTAGCCAAAAAATATATATACATACATATACCAAGGCTTTTTCTCCCTTACAAGGGAGGTAGCCAAAAAACAAAGGCATAAAAACCACTCCCACCCATTCCATCCCTATCCCACCCCACTTCCCTCCACCCTTTTCCCTCCCTCTTATCTTTTTAACATAATGATATATTTGATAGTTTGCTATGGCTAGGTGGTACTCACCAAGCAGGACCCAAGACCAAAAGGGTTAAGACGAAAGGGATGTAAGAATTTTTTTTAGAAAATAAGATATAGATAAGCCCCAAATATTGAAGTGGAAAACTACAGTAGTTTCTGAGGGAAATCCAGATAATTCTAGTAAGCTAACTGATATAAATGTTGTCTCAAATTTCTGTGACAGTAAGCCTGGAAATCCACTGTCAGTACACAGTGGTGGCATTCTTATCCCCCTATCATCAGAGGAATTCCTGTAGATTAAAAGAACTCTCATGATTATGCTTTGTAGCAATTTTTCATATTTTAGAAATTATAGGAACAGTTCCATACAAGAGCCCTCAGCCTTATTCACCCACCTTATATCACACAAACACAACCAGCCCATTTTTAAAAATACAGCAGGAGCTTTCTATCTCAAATCTGTTCAGTCAACCACTGCAGTCCTATCCACAGGAACACATTCACATCAAGATCACATAACAAGCTCTTCAAGACAGACCACCAAGCTCACAGCAGTCTTAGCAATAAATCCTAATGCCTTGTTAGCTCTGTTCCTGGTGCTAATGCACTGTTTCTGGATTTAAGGTTAGGATTCACTAGCACCCCCAAGTCTTTCACATTCAGTTTTCTAAGCGATACCTGTTTTCTGGGTTGTATAAAACTACATTTAACACACTGCACTTTGAAAAATCAAAGTTCATTTGCCATTTCACTGACCATGCAAACATTTTGTTAAGATCTTCCTGCAGTATTCCGGTGTTTTCCCCAGACCTAATATGGCATCCTATTTTAGTGGTGTGTGCAAATTTACTAACATGAATGATCTCATTGTTCAAGTCATTTATATAAATATGAACAGTACATACATACATATACCAAGGCTTTTTCCCCCTTACAAGGGAGGTAGCCAAAAAGAAAAAGGCATAAAATCATTCCCATTCATTCCATCCCTGAATACACACCACACCCCTCCACCCTCCCTCTTATGTAGCACCTCCCGGATGATGGGTCATCCCTGCACCTTGTCCACTGCCCTGGGTCAGAAGCAGTGTCGCAAGACACAGCACATCCACAGCAAGGCCACTTCATTAAATTGGCGACCCCCCCTCTCTGTCCCCCCCATGCATAAAAGAAGATGGGGAGAAATCCCTTCAGGCTGCGTCAGATTTTGCTCACACATACTACCTCACCCCCCATCCCCCGCCCATTCCACCTCATGCATCACAACATCCATATACAACCATTCTCCATTCACCCCTGTCTTGTGTCCTCTCCTGTCCTTCCTCAACAGACATTCCCCTCTTCCCCAAAGCCCCCTTCACCCCATCCATCCACCTCATCCTAGGACATCCCCTCATGTTCACTCCCTCCACATCTGCCTTCCATACCTCTTTTACTAGTCTTTCTTCACTCATTCTTTCCATGTGTCCAAACCATCCTAATACTCTTTCATCAACCCTATCTCCCAACTCCCTTTCCACCCCCGTTCTCCTCCTCACCTCATTTCTCATTCTATCTAGCCTAGTAACCCCCATCATACTTCTCAGACACCTCATCTCAAATACATTCAAACGCCTTCTCTCTTCCTCTCTTATGTTCCATGTTTCTGCCCCATACAGTGCTGTTGGCACAATCACTCCTTCATACAGTCTCCTCTTCGCATCCATTCCCAAATGTCTATTCCTCATTACACTCTTCAATCCACCAAGGCATTTACTCGCTTCTCACAATCTACATTCTACCTCCACCTTCACTCCACCTTTTCCTGCCACATTTGCACCCAAGTATCTAAAACTATCCACTTCCTCCAGTCGCTGTCCCTTAACCGCTTCACTCCGGGCCAAAATCTCACAGGCAGCATTAGCTGCCAGACGGACGATGTTGCGTAATAATGCTCGCATCATAAAAAATAGTCACCGCTTCTATCGATCATTCTCTTTCACCCGTGAATTTTGATAACCATAGAAAATGTGATGAAGCCAGTTTAGAGAGTATGTCAGTTACGCAGGGACAACTACAATAAATATAATCAAGACGCCGATATGGCAGCCTCGCATATCTACTTGCTCCCCATGCTGCCTACGTAGGCGGCACCGTATGGAAGGGGTTAATGCTCACTTCCAGTCTACTGCCACTTTCACCTCTTGTACATCTCATCACCTTACTTTTACCCACATTTATCTTTAGCTTTCTTCTATCACATACTCTCCCAAACTCTGTCGCCAACTTCCTCAATCCCTCCGATCCTGCCACAAGCGCAGTGTCGTCTGCAAACAACAGCTGGCTCACCTCCCACTTTTCTCCATTTTCTTTAACCATCTCCAATCCCTGACCCACTACCCTTGCATTTACCTCTCGCACTACCCCATCCATGTATAAGTTGAACAGCCAGGGCGACATAACGCATCCTTGACGAAGTCCCACCTTTACCTCAAACCACTCACTCTCTCCATTTCTAATCCTGACACAAGCTCTACTACTCTCATAAAAACTCTTGACAGCTCCTAGAAACTTTCCTCCTATCCCATATATCTGCATAACCTCCCACAGTGCCTTTCTGTCTACCCTATCATAAGCCTTTTCCAGATCCATAAAAGCCCAAAAAACATCCTTCCCCTTTCCTATAGCTTTCTCACATATTTGTCTTACCACAAAGATCTGATCTACACAACCTCTACCCGTCCTAAAACCACACTGTTCCTCACCAATTACTCCCTCTGTTTCTCTCCTAATCCTCTCAATCAAGATCCTCCTATAAGCCTTCCCAACTACACTTAACAAGCTAATCCCTCTGAAACTACTACATTCACACTTGTCCCCTTTTCCCTTGTAAAGTGGAACTATACAGGCACTCCTCCAGTCCTCCGGCACTCTACCCTCTCTCCAGCAAACATTAGATAACCTCACCAGCCAGTCCACCATCACTGTACCTCCTTTTTTTAAACATTCTGCATGGCATCCATCCAGACCAGGTGCCTTACCTGCTTTCATCATCTTAACAACTGCCTTCACTTCATCCTTCCTTATTTCTCCTCATTTTTCTCACTCATCATGGTCATTTTCTTAGCATTTCCCACTGCAGCTATCTTTCCCTCCCTATCCTCCTTCACATTTAGCAACTCCCTAAAATATTCTGCCCATCTTCCTCTCACTGCCTTCTCTTCCATTATCATCTCTCCATCTGCACCTTTTACCTTTTCTTCTCTACTTGATTCGCCTCCTCTTCCTCTCGTAATATCTTTCCAAAACATCTTTTTATTATTTTCAAAATTTTCTGTCATACTCTTACCCCAGTTCACATCTGCTTTCCTCTTTGCCTCCTTTACCTTTTTCTTTACTTCTCTTTTCTTTTCTTTGTACCTCTCGTATGACTCCCTCGTCCTATTTTGTAACCAATCTGTGAAAGCTTGCTTCTTCTCTTCTACAACCTTATTTGTTTCCTCATCCCACCATTCACTACCCTTTCTTCTATTTCCTCCCGTCCTTCTTGTTCCACAGACCATCCTTGCACACTTTGTGACTCCCTCCTTGAACCATTCCCATTCCTCCTCCACACCTAGCTCCGCTCTATCCTTCATGCCCTCCCACTCCTCCTTCAGCTTCTTCTTGTACTCCTTCTCCTTTTCCTTTTCATTTAGAGTTCACTCTAAGCACCTCCCTACCTTTTGTCCCTTTCCTCTTTCTCCACCTATCCTCCACTCTCAACTTACCTTCCACCAAAAAATGATCTGATATTCCCCCACCCTCTCCCCTTAGCACATGTACATCCTTAACTCTTCCTATCATAATCCTATTTACCTCTACATAATCCATCAATGCTCTATCTACCACCCTTCCATCCACCACCCTCTCCCATGTGTACTTATGCTTGACTTTCTTCCGAAACACTGTATTTGCTATCATCAACTCTCTTTCTAGACACATTTCCACCATCAACTCTCCACTACGATTCTTTCCTGGAACTCCACATTTCCCAACCACTCCATCAATTGGAGCATTTCCTACCCTAGCAGTAAGGGACCTAAAACCAAGCCCTGTAGAACTCCACTAGTAATGCAAAGAAAGGATTTACAAAGGGGTGATAGTGCCCACATTACCATATGGGGCAGAGACTTGGAATTTAAGGGAGGTAGTTTAACTCTTAGCATACAAGGACACCGACATCAGCATCCTGAGGTGTGAGTGAGTTTATGAGGACACAGACATTGGTATCCTGAGGTGCGAATGGGTATTCGAGGACACTGTTGTTGGTGTCTTGATTATATTTATTTTGTAGTTATAGCTGAGTGACTCCAGTATTCTGTGAGTGGGCTTGATTGTGTTTTCTGTGGTTATCCACGTTCAGGGTGAAAGAACTAGAGAAAGGAAAATATTATAGCTGTAACTATATATCATATAATGCATGTATAGTGAGGCATCATCAAATCATTGTACATAAAGCAGCCTAACACTTGTGCATGAGTATTTGACTTATTGAAGTATTAAAAGGGTATTAAAAGGATGTATAGAGTGAGAAATGTGGAGGTGATGTAGAGTGGGGGAGAAAATAGAATTGGCAGTTAGGATTGATTAGAAAAAACAAGGATGATTTGGTCATATGGAAAGAATGAGTGAAGAAAGACTAGCATAAAAATGGAATGGGATTGACAGATGGATAAATGACTAGATGGGGTGAAAGGGACCTTGAGTACAAAGAGAATGTCAGTCAAGCAGGGAAAGGAAGTGGCAAGAGATTGGCATGGATGGATAGTGGTTGTGAATGGATGATAAATTGAAGTGGCTTGATTTTTTGGGGGTGAGGGGGCATATGGAATAGAGGAAGAGATGAGGGTTACCATGTAATAAAGAAGTGGGGCTAAACCAGCTTTGTCTGTTGGGCCCTGCTGTGAAGTTGTGCTGCATTGCCTCTGATTTCAGCAATTTCAGCAGTGGGCTGGGGATGGGTGGCCTCTCATCAAAAAGTATCAAAGATATAAGGAAAACAAATGGATACGAGATGGATGAAGGGTGGGTGCTTGCCCCCTTTAAAGGGGGAAGGGGCCTTTAGGTTTTTGTCTATATCTATTCTTCTGTGAATTATATAATTCCTTTCCACTTGAGGCTGTATTTGATAAATGAGGTGTAAGAGGTGGAGACCATCTCTATGATATGAAAATTGGGTCCAGCCTCACAACAGCTGGCATTGATGCTCAGGCCCTTCCATAGATCTCTCTAGGAAGAAACAATGGACTGATTGTGATGTATTAGTGTGGGTATTTTTATGTCGCCAGGTTTTAATATTAGGAGGAAAGCACTTTCAACTGTCTTTTTAAAAAGGTGGAGTTGATAGAAATCGTGGGTCAAGGGTGAGGACCAGTTGGTCTAGGTCCTGCACCTTCCAGATGGAAGTGAGGGTCTTGATGGAATTTGAAGCTGGGTGACTGGGAGATGATTGTCCCTGATGTCTTGCATAACCACCATGTGCAGGTACCCATTGTAGGTTTCTGAGGTGACTAGCCCTAGAACCATGTATAAGAATATAGTTAGGAAGGGGAAAAAAAGGTTAATCACTGGGTAAAATATTATTATGGTTTAATTTTTGCATGCTCTTCCTCTCTGTTTTAAGTTTATATACAAGGTTTTGATTTTCAAGCTTACATGAATATAATATGAAAGTAGATATGTTGGGGGAAGCGTTGTGAGTAAGCAGGAAATAAACAAGTGAGAAAATAAATCTCGTTATGGAAAACCACAAGGGACACATTGAAATTTGTTGGAAAAATCCACTTTTATAGTAGGACAGAGTACAAGCAAGCATTGCTGTTTTCTGTCCAAACAACATGATTTGTGAACATGTTTACAATTGGGAAATCAGTATTGTAAAACTGTGCACGTGTGTGTGTGTGTGTGTGTGTGTATATATATATATATATATATATATATGTATGTGTATATATGTATGTATATATATATATATACATATATACATATATACACATATATATATATATATATGTATGTATATATATATATATATATATATATATATATATATATATATATATATATATATATATATATATATATATATATATATATCCCTATCCCTCTCACCCTCCTTTCTATTGCCATCCCTTCCTCTCCCCCTTTCCCTTTCCCACTTCCTCTCCTTTTCCCACTCCATTTTCTACATCTGTCCATCCATCATTCCACTTTCCAATCCATTCCTCCATTATTCCACTTTCCTTTTCACTCTTCCTTCCTTTGTCCCTGACTCTTCTATGGCTTGATATTGTTTCCAAAGATAGAAGCTACTCCTTTTGGAAAAGAAAAAAAATCAAAATCATCCCTTCTGCCCTGCCTCTGCGCTTCTCCTTCCACACTTCTCCATCCACCCTAACTCCCCTCCCCCACTCTCATCCCCCACTCTCTTCCCCCCCTCTCTCTCCTATCTCCTACTCTCTCTTTTCCAGTCTTTCTTCCTCTCTCTCTCTCTCTCTCTCTCTCTCTCTTTCTCTTTCTTTGTATACATATATATATATATATATCACCCTCTCTTTCACTCTCCCTCTCCTTTCATCTCTTTTTCTCCCCCCTCTCTCTATCCCTCTCCTTCTCCCTCTCTATCCCTCTCCTTCTCCCTCTCTTTTCCCATCTCTTATCCTATCTCTTTTCCTATCTGTTTTCCCCCATCTCCCTATCTCCCTCTCTCTCCTTCCTTGGCTCTTGTTCCTTCTCCCTTAGCTCGCGCTCTCTCTCTCTCCTCTCTCTCTCCTCTCTCTCTCTCTCTCTCTCTCTCTCTCTCTCTCTCTCTCTCTCTCTCTCTCTCTCTCTCTCTCTCTCTTTCTCTCTCTTTCTCTCTCTCTCTCTCTCTCTCTCTCTCTCTCTCTCTCTCTCTCTCTCTCTCTCTTTCTTCCTCTCTTCCCCCTGTCTGCTCTCTCTCTCTCTCTCTCTCTCTCTCTCTCTCTCTCTCTCTCTCTCTCTCTCTCTCTCTCCCCCCCTCTGTCCCTCCCTTTGTTTCTCAGTTTCTCTCTCCTTCTCTTTTTGATATGTTGAGTTGTTTATGATTTGAATGCCATCAAAGTGTCCAATTTTGTGCCTGAACTGCCATGTACTCAGCCATGTTTCTTTTTGTTTTCAGGTTCCACCTGTTGGCTCTGCTGTTGCCAGTGACAAGGATAAGCAGCTGGAAATGGAGAAGGTATTAATTCTTGCCCTCCCTGCTTTTATTACCAGTTCCAACCTTACTACTTCAGCCTATCTTTGGGAGTCAGTATAGTATATCAGAGCCCTCCCAACACTTCTTGTGGCTTTTAAATAGGAAAATCAGATATAAATTTACTTATTGAAATCTTCTGTCTTTTGATCTTTGAACAGCAGAAATTAGAATTGTCTACGAGATACCCACATGTGTAATTTTTTTGGCTCCTTAGTGGTGACAATATCATAATGTATATTGCCTATTTATTTTGCAAGATTTTTTTTATGTATTGCTTTTCAGTATAGCTGTAAAAAGAAAGATCTAGTCATTGTCTGTAAAAATATACATAAGTGTGTCTTGATCTTGATACTAACCAGATTATATAAGATAAAAAAAAGCAAAAAAAAAAAAAAGCATGTAGTGAACATCTAAGGCATATGGTGGTTGACATAAAACCAACCCATTCGTTACCCTTGTTGCTGCTCTATTCCTACAGATATTACAAAGGGCTGTTGTCAAAGTGGTTATCCCTACAGAAAGGTAAAGAGAGAACCGTCTTTAGTTTGTTTCTCAACTCTACTCCCACCCCCAGTTGTGCGGTAAGTTCGTTCCTACGAGTCATGACAGCTGTTGATATTGGTTCACCTAGATACTAGTTTTAAATCATAAAAAAAAAGAAGCTTGAAAAAAAGAAATTGCTATTTGGTTTTACCAATGCATTGAAGAAAAGCAGCTGTCATGACTGAAATACTAGCATACATATTTACTCATCATTTAGATTTGTGTGGTTGTGTGTAGCAGCCAGGGATGATTGTATTTCACAGGTTGCAGAAGCTGCATAGCTACAGGATCAGAAGGGGATGAAGGAATGGATAGCAGCATGGACCTCTGCTGTCCTCATCTATGTTTGCAACTGTCCCAGTGGGTTAGTTGTGGATGTGGCAGCAGCCTTGTGACTTTTATTTCAGGTTAGATTTGTTCCTCGATGGGAAGACATGGAAGAGAGGCCCCATTATCCTACTTCTGCCGTCAGTGTAATCGTGCAGAGGTCTATAATCCTACATGGGTCCATCTACCACTCGCTACTGTCACCACCAGTGCCAGTGGGTGGTGTAGGAGGACTGTAGGTTGGGCACTACACCTGGAAAGTTGTTGCCCTTGCAACAACAGCAGCAGCAGCAGCAGCAGGAGTGGGAGGAGCAGCAGCCTGGTGGTGATATGGCCCTGGCTGCCCATTTACTGCTCTCCTCCCCCAACTTACTACGACCTGTCCTGTCCCTCATGGCAGTGCTGTAGTGGAACAGACTTTAATATGACCAGTGCATTGGCAGCCGGATCATCGGAACATCTTTGTACTTTCCTCCCAATACATAATAATAATGAGGCTTCTGCAATGAACATTTAGGTACTTAAAGGGATCCAATGTATGTTATTTCAAATGCTAAAATTTATTACCTTTGTTTGTATAATACATTATTCAAGTCTAGAGAGAGGAGAGGAGTTATTTAGATATAGAATGTTCCTTATATTTTGGTAGCTTGTCTGTTGTGAGTGAATGGTTAGACATATCTGTAAAATCACTTTCACTTTGTTGCCATATCATCTTTGACAAATCAAAAAGGCATTGCAAGTGAAGGTGATTTTAATCAACTAAACCATATCTGGTATTTGCTTAACACTTTTTATTTGTAATTTATATCAACCCTATCCCCTTTCTTTTCTTTATTTTAGTGTTACCAAGCATAACTGAATTTTGGGTATAATTGAATCTTTTTCTTTGAAGCATTGGTGGTGTTAATTGAGTAGGGGTAGTGAACGAGGTGTGGATGCAGTTCAAGGAAGGTATCAGTACCTTGCCTTTGGTTCGGTGAGATAGTGTTGAAGGGAATATTATTGGTTGACTAGATGCTTACTTCCTTTGATTGTATGGACTCCAGTTTAGTCCTTGGCACATCACAGTGTTTCTTTTTTCAGAAAGATGTCTTCCAATTTTCAGAGATTTCATATGCATATAGCTTTTTTTTTTTCCTAACAATTTTTAAGAGGGGAACAGGGGCCATATTAACTGATGTGCAATGTATAAATACCAAATAAATATATGCATAGATGACTTGTTTCTGAGAAACAAAAATTACATTAATTTATATCATGTTCAGAAGGTTTCTTAGAAGAATTACTGATAACTTAAGAAAGTCATGGAAAGGGGTAAATGTTTTATCCAGATGACCTTATCCAAGAATGAATTGTAATTCAGTATTGGTAACAGTACAATGAAGTACATTAATATGGCCTCTGATTATGAGTCACATAATTTATGTAATTTCAGCCAGGAATTATTTATGCAAATATTATGATAGCCAAATAGAAAGGATAACACACTCGCTCATACCACTTGTGAATAATGTGATATTTATCAGAATAATTTTGGTTTCCATCTTAATATTGTTAGTTTCCATCTAAGTATTGTTGAAAGATTTTCATATAAATATTGTAGATGTTCATGAGATTAATAATGTAATAAGAATGTTGTTGTTGTTGTTTTTATTGGAATATTATTGACTTGTCAAAATATTATTGATCAGAATATAGTTGACATTCATTAGAATACTGTTGACTTTTATCAGAATAATGCTGATGTTCACCAGAGTATTGATAAATATGGTACAGAATTAGATTGTTAATGCTTCTAATATTTTTCCTTAAGCAGAGTTACTGGTGGGCAGTTTACAGTTGCAGTATTTTTTGGTGTGATAAATCCAAGATGGGTCAGGATTTTTATTTTATTTTGTTTTTTATTGATTTTTAGCAGGTTTACGAGAATGAGGAGTGTTTTGTCCTTGAACCAGCCATGTATGGCCAAGAGGCCCTCTTGTTGGCCACTGTGTAATGTGTCAATGACTTGCCTCTCAAATAGGCTAGGGTTCTCTAACTTGTTTAATCCATATTTTTAATTGGTTTTGTTAAACTCAAGGGTACTGATATTTTCCTTAAAATGTTTAGCAATGTATCTAGGTTTAGAGTTTAGAGGTGGCCTTTTATTTGATTTTTTATTTATTTATTCATTTGATTTATTTTTTACTTTAATCCATTATATGAAATATACAGAAATGTCAAAAAGATTTTTTTTTTTTTTTTTTTTTTTTTTTTTTTTTTGTGATATGATAGCCCTATTTTGTATTAATTGTGATGGAATTTAAATATGATATATATATTATCTGATGTATTCACAATCTTCTCTGATATTGATTTATTCAAGTCAGCTGATCTTCTCAACTTTTTATTATTGATTTCCATGACCGTTTGTCCTTTCCAGCATTCCTAGACCCTCAGAATATGAACAACTGATGAGGGAATAGGTTTCAGATTTTATTGTATTGATGACATTATCAACGTTCCATCACACTCTTTTAACACCCTCATTTTTTGATGCAATTGCAGATCTTTACTACAGTTGATTCACAGAACAATAGAATTTGTTGTACAAGAAGGCCCCATGTTTGAAGCCATGATTATGAACAAGGAAATAAATAATCCAGACTTTAGGTAATGAAGAATGTATAATTGTTCACTGCATGACAGTCCAAGAAAATAATGTAATTTTTTTTTTGTGTGTGAATGGTAGATGATGTTTGGTTACCAAGCTTGGCTGATTTATTATATGATGTTGAATAGATAACAAAGATAGCAAGGTTGACTACATGAAAATGTCTGCATTTCTGAATGTGTGATGTTGTTAGGCTGTTTCATTTATACTGTATGGTCCAGACTTGATCATGGTACAAGGGATTAATGTATAGCATTGGGTAGGAGTGATATGTATTCTTTATGAATGCGAGGGGATATTAGTCTGTTATATTAACTTGTATACATTGCTATTGCTCTTCCATTTAGGTTCCTGTTTGAAAACATGAGTCCAGCACATGTCTACTACAGATGGAAACTCTTCTCAATTCTTCAAGGAGAGTCACCCAATAGATGGTCAACAAAACCATTCAGGATGTTCATAGGTAAGACACGGTTTTATAGTATCGTATATACATATAGAAACAGGTGAAGTGCTCATCTCCTCATGAAGTTGAATATTTTACAGGGTATGTGATCACACTGAAAAAGGTTGTATCTTTTCTTCTGTTCATATATTTGCTCTAGTTAAACACAAAGAATAATTGCAAGAACTAGAATGATTTTTTGAAGGAAAAGAACAAATTTCTTTTATTCTTTCTCGCAAATAGAAAACCTGCACCCCCCACATTAGCTGGGAAGAAAATATAGACTGTCATCTGTGCTGTACACATGTGGGACTGTTTCTATGTCTGTGTGAAAGTGGTAGGGAGAGGAGAGCAATTATTGGTTATTAGTTTTCCATGTGTGAAAAAAGTGCAAGAAATGCAGGTAGAGATCATGGGCCCAGTCCAGAGACTGAGTATCAGCTCCTTAGGGCCACACCTGATGAAGGTGAGAGGGTTGGGGTTGTTGTCCTTTTTACAGGACCACCACATGCAGGTACCCATTATCGGCCCTATTGGTTGGTTGTATAAGTGTGGGACTTTCTATTTCACTGGCTGAAATTAGTAGGCCAACAGTCATAAGCTGTCCATTCTCCATGTATTTAAAGGTGCAAGAAATATAGTTGAAGTTTGTGAAAGAGATATCTTTGGCTCCGTGTGGAGACCAGGACAGCACCATCTGATGGAGATGAAGGGGTTAGCAGGTTTTGAAAATGGGCAGCTCTGCTGTATTGTGCAGAACCACCACAACCAGGAATCCAACATTGGTTGTTCCAGTCTGCTTCAACATGTAATTAATGTTTCCCAACAGGTGGATCCATTTGGAAACCTCCACCCTTAAATCCATTCCTACAAGGCATGCCAGAGGAACTCATCAAGGAGGAAGAATTAGAAGACAAGGACAACAGGAAAGGATCCCTCTCTAATGCGTAAGCTGCATAGCCATATGATTTTGACATGTAAGAGCAGGGTGGGCATAAATATTTACATATACCAAAGGCTTTTTCCCCCTACATGGGGGGTAGCCAAAAAGAAAAAGGCATAGAAACCACTCCCACCCATTCCATTTCCTATATACTCCACTCCCCTCTCTCCCTCCCATCTTGGTGCCTCCTGGATGATGGGTCATCCCTGCATCCTGTCCACTGCCCTGGGTCAGAAACAGTGTCGCAAGACACAGCACATTCACAGCAAGGCTGCTTCATAAATTCGGCGACCCCCCCTCTCCATCCCCCCATGCAGAAAAGGAGAAGACGGGGTGGGGGGGGGGGAAATCCCTTCGGGCTGCGTCAAATATCAGATTAAGAGCCTTGGGGGTTGGGATTGGGTTGAGGGAATGATTTGAGGTGAAGGTGGGGCTTCACTCAAGTTGTGATATTTTGGCTTGGCTTTTCAAAGTGTATATGGATGGGGTAGTAAGGCAGTGGTGTAAACTCTTCCGTACAAGTCAGATTTTCATGTGCAGCATTGGATGCCTAATGTACAATGCATCACACTACTTGCATTAAAGCATTTTGGGGTCACAGCAGGTAATGTCCAACTATATACCAAGGGCTTTTTCCCCCATACCTGGGAGGTAGCCAGAGTCAAAAGGCATTTTTTCATTCCCACCCATTCCACTCCCACCCACTCTTTCCTCCCTGTCATCTTTACTTGCCATATTAACTGGTCATCCCTGTGTCCCACACACTGCCATGGTTCAGAAGCAATGTTGCAAGACAGGTAATGTAGAGGTGAATTATAGAGTAATGAAAGCCACCCATAAGACAAATTTAAATGCAAACATGGCCTAACAACAACAAAAAAGAACCACTTCAGCAGTTAAAAATACAATCACTAAAGTATTAAAAGGCAAAAAGAATCATTTAATCTGTTGTCCCAGGACTCTTGGAAAAGACCCACAGCTCCCAAGTAATCAGCCACATCCATTGGGTGGGCCCAAAGGACACTGAAGAAGAGGAAGGTGTCATTGGTCTGAAAATCTGCTAATATAGTACCAGTACTCAGAAGTGGAAATGGGGAGACTGCTGTATTATAGACCAGTGTAGTTGACCAATCTGATTGCCAAAATGTGTGTATATAGAGGGGGCAGGGGATGACAAACTTGTAAGAGAAAGGAATTGGCTGACAATTGGTTTTTATTTAGAAAAGGAAGGTCTTATGTAACCAACTTGCTATATTTCATTTTAGAGTGGTTGATATTTAAGTTCAAAAAGTAGCCGTTAGAAAGAATACGCTGAAATAGAGTTTGAAATGAAGTGTATCACTTGTTAAGTGTATTAAGCTGGTTGAATCAAACTCTGATGGAGAGAGAGTTGGTTTTATTTAGCAATGAATGTTGTGTGCCAATAATATGGTAGGGCTTCATTTAAGGGGGAAATAAAGGGGAGGGGAAGATTGAGTTTCAAGTTGAGTCCCAACTTACTCTACTTTTGGGGGAGAGGGGAGTAGATGAGAAAGCAAGGAACAACGAGTCAGGCTCACTAGTGATGATCTGAGACAATCTGAATCTTTGGCATTTGTCCAGACCTTACACACACAGGCAGGTCATGACCCATGTTCCTACAAAGGGTATGCATTCTTCAGTGAATCCAGTATTTATCATTATGTAGCTCTTGTGGCTGGCTGAAGTGAAGGTTAGTTATCACTAGCTAATGCTGGTGAATTGCACATGCATTTCCTCAAGGAGTCTTTGTCCTACCTGTGGACCTCGAGTAAGCTTTGGGTTGAGTCACACAGTTGGGTGGCGTGAGTGAGTCCCATGCACTTGCAGGTCAGTAAGGTTGTAGGATGGCCAGAGAAGAGGTGATGACTACATCCTAACAAAGTGGTATGAGAGCAGTAGCTGTCTATCTATCAAGGGATTCTTTCCCCTTACCAGGGAGGTAGCCAAAGGCAAAAGGCATGTACCCACTTCCACCCATTTCATCCCCACCCATTCCACTCCTATCCAGCACTATTTCCAGTAGTGAGAGGTAAAAAGCTGGACTGGAGAGGGGTTACTAGTATGTTATGACAGTTCTCAATTATGATCCCCATAATATTATTACTTTATATTAATCATCGCTAATTTACTCTATGTTAAGTTTGTTATGCACATATTCATCATATTTTATTTATATTTTTTAAAGGCAAAGAGGAAGACTGGAATCCATGGTGAGAAGTTTAACTCCAGAACGTGAGAAAATTGGAGAAGCAATGGTTTGGTGTATAGAACATGCAGATGCTGCAGACGAAATATGTACTTGTATCACAGAAGCACTTACCAATATCGACACCTCTTTACCTAAAAAGGTGAGTGGGTTTGAAAAGCCCATCATGTACAGACAGTCATCAGTCTCTCTGTCCGTCCTTCCATCTCATTCTTGGTCGCCCCCTCATGCTCACTCCATCCACCTCTGCCTTCCACACATCTTTTATTAATATTTTTTCACTCATTCGTTTCATGTGTCCAAACCATCCTAATACTCTTTCAATAACCCTATTTCCCATCTCTTTAATCCACTTCTGCTCTTCACACCTTGTTTTTCACCTACCCAACCTTGTAACCCATATTATACTTCTCAAGATTTGATCTCGAACACATCACAGCCTCTCTTAAATTCCATGTCTGCCAGTGCTGTCAGCACAATCACACCCCCTCCTCCATATAATCTCCACTTTGCATCCATTCCCAAATGCCTGTTTTTCAGTACTAAATTCCCCAAAGCACTTACTTGCTTCTTACACTCAACAATTTACCTCCACTCCTCCCTTTCCAGCCACATGTGACCCCAAATACCTAAAGTTGTCCACTTCCTCCAGCCTCCCTCCTGTAAGACTTGCTTCCATCCTCACCCCATGCACATCTCATCATTTTCCCTTTACCCACATTTACCTTTAACTTTCTCCTATCGCATACCTTCCCAAACTCTGTCACTAACTCCCTTAATCCCCCCTCTGACCCTGCCACGAGTGTATTGTCATCAGCAAAGAACAACTGGCTCACCTCCCACTTTTCTCAATTTTCTTTAACCATATCCAGCCCCCTGCCCATTACCCTTGCCTTCACCTCCCACACACCCCCATCCATGTACACATTGAACAGCCATGGCAACATGACATCCCTGACACAGTCCTACCTTTACCTCAAACCACTCTCTCCATTTCCCACTCTAACTCGAGCTCTACTACCCTCATAAAAAATCTTGACTGCCGTCAATGACTTCCCCCTGATCCCATATATGTGTATAAGTGCACTGGTGAAGTGGTCATATTTGAATCAGTGGATTAGGGTAGATGGGTAGTTTAGTGTTGGCTCACTCAGAAATGAGGTGTCCCATCAGTTAGGAGATTTGTCCTGTGACTAGACAAATGTTGTGTGGCTGTGGTCTGTAGGTGTGCTTTATTACACTATGTAGATGTGTGGTCAGTATAGTAGTACAGGATCTTGTACATACTTTGCTGCTTTCTCTTCCTATTTTCACCTTTAAGAAAAAAATCATCACAACACATTGATCCTAGTTTCCATGACATCTTGCTTACCAGTGTCATTGAACAAAATTTTACATATATCTAATATGTATTTTTTTTTTCTACTTTCAGATTAGCCGGCTATACCTCGTGTCAGATATATTACACAATTGTAGTGTCAAAGTTTCAAATGCCTCATTTTATAGAAAAGGGTAAGTCTTATGCTATAAATACCTTTTGTTTTTATCCTCTACTAAATATCAATTTTGCATATGTACATAATTTAACAAAAGAATTCGTAAATTAGCATTCATAATTGTCTTTCAGTTTCCAAGCGAAATTAGCAGAAATATTTGAAGGTTTACACACAGCTTATGGAGCAGTAGAATCCAGACTAAAAGCAGAACAAATGAAACAGAGGGTTTTACTATGCTGTAGAGCCTGGGAAGACTGGGCAATATATCCCCATGATTTTCTCATCAATCTTCAAAATATATTTTTAGGACTTGTTAAAAGGGTAAGTTTTTAGCATACAAGAAGTCAGCCCTGAGGATAATTATTATTTATTCATTTATTTTATTTTATCTTATTTTTTTAAGCTTTCATTACTTTTTCACTATAAACCCACTTGGAGAAAAAATGACGGAAGTACAGGGAAACTGTATATTTCGACTACTATCTGTAGTCCTCTTCAGCAGAATGCAGTTTCCCTGTACTTCTGTCATTTTTTCTCCGATAGTGGGTTTATAGTGAACTTTTACACATGTGTTATAACATACCAATTTCCAATTTCATTACTTTGTTTAACCCCTTTTGACAAAACTTTTCCTTCTTTTCACTTTTCTCTCTACCAGGGCTGTATGCTCTCACAAAAATCCACATCTCCCATTCCAATTTCATTTTCACTCGTATCCTCAAAGACATTTCACTCCCCTCCACCCCATGCAGAAACCAATTACCTGTACTAGCTTGTAGTGGTCCTTCAAGATGGAATGTGGAACTGACCATTTTCTAAACCTGTGAACCCCATCTACATTAGGTCCCTGAGGTGAAGATTAGAGAGAGTTACCAGTAATTGGGAAATTCTTTAAAATTTTAAGAGAACAAACATGGGGGAGAGAAGACAATTGATTATGCTAATGCATAATCAATTGTCTTCTTTCCTCCATGTTTGTGTTAATTTTCTGTGAGGAATAGGAAAATTAATTCCTCATTCTAACCTCTCCATTCCTTATAGTGATAGATCAGTTGTAGCACTTGTACAGAAGGGTAGAGATGTTGAAGATAGAAAATAATGATAAAATGAGCTTGATATGTTAGCAATATATATTTTCATCTATTACAGGAACCCAACCAAGAATTCTTAGATGATCCCAAGGTGTGTCTGGATGGTGAACCTATTGAGGATGATGTTGATGGAATGCCACTAGATGATGTTGATGGTGTTCCCCTGAAAGAAGAGCGGGAGGACATTGATGGTACTCCTTTGGATGGAGTACCACTGTCAACAACTCCACTCATCAAGAGTGCAGCAATTTCAGCACTTCAGGGATATGATGATGATGATGACGACTTGGATGGTGCACCATGTGAGTTTATATATATATATATATATATATATATATATATATATATGTATATATGTATATACATTGTGTGTATACCCATGTACATATTCCAAAAGGCCTCTTCCCCATAATAAGTGAGATAGCCAGTGAAGGCATGCACCCATCCCACACCCATTTGTTTTTTCTTTTATCTTAACTTTTTATGGATGAAGGGTCATCTCTGCCCATTGCCTGGGCCAGAAGTAATGCAGCAAGACATTATTTCCACAGCAACAAGGCCTGGCAGCTGAAGCTGATTTACCCCCACTGTTTTATTACATGGCAACCCTCCCTCCTTGTCCACCAGGGTTGGGTCCAAGTAATTGTACTTGTAAATACATACATATACCAGGGGCCTTTTCCCCCAAACAAGGGAGATAGCCAAAGTCGAAAGGCATAATTCCACTCCCACCGGTTTCATCCCCATCCATTTCATCCCCACCCATTCCATTCCCTCTCACCACCCCTCTCTCCCTCCCTCCCTCTCATTTTGGTTCCTCCTGGATGACTGGTCATCCCTGCATCTTGCACATCACCCTGGGTCAGAAGCATTGTGGCAAGACATAGCACATCCACAGCAAGGCTGCTTCATTTAATTGGTGACCCCCCTCTCCATCCACTCATTAACATACATACATGCCAACAGCTTTTTCTCCCTTACAAGGGAGGTAGCCAAAGTCAAAGGCATAAATCCACTCCCACCTATTTCATCCCCACATATTCCACTCCCATTCACAATCCTTCCCTCCCTCTTTTCTTGGCTCCTGGATGACATGTCATTCCTGCATCTCACCCACTGCCCAGGGTCAGAAGCAATGCAGCAAGACACAGTGCATCCACAGTAAGCCGCTTCATTTAATTGGTGACCTCCCCTTGCCATCCTCTCATGCAGAAAAAGAGAAGGTGGGGAGAAAATGCATCAAAATATTCACAGGTGCTTCCTAACCCGAAGGGATTTCTCCCCGTCTTCTCCTTTTATGTAATGGGGGGACAGAGGGGGGGGGTCGCTGATTTAATGAAGCTGCCTTGCTGTGGATGTGCTGTGTCTTGCGACACTGCTTCTGACCCAGGGCAGTGGACAAGGTGCAGGGATGACCTGTCATCCAGGAGGTGCTAAGATGGGAGGGAGGGTGGAGGGGTGTGGAGTGTATTCAGGGATGGAATGGGCAGGAATAATTTTATGCCTTTTCCTTTTTGGCTACCTCCCTAGTAAGGGGGAAAAAGCCTTGGTATATGTATGTATGTACTTCCTAACCCCCATCCCCTATCCACTTCCTAACCCCCATTCCCTATCCACTTCCTAACCCCCATTCCCTATCCACTCCCATCCATCACAGCATCATCCATAGGCAACCATTCTCCACTCACTCCTATCTTCTGTCTTCTCCCTTCCACAACAAACATCCCCCTCTTTCCCAATACCCCTTTCACCCCATCCATCCATCTTATCACTGAATGCTGGGAGGAATTCCTTTGGGCTACATCAAAATATCATTCACACATAACCACTCCCCAGTCTCCCAACCCCCCTACCCCCCACCCACTCCTTTCCATGTAGCATTGTATCACCCATGCACATCCATTCTCCATTCACTTGTATTTTCTGCCTTCTTTCCTCAACAGACATCCTTTTTTGCTCAATGCCCCATTTACCCCATTCATCCATCTCATCCTAGGTTGCCCCCTAATGTTCACTCCTTCCACACTTCTTTTACTAGTCTTTCTTCATTTATTCTTTCCACGTGTCCAGGCTATCCCAATACTCTTTCAACAACCCTATCTCCCACCTTTCTACCCTCGCTCCTCTCCTCACCTTGTTTCTCCCTCTATCCAACATTGTAACCCCTACCATACTTCTGACATTTCATTGCAAACACATTTAAACTCTTCCTCTCTTATGTTCCATGTCTTGTACTTTGACTTAAGTACAAATTTTCAAGTACTTGGAGTTCAAAAATTCAGTGTTACTTGTTCTTAATGTGCTTAAAAAATATGAAGTACATTCAAGTACAATTAAGTATATTGTATTTAGTCAAAAGTTATATACTATATATAAATTCTAGTGTGCATTGAGTGTTATGGTGCTTTAAAATCTGAGAGGATTTTTTTATCACAATAAGTACTTGTACCTAAGTATAATGACATGTACTTGGACAAGCACATAGCAAAATGACTGTATTTGTACTTGAAAAATATCCAGGTACTTGGACTTTACATTAGCCTTTACTTGGACCCAACCCTGTTGTTCACTCACGAGTAATTAGAGAAGACAGAGAAAACTGTTTGGGTCATGAATTTATCATTCATTCACAGCCACTTTCTATATGCACCTGTTACACTTTTCATTCCTTGCACAACAGACCCCCTTTTACCCAAGATCCTCCTCTCCCCATCCATCCATCTCATTAATAATCTGCCCTTTGTGTTCAATCCATTTACACTTTGCCTTCCACTCTATTTGTTAATCTTTCATCACTCTTTCTGTATTCCCAAACCATCCCAATATTCTTTGATCAACCCTATTTGTCAGCTCCCTTTCCACTCCCACTCTGCTTCAATTTGTTTATTATATCCAACCTCATAATCCATATAAGTGAACTGGCTTCAGCTGGCAGGCCCTGCTGTCGAGTTTCTGTCTTGATGCATTGCTTTTGACCTGGGGATTGGGGCAGGAGCAGGGATGGCCATTCATCCACAAAGAGACTAGATAAAAGTGAAACAATGGGTGTGGGATGGTGGCTACCTTCATTGTAAGAGGAAGCCATTTGGTATATGATAGATATAATGTCACCTCACTTAGCTCTTCCAAGCACAACCAACTAAACACAAAAAACTACTGTAGCATACTACTCAAACTTCTACACTAACCTACCATCTGCACCACACAAGACATCTAAAGCTTTGTGTCTTCTGTCTGGCAAATGCAGTTTGAATGTGGCCAAGCTTATTTTGCCTTGATATTGTTTTAATGTTGGATGGTGTCCTGAACACAAAATTGCTAATGTGGTTCTTCCTTCTCATCAAAGGAATTTTTCTGTTGGGCTAATGCCTGCAGGGAGTTTATGGAGAGTTGACCTTGGTCTGTCTTCCCTAGTTTTTTAGTGATTGGGTTTCTGTATGTTTTTGTATGGATGTGTTGTATGGTACAGGTTGTTGTATACATACATACATATACCAAGGCTTTTTCCCCCTTCCAAGGGAGGTAGCCAAAAAGGGAAAGGCATAAAAACACTCCCACCCATTTCATCCCTAGATACACTCCACACCCCTCCCACCCTCCCTCTCATCTGAGCACCTCCTGGATGACAGGTCATCCCTGCACCCTGCCCACCGCCCTGGGTCAGAAGCAGTGTCGCAAGACACAGCATATCCACAGCAAGGCCGCTTCATTCAATCGGCGACCCCCCCCTCTTCGTCCCCCCTTGCATATAAGGAGAGGACGGGGAGAAATCCCTTCGGGCTGCATCAAAATTTACTCGCACATACCACCCCACCCCCCCGCCCATTCCTCCTCATGCAATCACAACATCATCCATATACAACCATTCTCCACTCACCTCAGTCTTCCGTCCTCTCCCTTCCTTCCTCAACAGACATTCCCCTCTTCCCCAAAGCCCCCTTCACCCCATCCATCCACCTCATCCTAGGACGTCCCCTCATGTTCACTCCCTCCACATCTGCCTTCCATACCTCTTTTACTAGTCTTTCTTCACTCATTCTTTCCATGTGTCCAAACCATCCTAATATTCTTTCATCAACCCTATCTCCCAAATCCTTTTTCACCCCTGTTCTCCTTCTCACCTCCTCATTTCTCACTCTATCCAGCCTAGTAACCCCCACCATACTTCTCAGACACCTCATCTCAAACACATTCAAACTCCTTCTCTTCTTCTCTTATGTTCCACGTTTCTGCCCCATACAGTGCTGTTGGCACAATCACTCCTTCATACAGTCTCCTCTTCGCATCCATTCCCAAATGTCTATTCCTCATTACACTCTTTAATCCACCAAGGCATTTACTCGCTTCTCTCAATCTACATTCTACCTCCACCTTCACTCCACCTTTTCTTGCTACACTTGCACCCAAGTATCTAAAACTATCCACTTCCTCCAGTCGCTCTCCCTTAATGTTCACTTCCAGTCTACTGCCACTTTCACCCCTTGTACATCTCATCACCTTACTTTTACCCACATTTATCTTTAGCTTTCTTCTATCACATACTCTCCCAAACTCTGCCACCAGCTTCCTCAATCTCTCCTCTGACCCTGCCACAAGCGCAGTGTCGTCCGCAAACAACAGCTGGCTCACCTCCCACTTTTCTCCATTTTCTTTAACCATCTCCAATCCCTGACCCACTACCCTAGCATTCACCTCTCGCACCACCCCATCCATGTATAAGTTGAACAGCCAGGGCGACATAACGCATCCTTGACGAAGTCCCACCTTTACTTCAAACCACTCACTCTCTCCATTTCTAATCCTGACACAAGCTCTACTACTCTCATAAAAACTCTTGACAGCTCCCACAAGCTTTCCTCCTATCCCATAAATCTGCATAACCTCCCACAGTGCCTTTCTGTCTACCCTATCATAAGCCTTTTCCAGATCCATAAAAGCCCAAAAAACATCCTTCCCCTTTCCTATAGCTTTCTCACATATCTGTCTTACCACAAAGATCTGATCTACACAACCTCTGCCTGTCCTAAATCCACACTGTTCCTCACCAATTACTCCTGTTCCTCTCCTAATCCTCTCAATTAAGATCCTCCCATAAGCCTTCCCTACTACACTTAACAGGCTAATCCCTCTGAAACTACTACATTCACACTTGTCCCCTTTTCCCTTGTAAAGAGGAACTATACAGGCACTTCTCCAGTCCTCCGGTACTCTACCCTCTCTCCAGCAAACATTAAATAACCTGAAGGAGGAGTGGGAGGGAGTAAAGGATGGAGCAGAGTTGGGGGTGGAGGAGGAATGGGGATGGTTCAAGGAGGGAGTCTTAAAGTGTGCAAGGATGGTGTGTGGAACAAGAAGGACAGGGGGAAATAGAAGAAAGGGTAGTGAATGGTGGGATGAGGAAACAAAGAAGGTTGTAGAAGAGAAGAAGCGAGCATTCACAGATTGGTTACAAAAGAGGACGGGGGAGTCATATGAGACGTACAAAGAAAAGAAAAGAGGTTGTTGTATACATTTGAGTAATATGCAGCGGACACTGCCTTGTGTCTTCTTGGGGTGTAGCCATCCTATTTTTTGCTGTCTTGACAGTGCAGCTGTATATAAGCTGGACACTGGAGCACCTCAGAGAAGCAAGAACCACACTATCAAAGGTTTACAAAGGCGGATCATAACCAGGCCGTATGCGAAATATAATGATAAATAAATGAATAAATAAAAATTATAATGATAAATAAATAAATAAAAATTATAATGATAAATGAATTAATAAAAATTATAATGATAAATAAATTAATAAATAAAAATTATAATGATAAATAAATTGATAAATAAAAATTATAATAAATAAATTAAATGAAAATTATAATAAATAAATTAATAAATAAAAATTATAATGATAAATAAATGAATAAATAAAAATTATAATGATAAATAAATGAATAAATAAAAATTATAATGATAAATAAATAAATAAAAATTATAATGATAAATGAATTAATAAAAATTATAATGATAAATAAATTAATAAATAAAAATTATAATGATAAATAAATTAAAATTATAATGATAAATAAATTAATAAATAAAAATTATAATGATAAATAAATTAATAAATAAAAATATGCATTCAGGACACCATCCAGCACTTAGTGTCAGCACAAAATCTGACTGCTTTAGATGCAGCCATCACATTAAGATACTGATCACTTCATCCTACTCTGCCCCACACTAATGATCCCAAGGCAACAATGCTGTTTTACACACAATTTTCACAATATAATATTTCTTCCATAAGTGACATAAAGTTCCAATTTTTTTTTTTGCCAATTTCCTTCAAGAGAGACCAGATAAATGGATTGATTGATTGATTGATCTTCCCTGAGGGTCCCATTGGCCTGTCCAGTGGCTGTGCCACCTGAATGCTGTGGGTCTTCTGCAAGCAATACCTGGGCCAATGGATTGATTGACCCCCTTTGTTCCTCTCCTAACACATCCAAATGCCTCACAAATGTACATTACACAGATCTCTCTGAAATTACTACATAATATAATACTTATCCTCTTTCCCTTTTCTTAGGGGAGGGTGGAATATATATATTTATATATAATGAGAAAACATTTGGGAATGGATGATATGAGGAGATTGCATGAAGGAGTGTGATTGTACCAACAGCACTGTATGGGGCAGAAACATGGAGCATAAGAGAGGAAGAGAGTTTGAATGTGTTTGAGATGTATGATAGGGGTTACTAGGCTGGATAGAGTTACAAATGTGGAGTTGAGGAGGAGAACGGGGGTGGAAATGGAGTTAGGAGATAGGGTGGATGAAAGAGTGTTAGGATGGCTTGGACACATGGAAAGAATGAGTGAAGAAAGATTAGTAAAAGAGATGTGGAATGAGTAAACATGAGGGGGAGACCTAGGATGAGATGCATGGATTGGGTAAAAGGAGCTTTGGGAAAGGGGAATGTCTGTTGAGGAAGGACAGGAGAGGACAGAAGACGGGTGAATGGAGAATGGTTGTATATGGATGATGATGTGATGCATGAGGTGGAATGGGTGCGGGATAGGGGGTGAGGAAGTATGTGTGAGAAAATTTTGATGCAGCCCGAAGGGATTTCTCTCCATCTCCTTTTCTGTACGAGGGGACAGAGAAGGGGTGGTCGCCAATTTAATGAAGTGGCCTTGCTGTGGATGTGTTGTGTCTTGCAGTGGGAGTGTTTTTTTTTTTGTTTTTTTTTTTTTTGTTTTTTTCCCTTTGCTACCTCACCTAAGGGGGAAAAATGCCTTTGGTGTATGTATATATATACATATATACCAAAGGCTTTTTTCCCTTATAAGGTAGGTAGCCACAAAATGAAGGTATAAAAACCACTCCCACCCATTCCATCCCTATCACTCAACTCCCCTCCACCCACCTCCCTCCCTCTTATCTTGGCACTTCCTGGATGATGGGTCATCCCTGCATCCACTGCCATGGGTCAGAAGCAATGTCACAAGACACAGAACATCCACAGCAAGGCCGCTTCATTAATTCGATGACCCCCCCCCCCCCCCCTCTCCATCCCCACATGCAGAAAAGGAGAAGACGGGGAGAAATCCATTTGAGCTATATCAAATTATTTCTCATACATACTCCCTCACCTCCCATCCCCCACCCATTCCACCTCATGCATCACAGCATCATCCATATACAACCATTCTCCATTCACCCCTTTATGTCCTCTCCCATCCTTCCTCAACAGACATATATATTCCAAGAGTTTTTTCAAATTATCATTAAGAATGTTATTTGCAGTGGATGATATGTATCCAGCAGAAGAGCCTATATCGAATACAGAAGAAGATGTTGATGGCATACCCTTGTCCGAGGGGCTCAGTCACCTGCCTTCTCGTAAGGTGCCCAATTCTGGCAGTGGTAGTGGTAGTTCACGTGGAAGGGAGAGAGATGTAGAAGGAACACCTGGTTTTGTGTCATCAAAATGGGAAAGTGTCAGTCCAAAACAAGTAGAAGCACAGGTAAGTTTGATTATATTTATCTGCCATTGAATTATGTTGAAAAGTTTTGACTTGCAAGTTATTCAGGATAAGGAGAATCAAATATTCACATGCACATTAGCTGCACTATGTACATTATAAAATGTTGTTATTGCTGTTATACTTGTTCTCTTTCATCCAGAATGTTTTTAATCACATTAAATGTGATCAAGCCTGTTCACAGGATACAGGGATGATTCAGCTACATATATACAAATACCAAAGGCTTTTTTGCCCTTGCAAGGGAGGTAACCAAAAAACAAAGGCATAAAATCCACTCCCACCCATTCCATCCCTATATACTCCACTCCCATCTATCCCCTTCCCTCCCTCATCTTGGCTCCTCCTGGATGGCGGGCCATCCTTGCATCTTCTCCACTGCCCTGGGTCAGAAGCAGTTTTGCAAGACACAACACATCCACAGCAAGGCCGCTTCATTAAATTGGCGACCCTCTCTCTCCGTCCCCTCATGCAGAAATGGAGAAGGTGGGGAGAAATCCCTTTGGGTTGCATAAATTTATTTTTCACACATACTCCCTCACCCTCATCCCCCACCCACTCCCTTTCATGCATCCATACACAACCATTCTCCATTCACCCCTATCTTCTATTTTCTCCCATCCTTCCTCATTCCTCAACAGACATTCCCCTCTTTCCCAGTGCCCCTTTTACCCCATCCATCCATCTCATCTTAGGTTGCCCCCTCATGTTCACTCCTTCCACATCTGCTTTCCAAACCCCTCTTTTACTACTTTCTTCACTCTTTCCATGTGTCCAAATCATCCCAATATTCTTTCATCAACTCTATCTCCCAACTCCCTTTCCACCCCCATTCTCCTCCTCACCATGTTTCTCACTCTATCCAGCCTAGAAATCCTTATCATACTTCTCAGGCACCTCATCTCACATTCAGTCTTCTAGCTCCTTCTCTTGTGTTCCATGTTTCAGCCCTATATAGTGCTGTCGGCAGAATCACTCCTTCATACAAGATATCTCCTCTTAGCATCCATCCCCAAATGTCTATTTCTCATTACACTTTTTAATCCCCAAAGGCATTTACTCGCTTCTCTCAATCTACGTTCTACTTCCGCCAATCCTACCTTTCCTGCCACATTCACACCCAAGTATCTAAAACTATCCACTTCCAGTCTCTCCATTAATACTCGCTTCCAGTCTGCTGCCACTTTCACCCCTTGTACATCTCATCACCTGACTTTGACCCACATAAATCATCCTTCTTTCGCACATCTTCCCAAACTCTGTTACTAACTTCCTCAATCCCTCTGACCTGCTACAAGTATAGTGTCGTCAGCAAACAAGAACTGGCTTTTCTCCCACTTTTCTCCATTTTCTTTAACCATCTCCAATCCCTGATTTATTACCCCTGCATTTACCTCTCACATCACCCCATCCATGTATATGAACAGCCAAGGTGACATAACACATCCCTGGCAAAGCCCCACCTTTGCCTCAAACCACTCACACACTCCATTTCTGATTCTAACACAAGGTCTACATACATACATACATACATATACCAAGGCTTCTTTCCCCCTTACCAGGGAGGTAGCCAAAAAGGACAAGGCACAAAAACATTCCCACCCATTCCATCCCCGAAAACACTCCACACCCCTCCACCCTCCCTCCCATCTTAGCACCTCCTAGATGACGGGTCATCCCTGCACCCTGTCCACTGCCCTGGGTCAGAAGCAGTGTCGCAGGACACAGCACATCCACAGCAAGGCCGCTTCATTAAATCGGCGACCCCCCCTCTCCGTCCCCCCATATAAAGGAGAGGACGGGGAGAAATCCCTTCGGGCTGCGTCAAAAATTTTTGTTCACACACACTACCTCACCCCCCATTCCCCCGTCCAATCCACCTCATGCATCACAACATTTTCCATATACAACCATTCTCCATTCACCCCTGTCTTCTGTCCTCTCCCATCCTTCCTCAACAGACATTCCCCTCTTCCCCAAAGCCCCATCCATCCATCTCATCCTAGGACGTCCCCTCATGTTCACCCCCTCCACATCTGCCTTCCATACCTCCTTTACTAGTCTTTCTTCACTCATTCTTTCCATGTGTCCAAACCATCCTAATACTCTTTCATCCACCCTATCTCCCAGCTCCCTTTCCACCCCTGTTCTCCTCCGCACTTCCTCATTTCTCACTCTAGCCTAGTAACCCCCATCATACTTCTCAGACATTTCATCTCAAACACATTCAAGTTCCTTCTCTCTTCCTCTCTTATGTTCCATGTTTCTGCTCCATACAGTGCTGTTGGCACAATCACTCCTTCATACAGTCTCCTCTTAGCATCCATTCCCAGATTCCTATTCCTCATTACACTTTTTAAACCACCAAGGCATTTGCTCGCTTCTCTCAATCTACATTCTACCTCCACCTTCACTCCACCCTTTCCTGCCACATTTGCACCCAAATATCTAAAACTATCCACTTCCTCCAATTGCTCTCCCTTAATGCTCACTTCCAGATTACTGCCACTTTCACCCCTTGTACATCTCATCACCTTACTTTTACCCACATTTATCTTCAGCTTTCTTCTAACACTCGCCCAAACTCTGTCACCAGCTTCCTCAGTCCCTCCTCCGATCCTACCACAAGCGCAGTGTCGTCCGCAAACAACAGCTGGCTCACCTCCCACTTTTCTCCATTTTCCTTAACCATCTCCAATCCCTGACCCACTACCCTTGCATTCACCTCTCGCACTACCCTATCCATGTATAAGTTGAATAGCCAGGGTGACATAACGCATCCCTGACGAAGTCCCACCTTTACCTCAAACCACTCACTCTCTCCATTTCTAATCCTGACACACGCTCTACTACTCTCATAAAAACTCTTGACAGCTCCTAGAAGCTTTCCTCCTATCCCGTATATCCGCATAACCTCCCACAGTGCCTTTCTGTCTACCCTGTCGTAAGCCTTTTCCAGATCCATAAAGGCCCCGAAAACATCCTTCCCCTTACCTATAGCTTTCTCACATATCTGTCTTACCACAAAAATCTGATCTACACAACCTCTACCTGTCCTAAACTCACACTGTTCCTCACCAATTACTCCCTCTGTTCCTCTCCTAATCCTCTCACTCAAGATCCTCCCATAAGCCTTCCCAACTACACTTAACAAGCTAATCCCTCTGAAACTACTACATTCACACTTGTCCCCTTTTCCCTTGTAAAGAGGAACTATACAGGCACTCCTCCAGTCCTCCAGCACTCTACCTTCTCTCCATACATACATACATATACCAAGGCTTTTCCCCCTTTCAAGGGAGGTAGCCAAAAAGGGAAAGGCATAAAAACACTCCCACCCATTTCATCCCTAAATACACTCCACACCCCTCCCACCCTCCCTCCCTCTCATCTGAGCACCTCCTGGATGACGGGTCATCCCTGCACCCTGCCCACCGCCCTGGGTCAGAAGCAGTGTCGCAAGACACAGCACATCCACAGCAAGGCCGCTTCATTTAATCGGCGACCCCCCCTCTCCGTCCCCCCTTGCATATAAGGAGAGGACGGGGAGAAATCCCTTCGGGCTGCGTCAAAATTTACTTTCACATACTACCTCACCCCCACCGCCCATTCCTCCTCATGCAATCACAACATCATCCATATACAACCATTCTCCTCTCACCTCTGTCTTCCGTCTTCTCCCTTCCTTCCTCAACAGACATTCCCCTCTTCCCCAAAGCCCCCTTCACCCCACCCATCCACCTCATCCTAGGACGTCCCCTCATGTTCACTCCCTCCACATCTGCCTTCCATACCTCTTTTACTAGTCTTTCTTCACTCATTCTTTCCATGTGTCCAAACCATCCTAATATTCTTTCATCAACCCTATCTTCCAGCAAACATTGAATAACCTCACCAGCCAGTCCACCATCACTATACCTCCTTTTTTAAGACATTCTGCATGGCATCCATCCAGACCAGGTGCCTTACCTGCTTTCATCATCTTAACTGCTGCCTTCACTTCATCCTTCCTTATTTCTCCTCCATTTTCCTCACTCATCACTCTCATTTTCTTAACATTTCCCACTGCAGCTATCTTTCCCTCCCTATCCTCCTTCACATTAAGCAACTCCCTAAAATATTCTGCCCATCTTCCCCTTACTGCCTTCTCCTCCATTATCATCTCTCCATCTACACCTTTTACCTTTTCTTCTCTACTTGATTCGCCTCCTCTTCCTCTCTTAATTTCTTTCCAAAACATCTTTTTATTACTTTCAAAATTTTCTGTTATACTCTTACCCCATTTTACATCTGCTCTCCTAATCTCATAAAAACTCTTGACTGCGATGGGAGGAAAACTATCTTTCCTCCCATCCCATATATCTGTAGTACCTCCCACAGTGCCTTCCAGTCTCTCCTGTCATAAGCCTTTTCCAAATCCTTAAAGGTCCAAAAACATCCTTACCTTTTCCTAAAGCTTTCTCACATACCTGTCTTACTACAAAAATCTGATCTACGCAACCTCTACCTGTCCTAAACCCACATTGTTCCTCACCAATTACTCCCTCTTTCCCTCTCCTTATCCTCTCAATCAAGACCCTCCCATAAGCCTTCCCAACTACACTTACCAAGCTAATCCCTCTGAAACTACTACACTCGCACTTGTCCCCTTTTCCCTTGTAAAGTAGAACTATACAGGCACTCCTCCAGTCCTCCGGCACTCTACCCTCTCGCCAACAAACATTAAATAACTTCACCAGCCAGTCCACCATCACTGTACCTCCTTTTTTAGATTTTCTGCATGACAACCATCCAGACCAGGTGCCTTACCTGCTTTCATCATCTTAACAACTGCCTTCACTTCATCCTTCCTTATTTCTCCTCCATTTTCCTCACTCATCACGGTCATTTTCTTAGCACTTCCCACTGCAACTACCTTTCCCTCCCTATCCTTTACATTTAGCAACTCCCAAAAATACTCCGGCCATCTTCCTCTTACTGCCTTCTCTTCCATTATCATCTCTCGTTAACCTCTTCACTCCGGGGCACATCGCACGTCTGGCAGCATTAGCTGCCCGACGTGCGATGTTGCGTCATAATAATCGCATTATAAAAAATAAAGTCAGTGCTCAATTGTTCGTTCTCTTTCACCCGTGAATTTTGATAACCATAGAAAATATGATGAAGCCAGTTTAGAGAGAATGGATGTTACATAGGTATGACTACAATAAATATAATCAAGACGCCGACGTCGGCATCATCGCGTACCCACTTGCTCCTCATGACGCCTACGTAGGCGTCACCGTATGGAAGTGGTTAACATGCAGCCAATAATTTAAGGACTGTTTTGGAGGTGTTCCTTTATGCTAGAGACATACATCCTTTGTTACCCCCTGTTTGGGGGGAAAAAGCCTTTGGTATATGTATGTATGTAGTTTAAAAAATTCTACTCAAAAAGGAATGATATTACTTTAGTAACTGTTCCCCATTAATGTTTTGTTGCTGCCCTTGAATATATTCTTTACCACCTCTGTGTTTCTACCTCTTCACCACTTCTATAACTATCTCTTCCTTATCCCCTGTGTGTGTGTGTGTGTGTGTGTGTTGGTGGTGGGGGGTTCTGCCATTGTGTTCTCATGTGTATCATAAAAGGCAATGATATGGGTGTGATGGGACTAGGGATCCTGCACATAGATATGGCTCAAGGAAAAGATGGGATAGAAGAGCATTGATAGTGATGAAAGCTGGTAAGGCCCCTGGGTCTGATGGATTGTCATGTTAAGTGTTTGACAAAGGGAGGAACTGTTCTTGTGGATTGGCTAGTGAGGTTGTTCAGTGTGTGCCCACCAGCTCTCCAAAATATGCCAGAGGGCTGGAGGAGTGTGTGTATGGTTCCATATGACAAAGGAACAAATATGATTGTGGTAGTTTTAGAGGGGTCACTTTGTTGAGTGTAGTTTGAAAACCATATACGAGGGTGGTAATTAAAAGTATTAGTAGTAGATCAGAGGAGTAGTTGGAGGAAAGTGTGGGTTTAGGAAAGTAAGAGGATGCATGGATAACTTATTTATTGTTATTATTAATGTATGGATCAGGAGTAGGTTTATGACAGAATGAACAGGAAGGCATTTTAGGTGTTGGAGATGTATAGGATAGATTGGGGACAGTCAGTTTTTTACACAAACAGTAGAGTTTGTGATTGAGTTGGAAATGGGGAGAGTGCATGGTTTGAGGTGGAAGTGGGATTGTGCCAGTGCTGTGTAATGTCAGCATGGATTTTGAACATGAACATTGATGAGGTAGGATGGGATATAAATGCAAGGGTTATGGATGGGATTGAAGATGGTTAATGAGTGTGGAGGGGAATGGTAGGTGAGCCAGTTGTTGTTTGCTGATTATACCGCATGTGTGCCTGGGTCAGAGGAAGGTCTTGACCAGCTAGTGGCAGAGTTGGGAAGGTATGTGAGAGAAGAAATTTGGAGTAAATGTGGGCAAATGTATAATGATGAGAAGGTAGCCAGAGGCAGGGGGGCAAGGATGGCTCTTTATCCAACTAAGATGAAAGGGAGAACAGGGGAGTGTTAAATGAGTGAAGGGTAGTTCCATGCCTTGGCCGGCACCTCCCTTATAATGAAAAAGAAGTCTTTTGGTATGTTTATGTTATTTATTTGTTTATTAATTTTTCCAGGCCATGACAACCTCCAAATGGGACTTGTTAGAGACAAATGAAGATGAGCAAGAAGTGGAAAGTGGGTCTGATCAAACTCCTGTGTATGACAGAACTGGTCAACCAAAACAAGAGGACAGTTATGGTTGGTATCAATTTATAGAATTTCTCGTGATTATTGTTGTTGTTATTATTATTATTATGTATATAATATTGAATTAACTATACAATGACAAATGTAACTGAAGGTGGAGGAAGTAGACGAGGAATAATGGTAGAATTTTAATGCTTTAACATTTCAACCCACAGGGTCTTGATCACAAAACTTTGTGATTAAGACCCTGTGGGGTGAAAGGACAAAGCATTAAAATTTGCCCATTATTCCTTGTCTACTTCCACCTTCATGTATATATATATATATATATATATATATATATATATATACATACATACATATATATATACATATATATAAGTATATGTGTGTTTGTATATATATATACATATACATAAATAATATACATATATATATATAAATATATATTTGTATACATACGGTATTCATATACATACATATACCAAGGCTTTTTCCCCCTTACTAGGGAGGTAGCCAAAGAGGAAAAGGCATAAAATCATTCCCACTCATTCCATCACTGAAAACACTCCACACCCCTCCACCCTCCGTCCCATCTTAGCACCTCCTAGATGACGGGTCATCCCTGCACCCTGTCCACTGCCCTGGGTCAGAAGCAGTGTCGCAAGACACAGCACATCCACAGCAAGGCCGCTTCATTAAATCGGCGACCCCCCCCTCTCCGTCCCCCCATATAAAGGAGATATATATATATATATATATATATATATATATATATATATATATACATACATACATATACATATATACACATACACCAACGGCTTTTCCCCCTCACAAGAGCATAAAATCCACTCCCACCCATTCCATTCCCACATACCTCATTCCCATTAACCCCCCTCCCTCCCTCTTATCTTGGCTCCTCGTGGATGACTGGTCATCCTTGCATCATGCCCACTGCCCAGGGTCAGAAGCAGTATAGCAAGACACAGCACATCCACAGCAAGACCGCTTCATTTAATTGGTGACCCCCTCTCCATCCCCTCATGCAGAAAAAGAGAAGGTGTGGAGAAATCCCTTTGGGCTGTGTCAAAATATCATTCAAACATACTCCCCCACCCACTCCCTTCCATACATTACATCATCATCCTTATACAAACATTCTCCACTCACCCCTACTTCTGTCTTTTCCCTTCTCTCCTTCCTCAACAGACATTCTCCTCTTTCCCAATACCCCTTTTACCCCATTCATCCATCTCATCCTTGGTTGCCCCCTCATGTTCACTCCTTCCACCTCTGCTCTCCACACCTCTTTTACTTATCTTTCTTCACTCATTCTTTCCATGTGTCCAAACCATCCCAATACTCTTTCATCAACCTTCTTCTTTGCTTTCTTTCTGTAAGGTGTCTCAGTCAATCCTGTTGTTTGTGTCCATAGAGAGGGTCTTATATAGGAAATCGTAGAAGTGCAAATTGATCCAAAGAGTGCAAGGAAGAGAAATAGCTGGAAGGGTGCTTTTAGAAGTCAGTGAAGTAGGGGTTTAACATCTGTGACATGTGGGTTATGATGTTGGAATGATCTTGTACACAGGTGTACACAGATGTCAAATGATTTTCTTCGTTGATATGTGAATCTCAGCCAGGCGGGACAGGGTGTGAGCATGGCAGGAACAGATCATGTACATCTGAGACGAGAAAGTGGAGCAGAGTTGTAATGTACAAAACGTGTTCAAAGGTTTGGGTGGGGCAACAGTTCTCTCATACTGTAAATGTACATGGAAGTAACACTGACAGTTATTCACATCACTGGTTGTAGAACATTGTTAGTCACAGTCACTTTGGAGAATTCTAACACCTTGCCACCATTTTATGTTGGGAAGGTAGTGTGGTGTATGAAAGATTTTGTTTCATTTTCTATATATTTCCAACATAAGTTTTTTGAACACTTTGGAATAAATACAAGTTCAAACACAATTGTAAACAACACTCAGACACATTCTTGTAAAAATATAATTTAGTCACATGTTAGTTCTCAAGTTCCTGTTGCCCTAGGTCAACACCCTGACTCTTTGACCCTCTCATTGTCTCCTGTCTGTCCTGTGATTAAGTAGACTCACCGAGTTACCCATTTTGATATGTTCTGTTCTTTCTACTTCCTAACTGACTTTGTACCTTCCACTTTGTCACCAGTCTCTTTATCATATAATCTATGATACTTTATTTCTGATTAGCTTATCTGACCTTTGGTTATACTTTATAACTATTCTAACGTTGATTTTGGCATTCTCGAGCTCTGCATCTTTTCATGCATCTCTTACCACAGCTTATCTTCCTGGTGAATGACATGTTTAAAATGTCAGTCCCAATATGACTTGTTCCTTCACACCTTATCTCTGCGACCTGTATTACTGAGTACAGGTTTCTCTATTTTATCTTACAATAAATTGCAATGCAATACAGTAATCCATAGCCCCAGATTTCTTTTAGAAAAAATCCACAGCTCCCAGGTAACCAGCAACATCCACTGGGCAGACCCATAGGTCTCTGGGAAGAAATATTGTTGTTGTCTTTTGACCCAGGTAGTTGTTGGGTAGTGTCTGAGAAGTATGGTTGGATAAATTCAGTGAGAAATAAAGTGAGGAAGGGAATGGAGTTGGAAAGGTAGCTGGCAAATAGGACTGATGAAAGATTATTGGGATGGTTTGAACACATGGAAAGAATGAGTGAGGAAAGATTAGCAGAGATATAGAAAGCAAAGGTGACCTTGAGGGGACGACAGGATGAGATGGGTTGATGGGGTGAAAGGGGTTTTGAACAAGAGGAGAATATCTGTTGAGCAAGGAAGGTAAAAGGCAGGAGAAGGGTTGAATGGAGGTTGGTTGTGTATGGATGACATTTTGACACAGCCTGAAGGGGTTTCTCCCCGTCTCTATTTTTTGCTTGAGGGGATAGGAAGGGGGTGTCGCCACGTAAGTGAAATGGCCCTGCTGTTGATGTACTGTGTCTTGCTGCATTGCCTCTGACACAGGCAGTGGGTAGGAGACATGAGGAGCTAAGAAGGAAAGAGGGTGGTGGATGGGAGTGGATGCATGTCTTTGACTTGTCTACCTCTCTTATAAGGGGGAAGAAACCTGTGATACATAGTTGTTGGGGGCAGGATTGGCACTTCATCCACAAGGAGCTAAGATAAAAGGGGAAACAAATGGCTGGAGGGTGGATATGTGCCTTGGTAGGCTATCTCCCGTAAAAGGAAGAGGAGGAAGCCTTTTGGTGTATGGATAGAATAGGGAATACTAAAGGATTACACAGGAAGAGGAAATCAACAGGAGACCTTTGATCCATAACTAGGTCAGATACTAAGAATTAATAGTTAAATGAAGAAATGAATAAACAAGGGAACCAAAGAATTGGCAGGGATTACAGTATATTGTTTAGATTTTATGTAAATGAATCTTAACACTTCGAACTGTACTACATTACACTTCCTCTGTAGGAAGTTTATTCCAATCTTTTTAATCTTTTCTCTCTGTGTCTGTCTACCTTCCCATTCTTATTTGTTTGATATATATAGATATTATATGATAATGTCTAGTAACATACTTTTGTCCATAACTTGTATTTCAGAATTGTAATATAATAATTTATTTTATATATTTGGCTACCTCCCTTGTAAGTGGGAAAAAGCCTTGGTATATATATGTATGTATGTATGTATGTATATATTTGCAGAAGATGATGACATTGATGGTCTGCCTTTAGAATATGAAGACTACAAGAGACGGGCCAAGGACACATCCGATGAAGATTCACAGTCGCAAGACAATAATTCAGAATTTTCTGAAGATTCCAGAGGATTCGATTCTAGACTAGCGTAAGATATGATAATTATGATTAAGCTGTATAGTAACTTGTTTATCATTGTTTTCATGTTTGTTATATTGAAAATTTACAGAGGGTACTGTTACTTGATACTTCAAAGGATTTAGATTTGTCATTTTTTGTCATTATGTTGCTCTGGCTGTTCAACTTGTACATGGATGGGGTGGTGCAAGAAGTAAATGCAAGGGTGGTGGGTCAGGGATTTGGTTAAAGAAAATGGAGAAAAGTGGGAGGTGAGCCAGTTCTTGTTTGCAGACGACACTGCGCTTGTGGCAGGATCGGAGGAGGGATTGAGGAAGTTGGTGACAGAGTTTGGGATTGTGTGTGAAAGAAGGAAGTTGAAGATAAATGTGGGTAAAATTAAGGTGATGAGTTGTACAAGGGGTGAAATTGGCAGCAGACTGGAAATGAGCATTAAGGGAGAGAGACTGGAGGAAGTGGATAGTTTTAGATACTTGGGTGCGAATGTGGCAGGAAAGGGAGGAGTGGAGATGGAGGTAGAATTTAGATTGAGAGAAGCGAGTAAATGCCTTGGTGGATTAAAGAGTGTAATGAGAAATAGACATTTGGGAATGGATGCTAAGAGGAGGTTGTATGAAGGAGTGATTGTGTCAACAGCACAGTATGAGGCAGAAACATGGAACATAAAAGAGGAGTTTGAATGCATTTGAGATGAGGTGTCTGAGAAGTATGATGGGGGTTACTAGGCTAGATAGAGTGAGAAATGATGAGGTGAGGAGGATAACGGGGGTGGTAAGAGAGTTGGGAGATATGGTGGATGAAAGAACATTGGGATGGTTTGGACACGTGGAAAGAATGAATGAAGAAAGACTAGTAAAAGAGGTATGGAAGGCGGTTGTGGAAGTAGTGAACATGAGGGGGCGACTTAGGATGAGATGGATGGATGGTGTAAAAGGGGCTTTGGGGAAGAGGGGAATGTCTGTCGAGGAAGGATGGGAGAGGACAGAAGATAGGGGTGAATGGAGAATGGTAGTGTATGGATGATGTTGGGATGCATGAGGTGGAATGGGTGGGGGGATTGGGGGGGGGAGGTAGTATGTGCGAGAAAATTTTGATGCAGCCCAAAGGGATTTCTCTCTGTCTTCTCCTTTCCTACATGGGGGGACAGAGAGGGGGGTTCACCGATTTAATGTAGCGGCCTTGCTGTGGATGTGCTGTGTCTTGCGACACTGCTTCTGACCCAGGGCAGTGGATAATATGCAGAGAGGACCTGTCATCCAGGAGGTGCCAAGATAAGAGGGGAGTGGAGTGTATTGGGGATGGAATGGGTGAGAATGGTTTTTATGACTTTGTTTTTTGGCTACCTCCCTTGTACATACATACATATACCAAGGCTTTTTCCCCCTTCCAAGGGAGGTAGCCAAAAAGGGAAAGGCATAAAAACACTCCCACCTATTTCATCCCTAAATACACTCCACACCCCTCCCACCCTCCCTCTCATCTGAGCACCTCCTGGATGACGGGTCATCCCTGCACCCTGCCCACCGCCCTGGGTCAGAAGCAGTGTCGCAAGACACAGTACATCCACAGCAAGGCCGCTTCATTTAATCAGCGACCCCCCCTCTCTGTCCCCCTTTGCATATAAGGAGAGGACGGGGAGAAATCCCTTCGGGCTGCGTCAAAATTTACTCACACATACTACCCCACCCCCCACCCCCCCGCCCATTCCTCCTCATGCAGTCACAACATCATCCATATACAACCATTCTCCACTCACCTCTGTCTTCCGTCCTCTCCCTTCCTTCCTCAACAGACATTCCCCTCTTCCCCAAAGCCCCCTTCACCCCATCCATCCACCTCATCCTAGGACGTCCCCTCATGTTCACTCCCTCCACATCTGCCTTCCATACCTCTTTTACTAGTCTTTCTTCACTCATTCTTTCCATGTGTCCAAACCATCCTAATATTCTTTCATCAACCCTATCTCCCTATCCTATCCCCCTTGTAAGGGGGAAAAAGCCTTGGTATATATATATATATGTATTTTATATGTGAATGAGGATAAGGAGGGAAAGGTAGTTGCAGTGGGAGGCGCTAAGAAGATGACAGTGATGAATGAGAAAAATGGAGGAGAAATAAGAAAAGATCAGGTGAAAGCAGTTATTAAGATGGTGAGAGCAGGTAAGGCACCTAGGTTAGATGGGTGTCATGTGGAATGTCCAAAAAAGGGAGGTGCAGTGATGATGGACTGGCTGGTGAGGTTGTCTAATGTTTGTCTAAGAGGGTAGAGTACTTGAGGAGTGTCTGTATAGTTCTACTTTACAAGGGAAAAGGGAGCACGTGTGAGTATAGTAGTTTTACAGGGATCAGTTTATTAAGTGTAGTTGGGAAGGCTTATGGGGTTTTGATGAAGATTAGGAGAGGAAGAGGGAGGAACAGTATGGGTTAAGGAAAGGTAGGGACTGCATGGATCAGATTTTTGTGATATGTGAGAAAGCTCTAGGAGAAGGTAAGGATGTGTTTTGGGTCTTTATTGGTATGGAAAAGACTTAGGGTTGATAGGAAGGCACCATGGGAGGTATTGCATATATATGGGATAGGATAGGAAGAAAGATGTTAAGAGCAGTCAAGAGTTTTTATGAGAGTAATAGAGCCTGTGTTAGAATTAGAAATGGAGAGAGCAAGTAGATTGAAGTAAAGATGGGACCTCACCAGAGATGTGTGATGTCACCATGGCTGTTCAATTTATACATGGATGGGGTGGTGTGAGAGGTAAACACAAAGTAATGGACCAGAGATTGGAGATTGTTAAAGAAAATGGAGGAAAGTGGGAGATGAGCCAGTTGTTGTTTGCTGATGACATTGCACTTGTGGCAGGATCAGAGAAGGGATGAAGGAAATTTGCGACAGAATTTGGGAAGGTGTGCAAAAGAAGGAAGTTGAAGTCAAATGTGGGTGAAAGTAAGGTTGGGATGTACAAGGGAGAAAGTGAGAGCAGACATGAAGGTAGAGAGACTGGAGGAATTGGATAACTTTAGATACTTGGGGGAGAATGTGGCAGGAAAGGGAGGATTAGAGGTAGAATGTAGATTGAGAGAAGTGAGTAAATGCCGTGGTGGATTAAAAGTGTAATGAGAAACAGACTTTTGGGAATGGATGCTAAGAAGAGATTGTATGAAGGAGTGATTATGCTGACAGCACTGTATGGGGCAGAAACATTTAACGTAAGAGAGGAAGAGTTTAAATGTGTTTGAGATGAAATGCGTGAGAAGTATGGTAGGGATTACTAGGCTGGATAGAGTGAGAAACAAGGTGAAGAGTAGTGGGGGTGGAAAAGGAGTTGGGAGGTTTAGTTAATGAAAGGGTATTGGGATGGTTTGGGCACATGGAAAGATTGAATGAAGAAAGATTAATAAAAGAAGTGTGAAAGGCAGAGGTGGATGGAGTGAATATAAAGGGATGACTGAGGATGAGATATATGGGTGGGGTGAAAGGGGCATTGGGCAAGAGGGTTATGTCTGTTGAGGTAGGGAGGGAGTGGGTGGGGGATGTGGGGGGGGGGGTTAGGGAGTGGTTATTTGTGAATTATATTGTGACGTAACCCGAAGGGATTTTTCTCTGTCTTCTCATTTTCTACATGATGGATGGAGAGAGGGGTCACAGATTAAATGAAATGGCCTTGTTGTAGATGTGCTGTGTCTTACTGTATTGCTTCTGACCCAGGGTGGTGTACAATATGCAGGGATGACCCCTTATCCATCAGAATCCAGGATGGGAGGGAGTGGTGGTTGATAGCAGTGGAATTATACCTTTTTGAATTTGGCTAAAAAAGCCCTTTGTGTATGTATAAAATATTTGCTTTCCTTCATAATTAAGAATCAACTCAAACATTTCTCTCCTCATTTCAGTAGTGAAGCTAGTGAAGAACGCCGTACACTGTTACGAGAAATTGAGGTTAAGGTTATGCAATACCAAGATGAGGTGGAGCAAGGTATACGGTCACTCAAGCCAGGTTACTCTTTGCACCGTCAGGTTCAACATTATCGCCATAAATTATTGAGAAAGGTAAGTGAATTGAAAACTGATTTGAGTTTATTACAAATCTACTAAGGTATAATCAGAAAAGGATGTGTTATTGACAATGAAACATATATTAATCTCAAATTTCACTGACAGGGAGCACTAGACCTCAGGCCCTTCAATAGATATCTCTGGGAAGAAATAATAACTGTTGTCTGTGTTGTATAGATAGAAATCTATTTCTGTCATGCTATCCCTTCTTCCTTCTTCCCTCCTAAAGTGTCTCCATCAGTGACCCCACCTCAGTACAGTATTGTCCCTAACAATAGGGGCTCTTGTAATAGCCTGTGAAATACTAGTGTATCTTAAACTGGCTAGTAGTAAGAGGGGTGGAGGGATTAGTCACCAGTTTCCAGCTCTTCTTGTGCAAAAAAAGTGGAGGAAAGTTAGAGTCGATAGAGATCTTGACCAGCCCAGACAAAGTGCCATTCTCTTGGGGGCTGCCCCTCCAGATGCAGGTCATGTTGGTGGGATCTGAAGATAAGTGAAAAGGAGATGATTTCCTTTGATGTCTGTCTTAGAGAACCACCATCATTGGTCCCACAATGAATTGAATTAGTGGGTAGATTGCCATCATTAGAAATAGTTGCAATATATTCACAAAAAAATTTGGATGTTGCAGATTGAAAGAGAATTAAGTGCTGAACATCGCCACCACCGTCACCACAGTAGAAGTTCCTCTCCGGATGAACGAAGATCTAGGAAAAGGTCGCACTCCCCACATAAGTATGACCTATTATATAAAACACTTTCCCCAGGGTGCAATAGTATTTGTTTATAATCATTGCACTGGATCTCCTGTAGTATCTTCTCCTATATATAGTTTGTAGACTTGTAAAGAGTTTTCCCTTGTTATATATTTGTGTCAGAGTAACAAGTGTTTTGTTGTTTTTGGGTTCTGTTTCAAATGTTTGATTAATCTCTTCAGTTTGGTAAGAGGTAAAGTGATTTAAGTGTTTAGCAGATAGGAAATAGAAACCAGATATATCTATAAGAGTGGCGGGTATATGCTGCCGAAACTCTTTACATTGTATTTAAACAAGTTGTAAGAATCACTGAACTAAGTGTAGAGGTAAATGGGAAGGGATTGGAGATGGTTAGAAATAGTGGAAAGAAATAAGAGGAGAGCCAGTTGTTGTTTATGGATGACACTGCACTTGTGGCATGGTCAGAGGAGGGATGAAGGCAGTTTATGACAGAGTTCGGAAGGTATGCAATCGGAGAAAGTTCGAGGTAAATGTGTGATAAAGGAAGGTGATGAGATGTACAAGGGGAAAGGATGGCAGGAATTGGATGCAAGTCTTAAAGGAGAGAGGCTGGAGAAAGTGGATATTTTTAAATGTTTGGGGTCACATGTGGCAGGAAATGTAGGAGTAGGTGTGGAAGTAAACTAGATTGAGAGAAGCAAATAAATGTATTAAATGATTGAAAAATGTCATAAAAAAAATAGGTATCTGGGAATGGATCCAAAGAGATGTGAAGGGGTGATTGTGCACATGACATTGTATTGGATGGAGATTTGGAATTTAAGAGAGGCAGAAAGGAGAATTTTAAACATAATTAAGATGTATCTGAGAAGTATGGTAGGGCTTACACTGTGTAAGAAATACAATTGAAATTGATCAAGATCTTGGGTCCAGCCTAGAGAACTTGTAGCTTAGAGGGTTGATAAGATTTGAAAATAAGCAACACTGCTGTCCATCTTACAGGCCACCACATGCAGTGCAGGAGCCTGTCATTGGTCACTTGGTTTCATCTTTTATTAGGAAGTCTAATTGCATGGTTGTATTTTGCAGACGATCAAGAAGGTCACGCTCAAGAGAACGAAGTTCAAGAAGAGCACACCGATCGCGATCTCCCAGGAAAAGACGTTCGCATTCACGGTCACCATCACGGAAGCACAAGAAAAAGAGTCGTCACTAGACAGTGTTGTTTGTGTTATAGTGTACTACAAGCTATAACTTGTAAATTTGACAGACGACAGTAATAAGGGATATGGAACTTCTGGAATCCTATGGATGCAACACCTAAGTAAATGCCAAGGAGGATATTAAAAGACAACATTGTTTGTAAATGGTGTATTGATTCTTTACTATTTAATTGGGGGAATACTGTGGGATACAGACATTTTATTGTGGTTTTAGCTGCAATGACTGCAGTTGCAGGCAACAGAAAATATTTATCGGCATGATTAAAGGGTCAAAACAGCAATATAAAGCTCAGGAGTTTACTCAGAGTTAGAAATGAAGCAGTAATTGAACATGCTGTAGGTGCTCCACAAATTTTTAGGCACTACTGTCTCTCCAACACATTTTTACTCCACCTGGGGCATTAAGAAAACCAGTGGTAGTAATGAATGTGATATGTCAGTTGTCAGATGCATTCCAACAAGTATTGTCGTAAAACTTTATTTGATGAAGGAGCTGACTACACCGTTTCTATCATTGTTCTTGCCCAAAATTTGTGAGTGAATCCTAAAGTAGCTGCTTTGGAGAAATCAACTCCCTCTGCAACCAGGGCTGTAGATAGTTGAAGCTACTTAAAAAAATTGTAAAAAAGTTTTTTAGACCCTTGAAAATTTTTAAACAAAGTTAACAGGCTGATGAGTTAGTATAATTCATTTTAGGATTTCTTATTTCCTGCTTTGATCCCGTTAGTTGCTGTGTTATTTTTTACAAATGTACAGATATTTCAATGAAGAATAATTTTTATTATCCTTATTTGATATGCCAGTATAAAAAAATTTAAGCTTAAGATTCTTGTTTGGGCCAATACTTGACATATACAATATATATGTATACACATATACACAGACACATATATACCAAGGGCTTTTACTACCCTTGTGTTCAAGATGAAATGTCTGAAAAGTGTGGTGGGGGTTGATAGGTTGGATGGAGTGAGGGAGTGAGGAGAACAGAAGTGGAGGGGGAGATAGCAGATGGGGCTGGTGAAAGTGTTGGGATGGTTTGGGCACATGGAGTGGGTCTGGAGGGCAGAGGTGGATGGGGGGTGGGTTGAGCAAGAGGGGAATGTTGAACAAAGAAGGCAAGTGGTGTTGAGTGGAGGGTGGCTCTGTGGATGATACTGTTATGCGAGTGATGGGGAGGGGGCTGTTTATGTGTGAATGATATTTTGACATAGCCCTGAAGGAATTTCTCCATCTTGTTTTCTGCATGAGGGGGGATTGCTGATTTAGTGAAGCAGCCTTACTATGGATATACTACATTCTTACCCAGGGCAGTGGATGAGATATATGGATGATCAGTTATCCATGAGGAGCTAAGATGAAAAGGTGAGGGACAGGAGTGAAATGGGTAGGAGTAGGTATTTGCCTTTGACTTGGCTACCTTCCTTATGAAGAGGAAAAAGCACTTGGTATATATATATATATTCTTCCCCATTACATAGGATATAACACTTTACCCCATACTATTTATGGAAGACTATTGTACATGCTAACAACACAACATATACTTTATAAGGGATTTATGGGAAAACCCTGTTCCAGTACACCCACTCTCATCTGTTTCATTCTCATCCACCACCCATTGTTTCCCACTCATCATAGCTTATGGATGAAATGTCATCCCTATTTCCTGCCCACTGCCCTGGTCAGAATTATTGCAGTAAGACCATACATCCATAGCAAGGCAGCTTCACTTACACAGTAACCCTCCCAACTCATACAGAATATAGAAATGATGTAGAAATCCCTTTAGGCTGCACATCCATTCTCCTCTTGCTCAAAGCCCCTTTCACCCCATCCAACTCATCCTTGGTCATCCCTTCATGTTCACTCCATCCATCTCTGCTTTCCACACACTTTTTACTAATCTTTCTTATTTTTTGCATGTGCCCAGACCATCCCAATAATCTCCTATCAGCCCTATCTGCTAGCTCCCTTTCCACCCCCATTCTCCTCACCTCATTTCTCACTAACCTTGTAACCTCTACCATAATTCTCAGACATTTCATCTCAAACACATTTGCACTTCTTTCAGCCTCTCTTAAATTCCAAGTGTCCTCCCCATATAGTTTCATAGGCACAATCTCTCCTTCATATAATCTCTTGGCATCCAATCCCAGATGCTTATTTCTCATGATACTTTTCATTCCTCAATGATATTTACTTGCTTCTCTCAATCTAAAGTTTACCTACTCCCTTCCCTACCACATGCGACCCCAAATACTTAAAACTATCCACTTCCTCCAGACTCTCCTTGAAGACTTGGTTTCATTTCATCACCTTACTTTTACCCACATTTATCTTCAACTTTCCTGTTACATACCTTCCCAAACTCCATTACTACCTGCCTTGATCCCTCCTCTGACCCTATCACAAGTATGGTGTCATCCACAAACATCAACTGTCTCCTCTACCACTCCACTATCTCTAACCATCTCCAATCCCTTGCCCATTACCCTTTCATTTACCTCCCGTGCCACCTCATGTGCACATTAAGCAGCCATGTCAACATGACAGTCCCGACACAGCCCCACCTTTGCTTCAAATCATGCACTCTTTCCATTTCCAATCCTAACATAGGCTCTATTGTAAAAAACTTGACTGACCTTAACGATATTCCCCCAATCCCAGATGACACAGAGCATCTCATTCTACAATGCCCCACAAACAGTCCCTAGACAAAACACAATAGTTCTTCTCTGAGTACCTATGGGCCTGCCGGTGGCAGTTGTTAGTTCATTGGGAACAAAAAGAGATCTGGGGCAACGAACTGACCGACTCCTGCTTCAGATCTGTATCCTTGTGCTGGGTGCCATCCCATGCAGGCATCCCCAACAGTGAAAAGGCTGACAAGGGGTTACGAAAGGCAGCATCCCTCCCTTATTTTACCTTTACTCCCACCAACAGCAGTGCTTAATATGTGACAAAGATGTTGGGAACAACATTCAACAAACCATCTAAAAGTAACCTAAACCTATACACAGCTGTAGCTATTTTCATAATATGTTTTGAAATTAAACTAGTCCTTGTAAGAACAAGGCATTCCCACTTCACACATGGCCACCTCATGAAAAGAAATGACCACTACTTTCCAATGTAGTCCCTCCCAGTATCCCATTTTGCAAGACTGCCCAATCTACATACTGCAATAAATACCTAATCTATCATCAACCCCCTCAAACCACTACTTACACCAAATTCTGGTCAACTGGACACCAGTACCTGTGTCATCTCTCCACAATTTTTTTTATAGAAAACTGGATTATGAACCAAACTATAAATACCCTTAACTAAATATATGGAATGTAAGATAGTGCACAACAACAGCACGAGATTGTCCATGAGGGTAAAAGAGCTGGTAAAGTACATAGATATAAAGAATTTTTTCCCCCCATACAAGGGAGGTATATGCATACACCAAGGGCTTGTACCCCCTAACTAGGGGGGTAGCCAAAATCAAAAGGCATAATTCCACTCCTACCTATTTCATCCCCACCCATTTCACTCCCATTCATCACTTCTCCCTCTCATCTTGGCTCATGGACAACATGTCATCCCTGCATCCTGCCCATTGCCCAGGGTCAGAAGCAACACAGTACATCCACAGCAAGGCCACTTCATTTAACTGGTGACCCCCTCTCTCCATCCCCTTGTGCAGAAAAGTAGAAGATGGAGAGAAATTCGTTCGAGCTGCATCAAAATATCATTTGCACCTAACCACTCCTTAACCGATGAAGTCACATCTCCATCATCATCTCTCCATTGCAATTTTTTCCTGGAACTCCACACCTCCCAACCATTCCACCTATTGCTTCATTTCCTACCCTAGCATTGAGATCTCCCAAGACCATTACATTGACCTTTCTCCCTAAGCTCTCAATGCACTCATTTAAATCTCTCCAAAATGCCTCCCTTTTCTCTACACACTTCTCACTACCAGGCCCAAATGCACTTACAGACCCGCTTCTCCCTTCCCAGTTTCACCTTCATTCACATTAACTTTGAAGAAACCTCCTTCCACTCCACCACACGCTTACCTATCTCTTCACTTTCTAGTATAGCCACCCCTTCTCTCCCTCATCCTCTCTTCATTCCTGACACACTCCCAAACTCAAACTCGCCCCTCCCTTCCAACTTAGTTTCACTTGATACACATCCATCTTTCTTTGTACATATTGCCTATCTCTTCCCTTTTACTCTAATCTGTACCACATCCATACACATTAAAAGATGCAAACCTCAGGGTTCTGGTTGGAAAACTCCCAGACCCTCTAATGCCTTTGAGATTACAGAGAGTAGGATACCTAGTCCTATTCCTGTCCCATTTTTGTCGCCTTTTACAACTCAAGTGGGAACACTTGGCAGTTTTCTCTCTCCCCTACCACAGGGTTAGTCACAGTATAGCATCATTTCTCTATGAATAGAGATTTCTTCTTTCACAGACAAAATTATGTGTGGCTCTGGTATGTAGGGGTGCCCCATATAGATCCTAAAGTATCACTGTATGCTACTGCGCAGATTTTAACCCCACAATAACTTGCAGCCAATACCCACAAACGGGGTGCAGCCAATACCCCAAACGGGGACAATAAAATCTATAATAAAGAAATGTCCTATGAGATTATACTGTGAGTGCGAAGACCAATATAGAATTTTCCTTGGTGTGTGGCCCCAAGAAGACCAGAGTTCAACATGATAAAGTCCTAACAACTTTGCCAGACACCCCAGTTCAAACAAGTGCACAATCAACATTTAATACTAGTCAGGGAGTGGTCCACATTCCACTTCTTAACATACCACACAGAGGAAGAAATTATTGAAAAAAATAGAAGCAATAAATTTATGAAACCCATAAATGATATAAAGATCAAAACTCCAACACTAGTGACCTTGAATCAACCATAATTTCCAACCTACCCAGCTGTAAGTATATACTTGCACCAAAAAAAAACTTACTCCATACAAGGAGGTAGCCAGCCAAGGCATGTATTCATCCTTCACCCATACTCTTACTTCATACAAAGGAGGTAGCCAGCCAAGGCATGTATTCATCCTTCACCCCTACCCACACCCATCCAACACCCATTTGTTTCCATCTCGGTTTAGGTACTCATGAATGAAGGGCACCCTAGCACTCTGCCCTCTGCCATTTCATTACATAGTGACTCTACCTTCTTGTCCACTCACTAGTAACTGGATCGCATCCATTTACAACCACCCTCTACTCACACTAGTTTTTTGCACTCGCCCTACAGAACTGCAGGATTATCAGAATGCTAATTTTTTGGGGGACTGATCATAGATATGCAGTCGTAACACTCAGACTATCAACTCCAGGAGAATTTAGAGATGTAATCCACCTGGGTTTCACCTGGCAAAGCCCAGGGATGATGTGTGTGCCCATGATTATGCAATGGCAATCCCTAATTGGTTTGAAGTACCTGGTACCTTTGAGGACCCTGAAGAACTGCAGGACACCTTCAAATGGGAAGCTCTAAAAGCTGTCAAGGAGTGAATTGGAGAGCGTCAAAGATCAGAGGATGGTATGGTGTCACATGAAACATTCAAAAGTATAGAGTTGGACAATATTGCCAGAATGGCTGGGGACCTTGACCGATACATGACTTAGAAATGGCAACTAGTTCTCATGATGATGGGTAAGGAGAGCTACACTAGAGGAATCACTAAGGATGTTGAGGGTCATTTTAATGCAAATTGCCTTAGGCCTGCTTACCACACCCTGAAGAAACTCGGCTCAAAATCTGTGACCCAGAGGAGCACAGTCCAAACAGCTGATTGGCAATTAGTGTCAGCAGTGAAGGGGTGTAGCCCCTTTGCCAAGTACTATGAACAGTTGCTCATAGGTGACCCTCCAAATGAACAGCTTCCTCGTGATGGTGTTTGGGTGGCAATTGCCAATCTATTGATAGACAAATCTTCATCCTATCTGACAGGAATCTAAAACATCAGTCCAAAGGTGCCAAAAACTGGAGTTGAGGTCATGATCCGTGGGTTGCATGCAATACTGTGCTGTCTGGTAGTCTGGTATCATTCCCCATGACTATAAAAAGGGTCTAGTAATCCCTATCAAGAAGGGAAAAGAAGAGTGACAGGACAACAGCAACTATCACAGTATTAAACTGTTCATTGTGCTAGATAGGGTGCACACCCATCTGTTGCTGACACAGGTTCATTCACATCTAAAGTTTCAGAGGTCTGAGCAGTCTGGATTCAAGCCAGGTAAGTCTACAAATAATAGGATCCTAGCGTTTGAAGAAGACATTTGACTGTGCATCGTGGAGTACTCTGGGACCTGCGGATCCGTGGGGTTCCCACTAGGATTATTGACTTGATGTCTATTTTATACTCTGGGACAGAGAGTGCTATAAAGTATAGAGAATGCCTGTCCAGCTTCCTTCCTGTTAATTCAGTAATGAGGCAAGGATATCTCCTCATCCCAACACTTCAATACCTACATGGACTAAGTGTTGAATAGAGTTGTCTATCAATGTCGTGGAGCATCTGTTGGAAACACTAAGATCACTGACCTTGTCTTTGCTGATGATGCTGTCATTGTGTAGTCCTTGAAGGTCTTTGTGGTAAGGCATTTCTTGGGCACAAGAAAGCAAGACCGCTAAGATCCAAGTCTCCTGGATCAAGACCAAAGTCCAGGCATTTGGGGGCTTACTGGATGATCACAAGTACATTCTGCCCATGCATGTAGTGAAGACATTGAGGCCTTGGAAAACTTCACATACCTAGGTAGTGTAATGCATTACAATGGTGGCTAATGTCAGGAAGTTAAGAGAGTAAGGGGGGATGAGTCAGGCAGAGAGGAAAAGGTAAAGGGTGCAGATAGACAGATGCTAATGCATGTGAAGGTGGTAAGGGAAAGATGTGCAATTTTAAAGTTATTGAATAGGGAGGGATTGTGGCAGTGGGAGGCACTAAGAAAATGATGGTGATGGGAGAAGGAAATGGAAGAGGTATAGGAAAAGAGATACAAGGAGCTTTAAAAATTATGAGAACTGGTAAGGCACCTGGGTTGGGTGTCATGTGGAGTGTCTGAAAAAGGGAGGTACAGTGAGGTTTAACGTGTTTCCAAAGGAGGGGCAAGTGCTGAAGGAGTGTCTGTATAGTTCCGCTTTACAAAGGAAAAGGGACATGTGATTGTGATAGTTTAATAGTAACCAATTTGCTGCGTGTAGTTGGCAAGGCATATGAGATAATTTTGATTGAGGGGATTAGGAGAGGAACGGGGAAAAATTGGGGAGGAGTAGTGTGGGTTTAGGAAAGGTTGAGGATGCTGGCTTTTTTTTTTTTGTGGTAAGGCATTTTTGTAAGAAGGCCTTTATGTATTTAGAGAAGGCCTATGACAGGAAGGTACTGTGGAAGGTATTGTAGATATATGGGATTTGAGTAAAGCTGTTAAGGGTAGTCAAGTATTTTTATGAGAGTAGTAGAACCTGTGTTAGGAATGGAAATGGAAAGAGTGAGTGGTTTGAGGTAAAGCTGGGGCTGTGTCATGTCGCCATGGCTGTTCAATGTGTACAGTTATTAAAGTGATGAGAGAGAAAGAGAATAAAGTAAGAGACTTAGCAGATAAAAAGAAATGTATGATCATGTTAGGGATGGAAGAGAAGCATAATCCAAACAGAACTACAAGAGTAAAGGAGGAGAAGGAAAAAGTGAACAAGATATTAGGAGTAGTTCAAGAAGAAGAACAAGAAACAGGAAAAGAAATTGAAGAAATATATAGAATAGGGAAATGCAATATAGATAAGACTAGACCAATTAAGGTTAAATTCAGGTCACAAACGACAGCAGAGAATATCTGATTAAAGACAGGGGAACCAGCAAAAAGTGATCTATATAAACAGGTATGGATAAAAAGAGAGATGAATAAAGAGGAAAGAGAGGAAGAGAAAACAAGAAGAATAGAAGCTAAGGAAAAAAAAACGAGAACAGAACAGAGTTAGACAAAGAGAAATTCTATTGGAGAGTAGTGGATATGAAAGTGAGGAAATGGTTCGTAGCAGAGAAAAATGGAAGGGAAACTGAAAACAGGATGGAGGTAGCAGAAAATTAAAAATGTCTTACACAAATATAGATGGCTTAATAACAGGCTTGAACGAACTGAATGATTACTCGAAGGAAAAAGAACCGGACATAATGGGAATTGTGAAGACAAAATTGAAAGGTCCATTACCACCCAATAGTGTAGGACATGGTGTATATAATTATTGGATTAGAAACAGAGAGGTAAAACAAGGGGGTGGAGTTATGTTCCTGACTAAGAAGGATATAAATGTGAGGAATGTCACATATGGAAAGAATAGAGTAGAGATGATTATGATGGAAGTGGAGGACAGAGATGGGAAGTTTGTGGTAAATTATGTGCCTCCTAAAATGGCTTCATGGGGAGAGAGAGAACACAAAAATATGTTAGAAGACACAAGGATAACACTAAATTTGATAGTGGAAGATAGAGGAAGAATAGTTATAATGGGTGACTTTAATTGTAAAGAAATCTGCTGGAAAGAGATGACAGTGAAGGGTGGAGACAACCTATGGGGAAATATACTACTTGATATGATTATAGAACATACAATGACGTAATGGATACAAGAGAATACTAGGTATAGAAATGAGGAAGAACCATCGAGAATGGACCTAATAATCACATCAGAACCTGAAATAGTGGAAAGATTGAATATAAGACACCAATAAGGAAAAGTGACCACATATTGATTAAACTGGAACTAAATGAGGAAGAATACATGGAAAAAATTAACAATATAGAAAGGGAAGATTGATGTATTAAAAAACAAATGTTGATAGAATAAGAGAATTCTTTCAAAAAGCAGACTGGGAAAGGATACACAAGGAAGAGACAACAGTAGAAGAGAAATGAAATATTTTGACCAAAAATTATAAAGGAGTGGAAAGGTATGTTTCAAGACAAAAACAAGAAAAAAGGATGTGTAAAGTGTTGGTACAACAAAAGATGTACAAGTGTGCAGAAAAGAAAAGAGAAAATACGAAAAAGATGTTATAGAAAAATTTAAAGATCAACCAAAACTACTTTATAGATTTGTAAACAACAAACTGAAAACAAACAAGAATTAGTGAAATTACGACAAGGAGGAGTTGAATATACAGAGGAAATAGAAATGGCAGAAATTATGAACAAGCATCTTAAATCGGTGTTTACGAGGGAGAACATACAACTTAGAGATGTCGAGTGGGAGGAGAAAGTCTCCCCCATGAAAGAGATAGAAGTAACAAGAAAAGAAATAATGAGTCACTTGAATAATCTCGATGTCAGCGAATCGTATGGACCGGATGAAATGGCAAACTGGATTTTGAGATAATGCAGGAACGAACTAACAAACAAAATACATAGTTTAATAAGCAGTTCATTGAAAGAAGGAAAAGTTCCAGAAGATTGGAAAAGAGCAAATATAGTACCAATATATAAAGGGGGAAACAAGGAAGACCCTACTAACTATAGGCCGGTCTCTCTTGCAAGTACGATAGCTAAAATTTGAGAAAGAATGATCAAAATTAGATGGGTAAGGCATTTGAAAAAACAACAACATACTAAATCCAAGTCAGTTTGGATTTAGACAAGGACGATCATGCGTCACTAACTTAATGTGTTTCTATTCAAGGCTAATAGATGTAATACAAGAAAGAGATGGATAGGCTGATTGTGCATTTGTAGACCTGAAAAAAGCTTTTGACAAGGTGCCACATAAGAAATTGCTGAAGAAATTAGAAACTGAAGGAGGAATACAGGGCAAACTGCTGAAGTGGATGGAAGACTTCTTGCATGAAAGAAAAATGAGAGTGGTGTTAAGAGACATGCAAACATTCTAGTTGGGATGAAGTGATTAGTGGAGTTCCACAAGGAACAGTTCTGGCCCCAATGAGGATTGCTATATATATTAATGATATGGATGAAGGAATTGAAAGTTATATGAGCTTCTTTGCGGACGATGCAAAATTGTTGAAAAAGTGAACACTGTAGAAGATTGTGAGTCGCTACAGAGTGATCTGAATAAAGTATGGGAATGGAGTAGGAAGTGGGAGATGGAATTAAATATAAATTGGGAGAGGAAGAAATTAAAGAAGTAGAAAATGAGAAGGACCTGGGAGTCATTATTATGAATAATATGTCCCCTGAGAAACATATAAACAAAAATTTTGGAGAAACTTATAATTTGATAAGAACAATCAAAGTGGCATTTACATACCTGGACGAAGAAATGGTGAAGAAAATACTAGTCACTTTGATAAGACCAAGATTGGAATATGCAGCGACGACGTGGTCACCAAGTACAATATATATATATATATATATATATATATATATATATATATATATATATATATATATATATATATATATATATATATATATATATATATAACGAAACTTGAAAGAATACAAAGAGCAATTACAAAATTGGCACCAACACTCTCAGAACTATCATATGAGGAGAGACTAGCAAAACTTGAGCTACAGATATTAGAGCAAAAAAGAGAGAGAGGAGACTTGATAACTATTTATTGAACCATGAAAGGTATGGAAACTATTGATAGAGAGGATCCAATAAAATGGGATAGTAGATCGAGATACAAGAGGACACGGAAAGAAAATAAAGAAAGACAGTTATAGAAGAGACCTGAAAAAGAACAGGTTTCCCCACAGGGTAATAGACGTTTTGAACAAGTTGGATGAAAATGTGGTGTGTGCAAAAACGATACACGAATTTAAAAACAATCTAGATAAAACGAGTATAGCTACCCTTCCCGTAAAATACAACTAGGAGAGAGAGAGAGAGAGAGCGAGTGACATAAAACATATTGATTTCTTAGGCACAGGGATAGGTAATAGAATTAAATATCATGTTACTTAATATGATTAGAAAATATTGTCGATGCTCTTGTAATTTAAGTGTTTTCTAAAAGCTATAGTTACAGAGAAAGATGTATTGTAGGAGTAACTATAACATAAAGCAGAGCCACTTTAGTACAAGGTGGTGGTGATGTGCTTACGCCAAAAGGCGCGTAGCTGTGACCGAAGCCCTCACTTTTGCTATGAGCGCTTCTTGGACTTTTTGGGGCAGGTAATAGTCACTGCTGGGAATCGGAAAGAAGTGCGGCATTCGTATCCTTAAGTAAGCGAATGCGAGATCAGCACGCTTCAGATTACGCGGGCAGTGTACAGAAAAAAGTTATATATATATATATATATATATATATATATATATATATATATATATATATATATATATATATATATATATATATATATGTATATGCATATATACATATATGTATATATCTATGTATATATATATGTATGTATATATTATCGGAAAATTTCAAAACACTGGACTCAGAGTAACAGGATTTATTACCGACGTTTCGAACCCTGTCGAACGTCGGTAATAAATTCTGTTACTCTGAGTCCAGTGTTTTGAAATTTTCCGATAACCTGGCTCCTGGACTCCAGCTCTTTACGAACACACACACACACACACACACACACACACACACACACACACACACACACACACACACACACACACACACACACACACACACACACACACACACACACACACACACACACACACACACACACACACACACACACACACACACACACACACACACACTTCAACGAACGGACGGCTTAGAAGACGTTCTGAAGAAAATTGAAGTTTCGTGGATCCCAACGCAAAGAGAAGTGCCTATTGTATTTACAGGGTGGGGGGAAATTGCTCGTGGGGTAGTAGGAAAGTAGGGAAAGAGGAGAAGGGGAGGGATTGCTGAGGGAAATGGAAGGAAATGAGGAAGGAGAGGACTTGGCCCAGGCAGACCGGCGAAAGGTAAACAAACGGCCCCCCGACCAGCTGAGCGACGATGAAATGTCTAATAAAAATGTAAAGATTAGAAGTATAGATAAGAGCAATACAGTAGAAAGTGATGAGAATATTTTCCAGGGATTTAAAGAGGGTGGGGGGGGACACAAACCCCCCCGACTGACAAGACTAGAAGAGAAGGTCGATAAGATGATCGAGGACTTGGAGCGTAGGTTCGGTCATGTTAACAACATTATACGGAGGGTTGAAAAATTGGAAGAACTAGAGAAGGCGAACAAAAACTTAACTAAGGAAATTGAAGAATTAAAAAATCAGTTAAAAGAAGTAAAAGAAGAGAATAAAGTCTTAAAGGAGAATAATAAGGAGAACAAGGAGGGTTGGAAAAAAATCCAAGAAAATAGCAAAGTTGCATTCACTGACATAATCAGACAGCAAATGAATGAACAAACTGAAAACTCAGTTATTAAAGTGATGAGACAGAAGGAGAATATAGTAAGAGACTTAGCAGACAGAAAGAAATGTATAATTATATTAGGAATGGAAGAGAAACATAACCCAGATAGAACCACAAGAATCAAAGAGGAAAATGAAAAAGTAAGAAATTTACTGGAATTAGTTCAGGAAGATGAACCAGAAATAATGAAACAAATCGAAGAGAAATTCAGGCTCGGGAAATATAGTACAGACAAGACCAGACCAATTAAGATTAAATTCAGGTCCCAAACTATGGCTGAGAATATCTTATCCAAAACAGGGAAACTAGCAACAAGTAAACAATATAAAAAGGTATGGCTAAAAAGGGAAATGAATAAAGAGGAAAGAGAGGAAGAAAAACAGAAAAGAATTGAAGCTAAGGAAAAAAACGAGATAATAACGTAGTCAGAAAAAGAGAGATTCTATTGGAGAGTAGTGAATATGAAACTAAAGAAAGTCGACATACAAGAGAAAAACAAAAGGGAAACAGAGAACACAATGGAAGTGACAGAAAACTAAGAGTGTCTTACACAAATATAGATGGATTAATAACAGGATTGAATGAGCTGAATAATTATTTGAAAGAAAAAGAACCAGACATAATGGGAATTGTAGAAACAAAATTAAAAGGTCCACTACCACCCAACAGTGTAGGACATGATGCATATAATTATTGGATTAGAAACAGAGTGAAAAAGGAAGGGGGTGGAGTTATGTTCCTGACTAAGAAGGATATAAACGTGAAGTGTGTCACATATGGAAAGAATACAGTAGAGATGATAATGATGGAAGTAGAAGACAGAGATAAGAAGAGCAGAAAGTTTGTGATAAATTATGTGCCCCCGAAAACAGCCTCATGGGAAGAGAGTGAACATAAAAGTATGTTAGAGGACACAAAGATAACATTAAACAAGATAATGGAAGAGGGAGGAAAAATAGTTATGATGGGCGACTTTAATTGCAAAGAAATCTGCTGGGAAGAAATGACAGTAAAGGGTGGAGACGGCTCATGGGGAAACGCTCTACTTGAGATGATTACTGACCATACAATGACACAATGGATACAGGAGAACACTAGGTATAGAAATGAAGAAGAGCCATCGAGACTAGACCTAATAATTACATCCGAACCTAGAATAGTGGACAAAATTGAATATAAAACACCAATAAGTAAAAGTGACCACATATTGATTGAACTGGAACTTAATGAAGAAAAATATATGAAAAGAAATAAACAATATAGAAAAGGAAGAATGATGTATGAAAAAACAAACTTTGATAAAATAAGAGAATTCTTTCAAAAGGAAAACTGGGAAGAAATATACAAAGAAGAAACAACAGTAGATGAGAAATGGAATATTTTGACAAAAATTTACAAAAAAGGAGTGGAAAAGTATGTCCCAAGACAAAAACAAGAAAAATAATATGTAAAATGCCGGTACAACAAAAGTTGTAGGGAGTTAAAAGACAAAAGAGACAAAGCCTGGACCAGATGGAAAAAAGACAGAAGACCTGAAAAATGGAAAATATATACCTGTTATAGAAATGAATATATACAAACGTGCAGAGAGGAAAAGAGAAAATATGAAAAAGATGTCATAGAAAAGTGTAAAGATCAACCAAAACTATTCTACAGATTTGTAAACAATAAACTGAAAAACAAACAAGACTTGGAGAAATTAAGACAAGAGGGAGTTGAATACACTGAGGAAATGGAAATGGCGGAAATTATGAACAAACATATTAAATCAGTGTTTACAAGGGAGAACATACAACCTGAAGAGATTGAATGGAAAGAGAAAGTCCCCCCTATGGAAGAAATAGAAGTAACAAAGAATGAAATATTGACACACTTGAGTAATCTTGATGTCAGAAAATCGCATGGACCAGATGATATAGCAAACTGGATTCTGAAAGAATGCAGGAATGAACTGGCAGACAAAATACATAGCATACTAAACAGTTCCTTGAAAGAAGGAAAAGTTCCAGAAGATTGGAAAAAAGCAAATATAGTACCTATATATAAAGGAGGAAATAAAGAAGAACCTACCAACTATAGACCAGTC
>NC_134789.1:29867155-29869655 GCF_046742065.1 Oratosquilla oratoria
ATGGCCTAACCTTGGTAAGGTGAGAAGATTGCGCCTCGAAGCGCTTATTTGAGAGCGAAGCCGTTACCTCTTTCCAATTATATCTGGGGCAAGTGGCGGTCACAGGTGGTGGTCGAATCGAAGTTATCGAACGAGGTGGGATCCAGGCCAAAAGCACAGGTGGCCTGAAACAGCTTACCGAGACCATTCCAATATATATAAAAAAACGGGGGAACGGGGCTCTTCACAAAGTTGCGCTTTGACCTCTTCTATTCCGTGACGACTTCTGTGGATTTTGTTACGACGTGTACCTGACGATTTTATTTCGGGGCATGAGTAGGCTTTGGATCAATGAAGATTCAGAATATTGCGTGGTCCGCTTGCCTCTGTGCTGTAGCAAAATCGTCTTTTGTTTCCCGTGGCGACATCTCAATGGTGAAATACGCTGTGTGTTGACTCGGCTAAAGAAAAAGCTGCTGACGCCTGATCTTCTGATCCTGCGAGCAGCTTTGGCTTGAGAAGAGGGAAGCGGCGTGGGAAGGACACGAATCGGGGAGGAGATTGCCGGGGGTTGGGGAGGCGGAGTGTTCGGGAATGGGGGAGGAGAAGAAGCGCGGGAGGGGGGGGAAGGAGCGTGGGAGAAGTAGGAGAGGGAACAGAGAGAGAGGGGAAAAGATAAAGAGGATGAGGGAGGAAAGAGGAGGAGAGGGAAAGAAGAAGAAAAGAGCGGGGTGAGGGTGGGGGGGGGAGATAAGGAGTAGAGAAAAGAGGGAATAGGCATTGAAGATGGTAAGGGAGGAAATGAGTAGGGAGAAAGGCTTCCCTCACAATATCACACATGATGTTAAACTGCCCAGTGATCACAGGACCCAGCAACACCTACCTACTCTTTCATTCACCTCTTCAAACAGCACGAACTCTACTCCAAATCCTGGGCGACAAAACACCAATACCCATATAATCTCCCCACAAGATGCTATAGAAAACAGGACTACTAAATTATATTAAATATATTAAATTATATTAATTGACATAAACATGAAATATGTAATTCATGAATTCATAAGACCTGTGAAGCAGGTGTTATAGTCGTTTTGATGAAGAAATGAATATATTCATTTGAGGCTGGCAGTGATATTCATACTTAAAAATGTCGCAATCATTCTGTGAAACATCATCCTGAGTTGCCACACTTTGAATACACACACACACACACACACACACACACACACACACACACACACACACACACACACACACACACACACACACACACACACACACACACACACACACACACACACACACACACACACACACACACACACACACACACACACACACACACACACACACGCTCATATATATATATATATATATATATATATATATATATATATATATATATATATATATATATATATATATATATATATATATATATAGTGCTGTACCTTCCCCTATCCTCTTATCTTCCCCACGTTCGCCTAATTCAATGATATTGTCTAAATTTACCCAGAATATGGATTGTTAAGGTCGCCAACTGCCGCGTGGCCAGTGAACTAAATGGGGCTTTCTTTTAACTTTTGAAATCCTTATGGCTGCCACAAAATCGGTTAAGTTAAGGAGTTTTCGTAAACTTTTGCTACTTTTAAGCCTTTTGGCAATAGTCATAAACAATACTACGACTTTGTGCATATCGCAGCTCATGTGGATAGGGTATGCATCTAAATAATTGAAGTATAGTTTATTATTTATGACAAAATGCCAAAAGTAGTAAAAATTGGTAATCATTTAATAAGTAAGACCTCTTCGATTGTACGAAATCATCTGAAGTGTCTGAATTAATTCCGTATGCCTCATTTCCTCGAAAGGGTTCATTAATCTTTGGACAAATTGTCTGCTTTTTCGTTCACTGTCTCTTCCACACGTTTTCAATCCAGCAGAGGACAAAGTCGACCGAAGCGATCTCATAAAAAGGTCATTCAAAGCCAAAATTCTGTCGTTCAATTTTGTACACAATGAGAATTACGATATTCCTTTTGACAGATAGTCATACAATTTAATTGCGCTAGTTTTCATTTCAAATATTGTGGTTTACTTAAAGACAACAAATGACAACTTATAGATATTTTCTTTTTGCAAGGATGGATTTGTTATTTTGATTTCGAGTATTCGAAAGATGACAAATGACTGACAGCCAATCATGTTCTTTTACGTAGGTAGGTGTGATCCGCCTACCACCACAGACGACAAAATTGTTGGTTGGTGAACGAGTTTCCGCCAAGCAAGGAAAGTTGTGTGTCTATTTATATTTGCGAGAAATAACTGTGCTATCGGTATCAGTGATGCTATTCCAACGCAGTGTTTTTTTATCGTTGTGTTTGTTGTGCCAGGAACGTGCAAGATATAAGATACAGAACAGAAAATACAACGAAAATAACTAATCATAGGAGCAACACACCAATTCAGGGTAAGTACAGAGAAGAGATATGCTCAGCTTCACATACAGACACAGAAA
>NC_134789.1:29874655-29879655 GCF_046742065.1 Oratosquilla oratoria
TCCTCTGCAAAATTACCGACAACAGCTATGAATACCATCCGACACATTCATAGCCGACCAAACTCGAACAAGGACGGTTTTTACTGAAATGCACAATTTTATATAAAAAATAGCGTATGATTGCATTATTTGACCTATTTTCTTTAAAATGTGTGATTTTCATGTAATTTGATAAAAAGAAGTTACGTTTTTATCCTCTACAAACTTACCGACCACAGCTACGAATATCGTCCGACTCATTAATAGCCGACCAAACTCGAACAAGAACGGTTTTTGGTAAAATGCACTATTGTATATAAAGAATTAGCATATGGTTGCATTATTTGACCTAGTTTCTTTAAAATGTGTGATTTCTATGTAATTTGATCAAAGAGAAATTACGTTTTTATCCTCTGCAAAATTGCCGACCACAGCTATGAATACCGTCCGATTCACTCATAGCCGACCAAACTCGAACAAGGACGGTTTATGCTGAAATGCACGATTGGTCAAATGACATGAAAATCACACATTTTAAAGAAAATAGTCGAAATAATTTAACTATATGTAATCTATTACACTAATAACACAATAGTAAGAAACTTGATAGAGTGTAGTTTGACCCATACCACCAGTGATCATAGATGGCGGGCTGGACGAATCGTAGCTGTGGTCGGTAATTTTGCAGAGGATAAAAGCGTCACTTCTTTTTGATCAAATTATATGGAAATCACACATGTTAAAGAAGATAGGTTAAATAATGTAACCATATGCTAATTTTTTATATATAATTGTGTATTTGAGCAAAAACCGTCATTGTTTGGTTGAGGTCGGCAATTATTGAGTCGGACAGTATGTGGTTGATAATTTTGTAGAGGATAAAAACGTAAATTCTCTTTGAGCAAATTACATGGAAAGCACACATTTTAAAGGAAATAGGTCAAATAATGCAACCGTATGCTAATTTTTTATATAAAATTGTGCATTTCAGCAAAAACAGTCCTCAACACTCCTCATCATTCATTCTCGCTAACCGTTCGTACATCCTTGTCGAGCACTGTATGTATGTATGTATATATATATATATATATATATTATATATATATATGCAGGAAAAACACTGGAAGCGTATGTTCTTGAAAATGCAAGGTTGACCACAAAGAAAAACTATTAAAGCAGAGCGCTTTCGTGAATACACGAAAGCACTCTGCTCTAATAGTTTTTCTTCGTGGTCAACCTTGCACACACACACACACACACACACACACACACACACACACACACACACACACACACACACACACACACACACACACACATACACATATATATATATATATATATATGTATATATATATATATATATATATATATATATATATATATATATATATTAGCCAAATTACCCGTGCGTTGCTGCGGGCAAATGCTGATTATTTTAATTCTGATAGAGTTTGCGGAGAAAAGTTACACGTATCAATATAACCGAATGGAAAATGTAACGCACGAAAAATGTGAAAACATTATTTTTTAAATGTATCAATTCAAAATTACATTGTAATTTTTTGTCTTTTTTCTTGTTGCTGCGGGCAAATGCTGATTGTTTTAATTTTGATAGAATTTGTGGAGAAAAGATACTCGTATCAATATAACTCAATGGAAAATGTAACTCATGAAAAATGTGAAAACAGTATTTTTTTTAATGTATCAGTTCAAAATTACATTCTTTTTGCTTGTAAATCAATTTTGGAAAAATAACAAATCAAAAGTTCATTTTTTGTTTTGTTTTTGACAGTATTTGTAAAATAGCAATTCAAAGTTTAATTGTTCGTGAATAATCCCTAACCTAACCATACCATACCTAACTTTAATCCCCTAACAAAAATATTTTTTTAAAATGAAATATAGCTTTAAACACTCCCCCTCCCAGATGTGCGCCCCCCCTACCCGAAGGTTGGGAAACCCTAGTTTGAAAATACATGCATACACAAACACAAATGTCATGTGCACATTCTTTTGCGTGCGTGTGTGAGTGTGTGTGTGTGGATTGACAATAAATGGCTACAGCTAAAAGGTGAAGAATGTATCTACTTTATCTTCAGAATATATCTGGTTATAGGGGTTTATTTGGAAAACCCTAAGAAGAGTTTGTAAATAATAAATTTCCGCCACAGTAAAATTAAATGAAAATGAGCAATATTTCAACATTTGGTGAAATCATACAATCATTTTACATTTGCATCATTTTTCTTACAAAAGCTATCATGGATTGTGGCAACAATAATTTCACAAATATAAATAATATTTATGAACACATATAATTTGTTTAATTATATTGATTCTTATGTTACAAAAATAATAACTTAAGGGGAGACTACAGTAGTGGCGTGTTTCCTCACCATAAACCACCTAACTTTAACCCTTAACCCTAACCAAAATATTTTTTTTTTTATTAAATATAGCTTTAAATACTCTCCCTCCCAGGTGTGCGCGCCCCCCCTCCCGAAGTTGGGAAACCCTAGTTTGAAAATACATGCATACACAAACACAAATATCATGTGTACACATTCTTTTGTGTGCGTGTGCATGTGCATGTGTGTGTGTGTGTGGATTGACAATAAATGTCTACAGCTGAAAGGTGAAGAAATGTATCTAGTTTATTTATCTTCAGAATATATATAGTTATAGGGGTTTGTCTGCAAAAACGTAGGAGTTTGTGAATGAACTATTTCCGCCCGTACAAAAATTAAATGAAAATAACCAATATGTCAACATTTGGTAAAATTATACAATCATTTTCTATAAACATGCTTTGTGGCAACATTAATTTCACAAATGTAAATAATACTTATGGGTACATACAATGGTTTGTTTAATCATATTAGTTCTTAAGTCACAAAAAATACTACGTGATTTCAGGGGATACTACATAAACCTCCTAACTTTAACCCTTAACTCTAACCATTTTTTTTCCGAAATGAAATATAGTTATCCAAGTACCTGGAGTGATAGGGTATCAGAATATATGTGGTTATGAGGGTCTATCTGTAAAACCCTAGGAGGAGTTCGTGTACAAACAATCAGACAGACAGAGGCTACTTCTTTATTATATACATATATAAATATATATATATATATATATATATATATATATATATATATATATATGTATATATGCATATAAATGTATATATATGTATGTATATATATATATATATATATATATATATATATATATATATATATGTGTGTGTGTGTACATATGTGTGTATATATGTGTATATATATGTATATATATATGCGTATATATACATGTATATATATGTATATATATATATAATATATATATATATGTGTGTGTGTGTGTGTGTGTGTGTGTGTGTGTGTGTGTATGTATATGTGTGTGTGTGTGTATGTATATGTGTGTGTGTGTATATGTATATGTGTGTGTATATATGTATATATATGTGTGTATATATGTATATATATGTGTATATATGTGTATATATGTATATATGTGTGTGTGTATGTATATATGTGTGTGTGTATATATAGATATGTGTATATATAAATATGTATATATTTGTGTATATATATATGTGTATATGTGTGTATATATATGTATATATGTATGTGTATATGTATATATATGTATATATACATATATATAATTATGAACCTAATGCACTTTAATTTTAAGCCATCAACATATATATATATATATATATATATTATATTATATATACATGTATACATATATGTATATATATATGTATATATATATGTACATATATATGTATACATATATACATATATATATATATATATATATATATATATATATAGGTAATATATATAATATATATATATATATTATATAGGTATATATATACATATATATATATATATATATATATATATATATATATATATATATATATATAATTATGAACCTAATGCACTTTAATTTTAAGCCATCAACATATATATATATATATATATATATATACATATATGTATATGTATATATATAATATATATGTATATATGTATATGTATATATATAATATATATGTATATATATAATATATATATATATATATATTAAAGTGCATTAGGTTCATAATTTTATATATATATATATATATATATATATATATATATATATATATATATATATACATATATATACATATATAATTATGAACCTAATGCACTTTAATTTTAAGCCATCACATATATATATGTATATATATATATATATATATATATATATATAATATACATATATATATATATATATATATATATATATATATATATAATTATGAACCTAATGCACTTTAATTTTAAGCCATCACACACACACACACACACACACACACACACACACACACACACACACACACACACACACACACACACACACACACACACACACACATACACACACACACACACATATATATATATATATATATTTATATATATATATACATTTATATATATATGTATATATAAATATTAATATATACATTTTTATATATATGTATATATATATACATACACACACGCACACACACATATATATATATATATATATATGTATATATATGTATGTATATATGTATATAATATATATATTCTTTTATTATATATTTTATTCTTTATTATATATATAAATATATTTATATATATCGTGATATTTTTTTTTTTTTTTAATTCTTTTATGTTCTACTATTTTTGTTTGTTATTGTTATTTTCATTGTTATTATTTATATTTTTGTTTACATATTTTCATATTTTTATTTCCTATTTCTTATCAATATTATTATCCTTATTTTTGTCTTTATTATTATTTTATTATTATTTTTAACGTTTTTATTGCCCAGTGTCTTTCTTCACCTATCTGATACCTCGACCTTTAAATTGTCAGAAATATAATGTCCTCGTGCTTCCTTCACACTCGTATATATATTTTTTCTGTGTAATGCTATATAATAATAAGGATAGATCACCTA
>NC_134789.1:29884655-29889655 GCF_046742065.1 Oratosquilla oratoria
ATATATATATATATATATATATATATATATATATATACATATATAATATTTAGAGTATACATAGATTTTTCTCTCGTACATGTGTCCTTAAAAGTGTTGGTTATTTTCTATAAGGTATTCTATTTATTGAAATAAACTTATCTTCTTAAGATTTACAATGATTTCTTCTAAGTATGTAATTTGTGCAACTTCCCGTGTGGCCACTATTTAAGATGTGGTTTCACCGTTTTTCTCGCACATTCTCATCGTTCATTTGTAGTCTCTTCACGCAAGGTAGAGCTCGTAAATGGTAATATTGAATGTTTAAAGTCTGCTCCAACATTGTAAAAAGGGTATTTTCTACATACTTTTTTTGTATCTTTTTAAACTATTTCAGGGTACGATATCTTTTATCTGTAAAGTTATGCACTTTTTCTGTCTTTGACGGGTTATATACATATTTACAATAAGTTATGTTATGAATTGCAGCACTACATATGTTCAATGACTTGAAACAATACGATCAGTTTTCTAATCACTTTGATATATTTAGAGAAGCATTGTGATTTTTACATGAAAAGATCCGGAATATTTTACCAGCAATTTCTTCGTAAATTTTATGGATGATATTCCATAGTGAAATTCTTGATGTATTGGGTTTCTTGAATGTGTTGAAGACATGCAACACATGTTGTCGTGATACCAGTACTTTCTGCAAGAAGCTCTCTTGTTAAGGTTGTCTGGTGTTCCTGTATTAGATGTTTTTTTGAATATATCTAATTCGTCTGCTCAAGTTCATTGTCGTCATGCCGACATATATGAAGATGAAAGATTCACAACTGAAAGCCTTAATTTTTTCAAGAACAGTCATCATCATGTTGGTACATTAATTAGATTATCATCTGTTATTCACCAGAGAAGACTAGGATTAAGATTAGATTAAGGCAACATAGAACTATTTCCTTACGAGTCAGTTCGCAAAAATACAAATCTGAGACTAAAAGAGCAAAATTGAAAATATGATTATACATTTTCTTTTTACCAAAACAAAGGTATCAAGAAGTTAACAAAACAATGTTTTGGTATTGTTAACGGTATATATGAAGTCATTGTTCCCAGCAACAAAACTTTCTGACTAAGAAAGTCGAATACCAAGAATTCGTTGACTAGAAGCTTCAAAGTTGATCAGATAATTAGTTCTTCGTTTAGCGCAAACGTTAACCGAAAACCTTTACCATTATCAAGCTTTAATGGGCCTTCATTTGCACGGGACTATTTGCTGTTGGTCACTGTATTTAAGTGGAGACTGACGTAGAAGACTGCAGTGTATGAATGTCTTGTGGTGTTTGATAATAGAGATTTAACGAGGCAATTAAATCTTCGCATCTCGAAGGAACACGAAAGGATGTCTGTAATTAAGCTTGGCAAATCGAGATTAGAAGAAAAACGATGGATAGTGCCTCAGTGACTTGTAGACAAACGGAATTAATCACGAAGGGATATGTTTACTGCTAAACCTTGTATTTACATACATGCACACTCACTTGCGTACGTGCATACAGACGTACATACAAGCGTACATACATAAAATATCTATCCATACATACAAAAATGTAAACATAGATATATGAATTAAATACGCGTTTATATGTGTATGTACACACACACACACACACACACACACACACACACACACACACACACACACACACACACACACACACACACACACACACACACACACACACACACACATATATATATATATATATATATATACATATATATATATATGTGTGTGTGTGTGTGTGTGTGTGTTGACATACGTAAGACAGAATGAGTGGAAGGGTGGTGAGGTAAACGCCAAAAAACCGTTGGAGTTTTTTAATACTGACGTTTCGTCCAAGAAGGACTTCTTCAGAATGTATACAAAGAAATGAAACAACAGCTTAAATACTCCCAGTTTACCCCGTTCCTCCCCGATCATCGTCGCTCCTCCCACGCCTCCGCTCGGCCTCGCGAATCCATCACGGTGGTTATTACATGGACACACACTGATGTAGGCTGCCTCAATTATCCTTCTTTCTTTCTTGGAGAGACCTCTATGTAGAACCTTGGTTTTTTCCCAGTCTGATAGGTGGCCAAAGTTGTTAAGGTGGACCACCAAAGAATTAGAAGTTCGGTGGGCTCTGGCGTCATTTTTGTGTTGAGATGTCCTCTTAGCAATCCCTCTGCCCATCTCTCCGTAATAACTAATGGGACAGTCTTTGCACGGTATTTTGTAAACTACGCTGTTCTCTTGTGCTTCGGCCTTGTTATTACCTCTGTTTTTTTATAATACCATTTATCCTGGTGCCAGTGCTGTAAGTAATTTTTAATCAAGCTTTAGTGAGAAATTGTCCCATCTCACCCGTGAGTCTAGAGTTGGGGACAGACAAAAACCCACCGCTGTCTACCTTGGTCTCTTCCAATGTGTCACTTTTCCTCCTTTTTGTTATTTTCAAGGCCTTTTCTATTAACCTGTGTAATAACCCTTCTGGATACTATAGTTTTCTAAAGACATCAAATATGTATTTAATTTCTTCCTGTATGAAATCATCACTACAAATTCTATATGCCCTCAGGAAGAAACCTATAACAATTGCACTTTTGATTTTGTCATTGTGGGCAGAGTAGTAGTGTACGATATCGTCTTTGTTGGTGTTTTTCCTGTGGACTGAGAAAGCGGTCTTATTTCCTTTTCTCCATATCATTGTGTCCAGAAAGGCCAACCTATCATTCTCCTCATGCTCTACTGTGAACTGAATGTTTTGTTCTACCCCGTTTAACCTATTTAGCTTCTCGTTAAGATCGGATTCTTTAGGGGTAATGACAAGTATGTCATCTACGTACCGCATCCAAGTGGTATTCCGGCCCATTATAGATATAAAATGATCTTTTTCTAACATTTCCATGTATGCGCGGACTTCCTAAAACTCACGAGCCAGGCATCCCGATGCGACCCATGACTTCCGGGATTCGCAGTGCCCCTCATAGATTGGCCAAGTGTTTAGCCAAACCTCTGTCCGTTAGGCTAGGATCAGTGAGCAAAGCCCAATTTGAAGAATTCAAATGATTTGATTGAAAGATTAAGGGATGTAGATCTATCTCATAAAACCCTTGTTTCATATGATGTAACAAGTCTCTTTACTAATGTTTCCATTGAAGGTGCGTTAAAGGCAGCTAGAGAGGTGGTCAACGATATGAGGGACGAGGATTTACCCCTGGGTAAGGAGGATTTTTTGAAATTAGTATCTCTGTGTGTTAAATTTGGCCTTTTCGTCTTTAACAACGATGAGTATTTTCAGTGTCGTAGACTCGCTATGGGGAGTCTCTTCAGTGCTGTCTTGGCTTTGTTATACACCTTAGACAAATGCTCACAAACAATAGGTACTCTAACACTGATTTTGATTCCATTAACAACAAGATGCTAGAATCACATCACACAATCAAAGCACCACAAAACCATAACTACATCAACATATATTACCGAAACACCTTTACTAATAATTACAAAAAGATGAAAAAGTAATTAAAAATATCATCCAAGGGAGTTGCCTCCCTACAAGCGAGAACAACAAAATCAGTTCTCATTTACTACAAAAATCCCAGAACTTTCTCTCTGATCATGACGAACAACTCTTCTGGGCGATCAGACATCACATCTAGAATCAATGTAGTATACAAATATACTTGTTCTTCTGAGAATTGTAAACCTCATAACCATACCTACATCGGTTTTACTAGATGCAAAGTTAGCCGTCGCTTATCATTACATATACAGAAGGGAGTAATCAAAGAGAATCACAAAAAAAATTCACAACGCTGTATTCAGCAGGGAGGAATTGATTAATTCCGCCAAAATTATTGGAACGAGTGATGACCCTAGGAGGCTACAATTGCTCGAAGCTTTTGATATTAGAGACAGAGCTCCAGTCATTAATATCCAATCTAATATAACATCTAGTATACCTTTGTTTTCCTCTAAGTATAGAAACAAAAATTTTCCACTCCTCCCTCCCTCCACCCCCCTCTCTTCTTTGTCTCCCCTTCCTCCCTTTTCCTTCCCTCTCCCCCTCTTCCTCCAGCTTTCCCTCTCCCCCACGGTAACCACACCCGCCTAATCCCCCCACCCCCTATCCCCTTACTCCGTGACCTCTGAGGTCTTATTGTCCAACCACCTGACCCATGAGTATATATACCGTACATTCCTAACTTGTCATTTTTTCTCACCCCCCTTTAAATGTAAGTATTCGCTTCCTTATCATTCTCTTCTTTCGAATTTTTGTTCTTGTATACTTCATTTTCTTACCATTGTCATCGTATCTGTATGCATTTATATTGTATCTCCCATATCTTACCAGTATTGTTCTTGTATATTTTATTTTTACACAGTTATCACCATTACTGTAATTATGTAGTTTTTGTTACTCTTGAAAATGTCTATTAGGACGAAACGTTGAGCTCAAATAATGAAAAGTAATGGAAGAATACAGAGATCTAGTTTCAGTTCACCCAGTTAATAGCAAAACTCTAATCAGGAAAGTCGAGAATACGAAAAAAACAACAACAACTGAATAACTACAACAATGCTGTCGTTTTTAGCTCACTTGCATTACCGAAAACCTGCTCCCTTCTTTTACACACACACATACACACACACACACAAACACACACACACACACACACACACACACACACACACACACACACACACACACACACACACACACACACACACACACACACACACACACATATATATATATAAATACACCTATCCGAGAGTTGACACCTCGACGTGGTGGATAGGCTTGAGAATCTTAATGACTACAAAAGCTATGTCGATAGAGAGAAAATCTCTGCAGGGTCACCCATATCAAACAGGTTTTGTAAGAAAGATCAAACAAAGAGCAACTCACACAGACAGTAGTAGGACCCACTGCTAACTGGCACGTCCCTGATGGCGAACAGGGAAAGTC
>NC_134789.1:29907155-29909655 GCF_046742065.1 Oratosquilla oratoria
GTGGCTGGGATAATTGCCATGACCCTGGTGGTGGTGACCTTGGTGTTGCGTGGTGGCGGTAAATGTGGTGATAGTAGTTGTGTGGTGGTTGTGGTTATGACGATGATCGGGTTTTTAGTGACTCTTCGTTTTGGATAGTGGTGGTAGGGTTGGGTCTGTGAGTAACCCTAAATGTCATGTTGGTGACAATAGTGATGGTTGTATTTAATGGTGTGTACGGAGATGGTGTTTGTTATGTCTATAGTGATTATGTTGTTGGGCGTGGTGATGTCACCAACCCTGGTAGCGGGTAGAGTAATTATGGTCATCAGCAATAGCGGTGATGGCGTTTTTTATGTGGTGGTGAAATGGCGGCTTTCAACGTGATGACACTTGTGCTGGAATATGATGGTAACTGGGTGTGAATGTGATGATACCTATGACAGTGAAAGTGATTATGGTGTTGGTGATGATGGCGGCGGTGATGAGAGAGAAATGAATTTTGATGGCGATATTGGTGTTGGAGGTGAGCCTGGTTGGTGTTGGGGAAAGTGGTGATGGTGAGATGATTACATTGATCTAGGTGGATGATATGGCAGAAGTAATTGTAATTGCACTGATGCCATGTACTGTAAGGATAGTGATGAACCTAATGATGTTGGTGGTGCCTGAATGACCTCAATGGCTGAGGAGGGGTGGCAGTGGTGAAGATAATTGTGGTGTCTAAAGGCCCGTCCAGACGATCGAGCATTGACCGCGTGCACAAGCGAGCAGTTTGCCCTTTAAGAAGGTTACCGCTTGTGCCCGCTCCAACACGGGCAAAGTGCCTGTGTTGGTTGTTTTGTGAAAGCACCAGACACTGCCCGTGGCCGGTAATATGACGTCGCTGCCAGATACACGAGGCTTCCTATGTAGGCAAGGGGCAGAGATTGTTCACTCTAGTGTTTGACAGACATGTCTGCCTTTGCTCCCGCTATGGTTCAGTGGTCGAGACCTCATATTCTACATTTAATTGAACTTTGTCGGCCACCACACTGGTAGTTATCGTACCGCACACAGTCTGCAGGTCCTGCCTGAACGACCACACACTGGCTGTGCCCGGGTTTGACCGGGCCAGCTAGGCACCGTGTGGACAACACGCCTGTGGGCTTTGCTTGTTTGCGGGTTGTGCCCGTCGAGTTCTGCTCGATCGTCTGGACGGGCCTTTAGTCGCATTTACATTACTGATGGTGGTAGTGATCACTGTTGTCATTCCACGTGGCAGCGTCGGAATTTTACACAAAGGCCCTGTTCGTACTAGCGGTTTCAACCGCGGTGGTTCAGTTATTATGTAAGTCAATGGAGGCATTCACACACGACCGCGCAGTTTTTCCTTAAATGTGTGGTACTGCCGCGGTTTCCGCGCGGCTCAAGCCGTTATTGTGAACAGGGGATGACAACAGGGATGATGCTGATGATCCGTGGGAAATGAGAGAAGTCTGATTTTAGCGATGATAATGACGTTTGTGATGATAATGATTATAATGATAATGATGTGATGACGCTGATAATGACGATGGTGATGATTTTCAAAACCAGACATATAATGTTGATTATGGTGATAGTGATAATAATGGTGATTAGCATTATTACAACTGACAGGATCATCGTCATCACCATTGTCATCGTAATCGTTATCACCATCATCCCCGCCATCAGTGTCAACATTATCATCATCATCGTCCTTCTTCCATTTCACCTCCTCCTCCTCCTCCTCCTCCTCCTCCTCCTCCTCCTCCTCCTCCTCCTCCTACTTCTCCTTTTCCCTCCCTTCCACATCCCCCTTCCTGTTCATTCTCTATCACCTCCTCCTCCTCCTTATCATCATCATCACTATCATTGCTACTATTATTAGTGCTTCTATCACCATCACTGCCTCGTCTTCCAAACATTTATCGTGGTCTGGTGACAAATTTAAGCCACAAAGAGACATGCGTTGGCAGAAACAGCAGCCAATGACTGTTGTTATCAAAAATTTTCTTTATTTATTCCACCTTAGTTTCTTACATTATGTTTACTTTAATCCATATTTTGGTTAATTCGGCTTTCAAACACTGCTAACTCGAAGGGGAGGTCCCTTATGTTTGTTGGTCTTGGGAAAGGGAGCCTGGCACCTCTCAGGCACAGGAGAGTTGATCTTACAAGTGGAAATGAGTCTACATCTCATCCAAGCCACTCTACTGCTCTCTTTATGGTGTTTATTTTTTCTCCGCCATCACTTCCGCGAGCCAAATGTAAAGTGCCTTTGATCTTAAGGGCCATTTACAGTCAAACGATTTGTCAAGCAAGTGTTTGAAGTGATGTTTGACCTTGTGAATGGTGTATTTGGTTGATAAACACATTTGTCAAATATGTTTGACAGCCAAATACCCCGTTCACACGATCAAACGTCTCTTCAAACCGGGTTTGACAAACCGTTTGACCATGTAAATGGCCCTTTAGACCTTTTCGCCGTTATGCCGTAGATGTTAACGGGGGCAGA
>NC_134789.1:29914655-29917155 GCF_046742065.1 Oratosquilla oratoria
AAAAAGGGTGGCAGGGAGATGGTTCTCTCCGACTGTCTACCACCTAAGGCACTTAGGTCCAAGAAAGATGAGTGTGGAGATGATTATAGTGTTATACATCGTATATACTGTTTTCATTGCCATCACATTCTTGGTTGTGATATTAACTACGTTAGCAGATATTTTGAGCATTCAATTTTGAACTGCTTAATCACGTGGCCAAGCAGTCCCGAACACACACACAACTAAAAGGACGGCTCCGGCCACAGATAATTGTCTCCCAGAATGAAGTACCTCTCTTTTTTCTTTTTATCATGTAAACCATTTTACAATACTGTGCTACTTAAGCATTGGTTTTAGGCACTTTAAGGCAGTTTGACTTTACGGGCGCTAAAATGTTTACCAAATAACTTATTTTCACTAAGTACCCTTGAATTGTTTCTCTTACAGTTTTGATTGCTGTCGCTTATCACAGATGTTGGAGCGTTTATATATTTTTTCCTCTTCGCATCCCTTATTCTTCTGTTGTTGCTGGCTGCTCAGGCCACCCTCTATCTTAATTTGTTCGAGTGATTATGGCCACTAATACGACGACAACGACGACGGCGACGACAACGACGTCGACGACGACGACGACAACGGTCGTTCGTTCGTTGCGCTTTTGTTTTGTTGCCATTGTCGTCGACGTTGAGCGCCATTCCTGTTTATTGTTTTTCTTGTGTCGTGTTTGCTGATGGCGGCTGCGGCGGCGGCGAGAGTCCTGCGGCCACTCTCGGTGCACAGGATATATTATCGCCGCCCTTGTGACGTTTTACCTTCCTGTTCTTGAATCACGAGATTTCATTTTGTTTTGGTTTTCTTTACTGTTTCGCAACAAATCCAGCTCCATATCCCTTCTTGAGCATTTACACACTTGCTCACAGTATTATATATATATATATATATATATATATATATATATATATATACATATATATATATATATATATATATATATATATATATATATATACATATAAATACATATATATATATATTTGATGTAGTAATAGAAAAAAAGGAAAGAGTTGTATGCATTGAACTATAAAGGAAACATAAAGGAACCATGAATAACCCGATGGTCGTTTGGACAGAAAACGAGGCCAGTGGCAAAGTAGAAAAAAGTAAATATATAAATAAATAAGAAAAAAAAATGAAATAAAAAAAGAAACGCAGCTCGTAAGCATCATTCAAATGCACACTTTATCTCACCTGTAGCTCATCTTTTCTGGACATATTCTCGTTTGTTCATTCCCATGAATGTGCACATACGTTTTGTTTTTGTTACTGCATGTATATATTTGTATGCATTATGGGCAAAACATTATCGATACACAGGAGATCCAATTCTTTCTGTAAACAGTCGAGGAAATGTTAATTTCGGTAACCCGTCTTTCACTTTCCTTTGTTCTGTGGGTATGCACGGTTTCAGGCAGGTTGGGCACCTGTTGGCTCTGTTGCTACCAACACTTTCAGTTCCCTTCTCTCCTTAATTACTGGTTTTAATTCTGTTAACTGTTCCTTCTATGATTTATATTTCTTCATTCACTTTCAACTTTCTTCACTTTCTTTTCATCATTGTATAATTGTAAGTCACTCATCTGTAGGCCCCATGCCTCTTTCGTCCTACTTAGTCAAGTACCACTTAATATATGCTTTAGTCAAGTTCCATTACTCAGTAAACGAAGGGGAATTAAATTGAACTTAAACTTTTCTTCATTTTCTTCACTAATTCTTCTACAACGTTATTGTCTTAGGTACACCAGAGGACTCCCACCTGGGATCCTTAATACACTCACCAAGCCAAGTCTGCTTCGACGTCACTATTTAATTCATCCAATAACTTTGACCGTTACAATTAAGTGCCACCCTTTAAGGGCGTGACTTTACTTCCGTGCACCAATAATTTCTCTCCTCCACCCTTTTCTCCAATCAGAAAGACTGTTACACTGTCTCAAGCAATACTGCTTACGCAAGCAATCTTGTCACGAAGCGAAGTGGCTTTAGTGTTTACATTTCGTAACATCAGCACCAATATCGATACCCTAGCTTGTGTTTACAAACATTAGGCGGTGAGCGAGATTATGCAACTCTGCAACTCTGTAGCGACCATTGTTTGCAAAACATCTAAGTCGTAAAAATTAATTTCTCGCCACCTACCCCTCTGTCTACCTACTTGTCTACTACTTGTCTACCTTAATCTACCAGCCTCTTACAGTACCCATACTTTTGTTACCCATAATGATTGTGTGAAAAGCATCCGCATAGGCTCTCTCTCTCTCTCTCTCTCTCTCTCTCTCTCTCTCTCTCTCTCTCTCTCTCTCTCTCTCTCTCTCTCTCTCTCTCTCTTACTCCCCCCCTCTCTCTCTATGTGTGTACTGTATGTATGTATATATATATATATATAATATATATATATATATATATATATATATACATACATCTATTTGTGTGTGTGTGTGTGTATGAAACACCCCGGTGA
>NC_134789.1:29924655-29944655 GCF_046742065.1 Oratosquilla oratoria
GTCTTCGTCTGTCTCTGTCTCTCTGTCTGTCTCTGTATCTCTTTGTCTGCCTTTGTCTGTCTTTGTCTTTGTCTTTCTCTGTCTCTCTCTCTCTCTCTCTCTCTCTCTCTCTCTCTCTCTCTCTCTCTCTCTCTCTCTCTCTCTCTCTCTCTCTCTCTCTCTCTCTCTCTCTCTCTCTCTCTCTCTCCTACCCACCCACTCATTAGTGTATTCATTTACAAATAACGCTACTTTAGATGCTTAAGTAACCAATTCATAGTAATATTTTGAAGAAACTATGAAAAACTAACGATAAAGTGGGCCCATTAGATTTCAGGATTAACAGCTTGGGAAAGTTAGATAAAGTATCTTAAGCTTTTTATGTATAATTTTGTATGAACTTAAATATGTGTACTAGAGAGATGTGTATCCTATACGGTTGACACTGAAAAATGTGGTGAAAAAAGGAACGTGTTAAGTCTTGAGGGTCCACTGCAGAACCACCAGCCCATCCCCTGGGGTCTGGCACAACATCTACATCTCCATGTTGGCTGAATCCAGCTTTTGAAGGTTGTAGGGTTGGTGGGAACAACCATATAGTCTGTCGAGCGTTGGAATGGCGGTACTATGAGTGAACCCTGAGACTAGTGTGATGTGTCAGACCATACTGTCTTGCACTAAAATGCGACACTGGTATAGGGCCCCTCTGATGTCCGCCGTTATAGAGAGGGGTTGGGGAACTATGAAAGTGCGATTTAATCATTTGCCTAACACTTCCCGGAAATCGAACCCGGGCCTCCCGGCGTTCGAAGCAGGAACGTCTACCCAATGCTCCACGCGGGCTCCTGATTGTGTCTCCTCTGCTCCGTGCAGGTGGCGTCTAGCCATTTTATTCAGCCGAGGAAGAGTTCTGGGGAAGAGCGCGTTAACTAAGTTATCACTTTTCATATTACAAGAAAAAGGTTAACATTGGGACGATTCCAGAAACATGAGATTGTAATCGGAGAAGTTTCTGCTCAAATGAATCCACAAGAGTTGAAAAAAAAAAATATAAGATGTTGATACACAATATGAATAGAGTCATATTCTTATATCCTGAGCAAACACCAGACGAAATATATGACCTTCAAGGTCAGAGACATAGACACAGCAACAGAAAAAGTAGTGGCCATTGTCAGGTACTGAAGTACCTTCTCCCCAATAAACAAATAAATAAATAAATAAATAAATAAAAATAGAATGAAAAAAGAAAAGAAAAGAAAAATAAACCATAGTAATTGAGAAAGTACTTTGCATAAACTTGTGTTACTCTTTGGAAATCATTTTACATTTTGAATGAATGATGAAAAAAAATAAAAACATTGGGACGGTCTATTCACATATTATTTCGTGTCTAGTCACAGCAGAACAAAATTGTTCAAGTAATATTCGATATAGAGAGAGACCGAATGGGCAAGAAATGTTACTTGGGTCCTCTTAGAACTTTAAAATACCAATATCATGAAGGATGGTGTTGCGCAACCCCTATTTCGACTGAAAGTAAGACTTTAATACTAAGAAATTGGAAAGGATTCTCAAGAAAGGAAGAGATATAAAGATGAGGAGGATACAGAGGAAAAAGAAAAGCAGAATGAAGCGATAAAGGTGGAGAACCAAGTTATAGGGGGAAGGATGAAGAAAAAAGGAATGAAAAAAGAATAAAGGTGACAAAGAGGGAATAAAAAAAAGAAATAAAAAGAAATAAAAGATGAGCCAGGAAATTATAATAACAACAGAGGAAGAAAAATATATAAATGGAAAGGAATAAAAAGCGATAAAGTAAGAAGATCGATCGGGACTATTTCATTCATCCTAATCTGAGGGAGATGCTCTTCGCCAGTGTTACTGAACGTTAATTTTGGTTTACAATTTTCAGATTTGACCGCATGCTTTCTACTGTTTCCTAATATCTTCTCCATGTTGGCCACTTCCCTCTGGCACTAGGAAGAATAAAGTTATTCACGTGCGACAAGACTTTTTCATATATGTCTGAAATCGAACAGAGGGCGGGTCTGCTGGCGCGATGTGTGAGGTCGGGAAGAAAGTGACTGGGCGATCCGTCTCCAGGGGCGATGAAGGGGCGCCGTGGGCAGCATGAGGGCGAGAAGGGCGTGTGGAGCAAGGACGAAGTTGGGAGGGAGGGAGGGAGGAAGTCAGCATTTGCATATGAATAGAAGCAGGAGTCGAGATGGCCCGCACTCGGCGCTCGGCTTGGACGGCCGCTAATGACCGCCCACCCTTGGAGACACCTTGGGAGGTAGCGGCGCGGCGCTCCGGTCCCTCACTCCCGGGGGAAGGGGACGTGATAGCAGATGGCCAGATAAGGTGGAGCAGGGAAGGGGGGAGAGAAAGGTGACCATGGAAAAGGAGATAGGGGATTAGCAAAAGGGCACACAAACACACACACACACACACACACACACACACACACACACACACACACACACACACACACACACACACACACACACACACACACACACACACACACACACACACACGTACACGTACGTGAAGGTGGGGCTGCGACAGGGTTGTGTTACGTCGCCATGATTGTTCAATGTGTACATGGATAGGGTAGTACGAGAGATGAATGCTATGGGAATAGGTAGAGAATTGGAGATAGTGAGTGGAGGGAAGTGGGGGTGAACCAGTTGTTGTTTGATAATGACACTACGTATGTGGCTGAATCAGAGAAGGGACCAAGACAGTGGCGGAGTTTGGGAAGGTATGTGATAAGAAGAAGTTGGAAGTAAACGTGAGTAAAAGCAAGGTGATGAGATGTACAAGGGGCGAAAGTGTCACAAAGTTGGACAGAAGTTAGAGGAGGTGAATAGTTTTAAGTATTTAGGGCCAAATATAGCAGGGAATAGAAGAGAGTGGATGGAGGTAAACTGTAGAGTAAAGGGAGCAAGAAGAATGCCTTAGGGGAAAGAGAAAATTATATGAAGGTATAGTTATACCTTCGACACTATATGGATCTGAGACTTGGAATGTAAGGGGGGCAGAAAGGAGAAATTTAAATGTCTTCGAGATGAAGTGTTTGAGAAGTAAGGTGGGGTTAAGAGGATCAGTGTGTGTGTGTTTGTGTTTCTTTGTGTGTTTGCGTTTGTGTGGATACGTGCATGAGTGTGTGCGTTTGTGTGTGTGCGTGTGTGTTTGTGTGTATTGTCGTGTGTGTATTTGTGTGTGTGTGTATGTGTGTGTGTGCGTGTGTGTACGTATGTGTGCGTGCGTGTGTGTACACACATACTCACATGTACGCACGCACACACACGCACGCACATGCAGACACAAATACACACTCGCACACGCACACATACTCACACAAGAACACATAAAGGCGCAAACCTAGCTCCGAAAGCAGAAATTTATCAACTTAAAAGGGAAAACGAGACTTTGACAAATGAGAGAAGTAATCTTCTCAATACCATAAAAGCAAGCGTGGCTCGGACGGAATAAAAGGAGGAAAAGATCAATGAGCAGTCGGATGATCTGGTTACCTGGTCAACAGAAGGATGCGGTAAACTTTAAGAGATTATGGAACAGCAGAGAAGAGAAATCTATGATAGGCTAGAAGAGAGTAGTGAATATGATAAAAGAAATAGTTGTCAGAGATGTAGTCAATAAGAAAAGTTGTATAATATTGTTTAGATAGCAGCAAGACCACATTATTTCGTGGAAGGTACGACGGGAACATAAAATGCAAAGATTCGGGAAATTATCTTCATGATTATAGGAGGCAACCCAGATGCAACTGATCAGCCTGACTTATTTAGGATGCGTCGGTAGAAAAGGAATGGCTCGCTTACAATGAAAATAAATTCTAAGTTACAAGCCATAGCAAATGAAACAAACAGCAAGTTTTGGATGTTACCAGGAAAAAAAATCAAATAAAAAAAAGATGCGACTAAAGATGAACGTGTGAAGACACGGAAACGTGTCAGAGAATCCAAGGCCAAAAATCAGATGAGGACAGAAGACTTTTTTTTTTTTTTGGAGAGAGAGAGAGAGAGAGAGAGAGAGAGAGAGAGAGAGAGAGAGAGAGAGAGAGGGAGAGAGAGGGAGAGAGAGGGAGAGAGAGGGAGAGAGAGTTCTCAGTTAGAACGTGAGGAAATTATATCGAAAAGGACAGGAGGACAGTATAGTACAGAAAACACTACAAGAAAACTAAAAGTATCCTATTCATATGTAGATGGTTTAGAATCAGCCAGATTAGAAATGAATGATTACCTGATGGTAATTGATCCTGATATTTTTCGCTTCATAGAGACCAAGCTCCCCTAAAAATTTAATCTACAGCTGGAAAATACGCCAACTGGAGAAGAGAGAGTGAAGATAAAATGTGTGGCAGGGTGATGCTTGTTGTGAGAAATAAGATAAGAAGACATAAGAAAAGGCAGATCGGAGTGAATGTAAGGCTAAATCAATCCACTTAGAGATAAAGGATTAAATAGAAGAGATTTCATGGTGGCTAATGTCCCCCGAGGACACCCAGACACCCACACACCCACACACCCACCCAGACACACACACACACACACACACACACACACACACACACACACACACACACACACACACACACACACACACACACACACACACAGGTACATACACGTACAAAAACTCACATGCATACTAAAAACCACACGCACATAAAACCGTGCACACACACGTGTAACGGATGGGTATAACGTTATCGTTACATGATCTCCATCGAGCGTTACTTGTAGACACAAGATGTAACGGGGTCGTTACATCATCTCAGAAAGGGGTTACTTGCACACACATTTTGAATTTTGTTCTTTATTCTTCACACTTTAAGAATCTTAGTTACACTCTGTTACACAGTCTTAACACTAGGGCACGTCACAAGAACCGACCGACTGCTCTCTGGTGCATCTACTTTTTGTTCAACGGAAGTGCTGAATGGACAAGTTCTTGAGTTGCCTTTAATCGTGATCTTAACATTTGTCTTTAGTTTGTCTGTTGTCCCACATGGGTGGGGCAACTGCATTAATTACGTATTGATGTCTACTACCATACATATTAATTATATATCCAGGGGAGGACCGTCAGTATACGTAATATCGTATGTCAGTACTGGGTGGCTACTAGATTGATCGCGTGTGTTCGTCTGTGTGTGTGTGTCGTTTGGTGGTTGACAGTGCTGTTCACACGAGCACGTAATGTTGACTCGGCAAGTTTGAGAGGAGTGTTTAGGTCAGCGTTTGATGCTTGACTGTCTGCGGACAGTGAGTGAGGAAGTGGGTTATATGACTGGGCGATACTACTCGTCATGTATATGAGGCGTATACACACGGACGGACGCACACCTACACGCACTTGCGCGCGCTGACACACAAAGAGGAAGGATTAATTATATCAGTATGCCTTGTTGTACGTTTTAGTCCCAGTTCGATTCTATACGGCGTCCAGTGAGCCTTTTGGCCTGGATTTTCAAACGTATAGGGCAAAGGCTAGCGCTTCGGATGAACAAAGGCATCTTCTTGCATAGGTTTGTATACTTTCAGCAGAATGGAATCTTGAACCATTGTTCTTTTATGTGATTTATAACTTATGTCTCTCCTTGGATTGCCTATCACCTGAGTGATATCACCTGACGTTAGCAATGATAATGTATGCAAAATCTGGCTTCAGACTGAGACGGTTGAAGGAATTTTTCGGACATTTTTTCTCTGTAAACTAACTCCTCAGACCTGAATATAAAAGCCCTCGTCCGCCAACACTCACCATCTTGGTTAACAAAATCATCTGGTATTGGCCAAAATAGAATCTTTGAGATGCGTCACAGTATTGAAAGGCGTAACCATGATTAATTTTCTTCGATTTTGATTTGCTCATTTTTTTTTTTACTTTGTTTCTTCGACTTCATTCAGAAGATTCTTTTCTGTCTTGGTTCACAGGCTTCGTTTCTTTGACTTGACCCAGAAGCTTATTCGTTTTTCCATCTTTGTCCAAAAACTGTTTCTTCTATTCATTTCAGTCTTCTTGTTTTTTTTTCCTGCGTCTAGAAGCGTTGTTTCTTTCACTTGACCCAGAAGCTTCTTTTGGCTGCAGCTTGTCATCTCGTCTGTCTGCCTTCCTCCTCGTCCACCAAAGCCCTAAGGAGTCCGATGTTGGTCGTCAACACAACTGTTGCTAGGGACATCCCCCCCCCGCCTCATTCCCCTTCCTCCACCTTCCCTCCACTTTCTTCCTCACCTCCTTTCCACCTCCCTTCCACCTTCCCTCAACCTCCCTTCAACCTACCATCTACCTCCTTTTCTCTCACATTCTCTTCTCACATTACTTTTCTCTCTACTCTTTCTCTTTTTTCTCCGCCCTCTTATTTTCATTTCCGCTCTCCTTCCTCGCCTTTTTCTTAATTTTTTCTTCCTTTTCTCATTTTCATTTCCCTCTTTCTTTTCCTTCTGTTTGCTTTCTCCTTCCTTCCCCTCTGTTTATCTATCCCGTTCCTTCTTTTCTTCTTCCTGTTTTTCTGCCTCCTGCCTCCTTCCACCTATTTCTTTTTTATTCTGAGACTTCTCTTTACCTTTCTTCTTCTCTTGCTCCTTTTCCAGCTTTTCCTCCTCCTCCTACTCCTCCTCCTCCTCCTCCTCCTCCTCCTCCTCATCGTCGCCCTCCTCCTCATCGTCCTCCTTCCTCTTCCTCATTTTTGTCATCTCCTTTTTGCCATCTTGCTTCTCCTCCTTGTCCTCTTCCTCGTCGTCCTCTTTTCTTTTTTTGTCCTTCACCTCATCTTTCTTATCGTCGCCGTCTCCCATCTCCTCATTCTTGTCCTATTCGTTTTCCTCTTTCTTTTTTTCCTACTATCTTTCTCCCTGGGTGGCTCTGGTCCTTCGTGCTGTCACTGAAGCCCTTAAACTAGATGTCACATAAACATTCAGCAATTTACTCCATACGGGGTTCACATTTATAATAATAAAACAAAAAAAGTTTCTGCACCTTTATCAAATTTCTGAGTTTGTCTATTTACTTTCACTTCCACATCGTTTTTCGTGTTCCTCTTCCCTTACGACTTGAAAGAATAAAATAATACTGTATTGGATATACATAGGCTTTTCTATGGAGACAGTATGGCAATGACGCGTTGTGCTTTGATATCGACGCATAAGTGCAAAGGTTCCTGGGACAGTCAGTGGCTGTCCAAGAATTTGGAATAAAGGTGACTGCTTCGACCTCATGGTGTAAGCTTCTCAGTTTTGCTAAGGAAAAAAAAATGTCCGAACAGAAAGTATCTTTACTTCGTTTCACGTTTAGGAAACAAGCTTGTTCAGATACTTTATTTAGGGTTGGTACAAACAGTCTTATACCCGTGGAAAGCTCGTTGGAGTAAAATCTTTAAATGCAGGTTCTTTGTCGAGGAATATTTATCTTTAACGAAGACGGTTTCCGTACCGGAGAGTATTTGCTGTTTCAGTTTGCCTAACGCGAGACTCTTCTCTTTAGCTGACTGGTGCTCTCTTCTGTCGCCAAGGGCACCAGGACCTCCTGTGGATACTCTTAAACTATTGGAAGAATCTCGAAGTCTTAGTCATCGTGATTAATCGAAATAGTGTTTAACCCTGTGACTGCGTGTAGCGTTCCTCCTCATACAGTGTCGTAGGCAATGTATAGTGTCTACATATACTGTAAGCCTTCTCTTTGCATTCATCCCCAGATATAGATTTCTCATAACACTCTCCATATTCCCAAGGTATTTACTTGCTTCCCTCTACACTTTAATTCTACCCCGATTCCTCCATTCCCTGATATATGTTACCATTAATACTTAAAATCATGCACTTCTCTAACATCTCTCTTCTCTAACATCCCTCCGACTCGATGCCATCCTCAACCTTGTATATCTCCTCACCTTACTTTCACCCACATTTTTTTTCAACTTTAGGAATATATCCTCCATCAAAAAACAAACTCAATTTAATCTGCAACAAAATGGAAAGAAAGAAAGAGAGAGAAAAAAAAAAAAAAAAAAAAATATAAAAAATATATATATATACATATATATATATATATATATACATATATATATATATATATATATACATATATATATATATATATATATATATATATATATGTTCACTATAAACCCACTATCGGAGAAATAATAACGGAAAATACAGGGAAACTGTATTTTTCGACTACTATCTGTAGTCCTCTTCAGCAGAATGCTTACATGAAGTTAAGATACAAGTATATATGAGGAAATGAGGGGTACATAGAAGGGGATGAGGAAAGTGTGGGGGGGGGGACTCGGGTAACATGCCCTTGAAATGGTTAGGTCAAGGAAGCAGTGGGTGATATTTTGTCCGACCGCTCTTGACATAATTTTGTTGACCGCTAACTTGGTAATACAATCTGGGGGCCACTGACCTTTAGAGGTATTAAAGTTAAGATAATGTTTTATTAGAGAAGATTCTACAATTTTTCTTCGATAGGTACAGTGCGATTTATAAATAATTGATGCATTATCCCAATCTAATCTATGGTCTTTTTGGCTGGCATGAAGGAACACAGCGGAGTTAACTTGTCCATATTTTATGGAGTTTTTATGTTCCTTTAATCTCGTGGACAAATTACTGCCAGTTTGGCCCCAGTAGACATCATCACAGTCTTTACAAGGCAATTTATATACCCCGGAGTTTTGGTCCACATCATCCCTCCGGTGTACATTAACTACCTTTCTAAAAATGCTGTTTGGATAATTATAAATAAATTTGATTTGGTTATTAGGTAGTACAATTTAATGATTCTATCAACTCGATCTCCAAACTTCTACCTAATAACCAAATCAAATTTATTCACAATTATCCAAACAGCATTATAAAAAAATTCTTTGCTGTGTTTTGAGCTACGTCAATTAAGTGTTTAGGATATTTTAATTCATTACCAATGTCATAAATGGTTTCAATTTCTCTGTCTAAAAATTCTGGGCAACAAACTCTAAAGGCCCTAAGAAACATTGAGGTGAATACTGATACTTTAGTCTTAAGATGGTGATAAGAATAATAATGAATATAAGAAAGGACATTGGTAGGTTTCCTGTAAACATCTAATTTAAACTTATTACCAAATCTATAAATCATAACATCCAAAAAGGGCAGACTATTGTTCTGTTCAATTTCTTTTGTAAATTTAATTGATGGTACCAAACTGTTTAACTTTAATAAAAGATTGTCTAAAGATTGATCAATAGGGCACATACACCATATATCGTCAACATATCTATGCCAAATGACTTTGTTAGGAATAATTTTAGGCAAAATATCTTTAAAAAAAATTTCCATATACAAGTTGCTTAAAACAGGAGATAAAGGATTCCCCATTCCCATTCCAAACTTTTGCATATAAAATTTACCATTAAATTGAAATTTTAAATCTAATACACATTTGGCATAGATATGTTGACGATATATTGTGTATGTGGCCTATTGACCAATCTTTAGACACATGGGAAGAGTGAGTAGAGAAACATTAATAATAAAGTGGTGTAGAAGGCAGAGGTAGAGGGAGTGAAATTGAGAAGACGACTGAGGATGAAATGGATGGATGTGGTGAAAGGGGCGTTGAAAAAGAGGGGAATGTCTGCTGAGCAAGGAAGGGAGAAAGTAGGATATATGAATGAGTGAAGAGTCGTAGTGTATAGATGATACTTTTATGCAAGGGTGGAGGGTGGGGTGTAGGGATGCTTATGTGTGAATGATATTTTGATGCAACCCAAAGGGAATTCTCCCCGTCTTCTCTTTTTTTGCATGAGGGGATGGAGAGGGAGTAGCCGATTAGTGAAGCAGCCTTGCTGTGAATGTACTGTGCCTTGCTACATTGCCTCTGACACAGGGCAGTGAGCGAGATACAGGGATGGCCCGTCACCCATTAGGAACTAAGACAAGAGGGAGGAAAGGGTGGTGGGGGGAGTGGAATGTGTAGGAGTAGGTACCTATATACATACAAGCATATATATATATATATATATATATATATATATATATATATATATATAATGTGTGTGTGTGTGTGTGTGTGTGTGTGTGTGTGTGTGTGTGTGTGTATGTATGTATGTATGTATGTATAGAGAACCCTCGTGGATCAGTGGATAGCGTTCTTGCTTCGAACAAAAGAAGTCCAGGTTTGATCATGGGTTTCCAACCCAAATTGGTACGATCGAGCAGATTGCACTGGTTTCAGGCTCCATTCACAACTGCAGCCATTCTAACGCTCAACACTTCACATGCATCTCACACCATCCATGCAACATTACTAAGCCGGATTAAACCACCATGGTGAGGCACAGAGACTGTATCGTACGTCAGGGCTTAGGCCGTTGTGCCTGCATGGTCACAAGAATTCTTTAAGTCAAAAATAGCAGCGAAAGGGTTAATGGAGATTAAGTTTACCTTTCATAACAAAAGCTTTGTTTCTTTGTGGACTTCCTCGTGCTAAGTACTGAAGTATTTCAATGTTAATTTTGCGTCAAAGTATACCATCGAAGATATTAAATTGCTACTTAGAAATTCAGCTGTGAGCGTAATGGAGGCTGTGTTCATGTCGTCTCTGGCAGAGACTATCATGAATTGTGAAATGGTCAAACAGGTTTTGTTGATAAAACAGAAATAGTACAACCATTATATTAAGCCCATCAGTACTGGGTGAAAGCACTTTCCCTATTAATCTGGCTGCTGCCAGGTTATCTCTTTCACCTCCTTGGCTGCACCCTTCCAGTAACGAAGGGGCTATATCCTACCTCAATCGACTCTGGCTCTCAAAAATTTCTTACGGCTGAGCTGCTGAAAAGAAGTTTCAGCCTTCCGACAACCAAAGTACTATGGGAGAAGAAAAGCCCTTCCGTGCCGGGGGACACTTTTCCTTTTATTTTGGCTCTATTTCGTTCCTCTACGTGGTATCCCCTGAGATAACGAGGGAATCTGGCCAGGATTCAAATACATTAATTGTACATGTTCAAGGTAATGCAGACATCATACTGACTCGAATAACCCCAAAAAAGAACGGTGGAACTTAAATTATGCGTAGACAAAAATATACTCAATTCAGACTTTATCAAGCATAGAGTTCATGATAACATGAAAACGAACTAAATATTAAAGACTATATATGTCAAATAAACACTGACAAAATCTTTACAGAGTATCCGCAACTTGCAGTCGATGTGAGTGCATCCGCAGATGCAGTCAAAGTACTGTACTGCAGGTACATGGGTGGCTAGTTTCATCTTACCTTCCTGCTTTCCTTCCTTTCCTTCCTTCCTATCTTCCTTCCTTCCTTCCTTCCTTCATTCATTCATTCATTCTTTCCCTCCTTCCTCCCACACTCCATCTTTCTTCTTTCTTCTGTTCGTTTCTTTTTTTTATATCATCCATCCATTCTTTATACTTTTATCCTTTCTTCCCTCCTTCCTTCCTTCTTCCTTCCTTCCTTCCTTCCTTCCTTCCTTCCTTCCTTCCTTCCTTTCTTCCCTCCTTCCTTCCTTCCTTCTTCCTTCCTTCCTTCCTTCCTTCCTTCCTTCCTTCCTTCCTTCCTTCCTTCCTTCCTTCCTCCCTCCCTCCCTCCCTCCCTCCCTCCCTCCCTCCCTCTCCTCCCTCCCTCCCTCTCCTCCCTCCCTCCCTCTCCTACCTCCCTTGAATTCTGTATTCTATTACTCAATCTTGAGCACATCTACGAAACATTTGGTTTACTGCTATTTGTTTTCCTCTGGGATCTCCTGAAAACACACACACACACACACTTCAACGAACGGACGGCTTAGAAGACGTTCTGAAGAAAATTGAAGTATTGTGGATCCCAACGCAAAGAGAAGTGCCTATTGTATTTACAGGGTGGGGGGGAAATTGCTCGTGGGGTAGTAGGAAAGTAGGGAAAGAGGAGAAGGGGAGGGATTGCTGAGGGAAATGGAAGGAAATGAGGAAGGAGTAGACTTGGCCCAGGCAGACAGGCGAAAGGTAAACAAAAGGCCCCCCGATCAGCTGAGCGACGATGAAATGTCTAATAAAAATGTAAAGATTAGAAGTATAGAGAAGAGCAACACAGTAGAAAGTGATGAGAATATTTTCCAGGGATTTAAAGAGGGGGGGAGACACAACCCCCCCCCCCCACCACCACCCCGACTGACAAGACTAGAAGAGAAGGTCGATAAGATGATCGAGGACTTGGAGCGTAGGTTCGGTCATGTTAACAATATTCTACAAAGGGTTGAAAAATTGGAAGAACTAGAGAAGGCGAACAAAAACTTAACTGATGAAATAGAAAACCTGAAAAGACAGTTAAAAGAAGTAAAGGTGGAGAATGAGGAATTGAAGAGGAATAGTAAAGAAAACAGAGAGGGATGGAAGTCGATAAAAGAAAACAGTAAAGTTGCATTTACTGATATAATTAAACAGCAAATGAGAGAACAAACTGAAGACTCAGTTATTAAAGTGATGATACAGAAGGAGAATATAGTAAGAGACTTAGCTGACAAAAAGAAATGTATAATTATATTAGGAATGGAAGAGAAACATAACCCAGATAGAACCTCAAGAACCAATGAGGAAAATGAAAAAGTAAGCAGTTTACTAAAATTAGTTCAGGAAGATGAACCAGAAATTATGAAGGAAATTGAGGAAAAATTCAGGCTCGGAAAGTATAGTACAGATAAGACCAGACCAATTAAGATTAAATTCAGGTCACAAACGACGGCAGAGAATATATTATCCAAAACAGGGAAACTAGCAACAAGTGAACAATATAAAAAGGTATGGATAAAAAGGGAAATGAATAAAGAGGAAAGAGAGGAAGAAAAGCAGAAAAGACTTGAAGCTAAGAAAAAAAAAAAAAACGAGAGCAGAACGGAGTCAGAGAAAGAGAGATTCTATTGGAGAGTAGTGAATATGAAACTAAGGCAGTTCGACATACAAGAGAAAAACAAAAGGGAAACAGAGAACACGATGGAAGTGACAGAAAACTAAGAGTGTCTTACACAAATATAGATGGATTAATAACAGGATTGAATGAGCTGAATGATTATTTGAAAGAAAAAGAACCGGACATAATGGGAATTGTAGAAACAAAATTAAAAGGCCCACTACCACCCAACAGTGTAGGACATGATGCATATAATTATTGGATTAAAAACAGAGAGAAAAAGCAAGGGGGTGGAGTTATGTTCCTGACTAAGAAGGATATAAACGTGAAGGGTGTCATATATGGAAAGAATACAGTAGAGATGATTATGATAGAAGTGGAAGACAGAGATAAGAAGAGCAGAAAATTTGTGATAAATTATGTGCCTCCGAAAACAGCCTCATGGGAGGAGAGTGAACATAAAAGTATGTTAGAGGACACAAAGATAACATTAAATAAAATAATGGAAGATGGAGGAAAAATAGTTATAATGGGCGACTTTAATTGCAAAGAAATCTGCTGGGAAGAAATGACAGTAAAGGGTGGAGACGGCTCATGGGGAAACGCTCTACTTGAGATGATTACTGACCATACAATGACACAATGGATACAGGAGAACACCAGGTATAGAAATGAAGAAGAGCCATCGAGACTAGACTTAATAATTACATCTGAACCTAGAATAGTGGACAAGATTGAATATAAAACACCAATAAGTAAAAGTGACCACATATTGATTGAACTGGAACTTAATGAAGAAAAATATATGAAAAGAAATGAACAATATAGAAAAGGAAGAATGATGTATGAAAAAACAAACTTTGATAAAATAAGAGAATTCTTCCAACAAGAAAACTGGGAAGAAATATACAAAGAAGAAACATCAGTGGAAGAGAAATGGAATATTTTGACATTTTTTTACAAAAAAGGAGTGGAAAAGTATGTCCCAAGACAAAAACAAGAAAAAGAATATGTAAAATGCTGGTACAACAAAAGTTGTAGGGAGTTAAATGACAAAAGAGACAAAGCCTGGACCAGATGGAAAAAAGACAGAAGACCTGAAAAATGGAAAATATATACCGGTTATAGAAATGAATATGTACAAACGTGCAGAGAGGAAAAGAGAAAATATGAAAAAGATGTCATAGAAAAGTGTAAAGATCAACCAAAACTATTCTACAGATTTGTAAACAATAAACTGAAAAACAAACAAGACTTGGAGAAATTAAGACAAGAGGGAGTTGAATACACTGAGGAAATAGAAATGGCGGAAATTATGAACAAACATTTTAAATCAGTGTTTACAAGGGAGAACATACAACCTGAAGAGATTGAATGGAAAGAGAAAGTCCCCCCTATGGAAGAAATAGAAGTAACAAAGAATGAAATATTGACACACTTGAGTAATCTTGATGTCAGAAAATCGCATGGACCAGATTATTTATCAAACTGGATTCTGAAAGAATGCAGGAATGAACTGGCAGACAAAATACATAGCATACTAAACAGTTCCTTGAAAGAAGGAAAAGTTCCAGAAGATTGGAAAAAAGCAAATATAGTACCTATATATAAAGGAGGAAATAAAGAAGAACCTACAAACTATAGACCAGTCTCTCTAACAAGTACAATAGCAAAAATTTGTGAAAGAATTATCAAAAGTAGATGGGTAAAATATTTAGAAAAAAACAAAGTGTTAAATCCAAGGCAATTTGGATTCAGACAAGGACGATCATGCGTCACCAATTTAATATGTTTCTATTCAAGGCTAATAGATATAATACAAGAAAGAGATGGATGGGCGGACTGTGCATTTCTAGACCTAAAGAAAGCTTTTGACAAAGTTCCACATAAGAAGTTGCTTAAGAAATTAGAAACTGAAGGAGGAATACAGGGAAAACTACTAAATTGGATGGAAGACTTTTTGCAAGAAAGAAAAATGAGAGTAGTGATAAGAAACCAGCACTCAAAATGGGATGAAGTAATAAGCGGTGTTCCGCAGGGAACAGTTCTGGCCCCAATAATGTTTGCTATATATATTAATGATATGGATGAAGGAATAGAAAGCTATATGAGCTTCTTTGCAGATGATGCAAAACTACTGAAAAGAGTGAAAAATGAAGAAGATTGTGAATCACTACAGAGAGATCTAAATATAGTACAGGAATGGAATAGGAAGTGGGAGATGGAGTTCAATACAAAAAAGTGTAGTATAATGGAATTTGGAAAAAGCAAAAACAGAATAACAGGAGCATATAAATTGGGAGAAGAAGGAATAAAAAAAGTAGAAAATGAGAAGGACCTGGGAGTCATTGTTATGAATAATATGTCACCTGAGAAACATATAAATAAGATTTTTGGAGAAACTTATAATTTAATAAGAACAATCAAAGTTGCATTTACATACCTGGATGAAGAAATGGTGAAGAAAATCCTAATCACCCTGATAAGACCAAGATTGGAATATGCAGCAACGATATGGTCACCAAGTACAAAAAAATGTATAAAAAAACTGGAAAGAATACAAAGAGCAATTACAAAACTGGCACCAGCACTCTCAAAACTATCATATGAAGAGAGACTAGAAAAACTTGAACTACAGACACTAGAGCAAAGAAGAGAGAGAGGAGATTTGATAGCTATTTACAGAATCATGAAAGGCATAGAAATTACTGACAGAGAGAATCTGATAAAATGGGATGACAGAAATACAAGAGGACACGGAAAGAAAATAAAAAAAGACAGCTATAGAAGAGACTTGAAAAAGAACAGCTTTCCTCACAGAGCAATAAACAGTTGGAACAAGTTAGATGAGAAAGTGGTGTGTGCAAAAACAATACATGAATTTAAAAATAGTTTAGATAAAATGAGATATGAAGACGGGACCCCACGAGCATAGCTCCCCTTCCCGTAAAATACAACTAGGTAAATACAACTAGGTAAATAAATACACACACACGCGCGCACGTGCGCGCTCAGAGACAAAGCCTGGAAAAAATGGAAGAAAGACAAAAAAGTGACTAAATGGCAAACATATATCAAACTGAGAAATGAATATGTAGATATACGCAGAGAGGAAAAAAATAGAATATAAAAAAGATATGATAGACAAATGCAAAGACCAATCTAAACTATTTTACAGATATGTAAACGATAAACTAAAAGACAAACGTGAAATAGTGAAACTGCGTGAAGGAAACAAAGAATATATAGAAGATGTAGAAGTGGGTGAAGTAATGACCAAACACTCTAGGTCTGTATTTACAATTGAAAGCTCACAAATGTGGGATGAAGGACAGCAAAAAGGATCCCCCAAAATGAAAGTAATAACTGTGACACAGAAAGAAATAAGGGACCAAATACAGAAACTTGAAGTCAGAAAGTCATATGGGCCAGACGGAATAGCGAACTGGATATTAAAAGAATGTACAGATGAACTCGCAGGTAAAATACACAAGATAATTGACTTCTCACTTAAAGAAGGAATAGTACCACAAGATTGGAAAAATGCAAACAGTGTACCAATATACAAGGGAAGAGATAAAGAAAATCCAACAAACCATAGACCGGTATCCCTTACAAGCACAGTTGCAAAAATATGCGAAAGAGTTGTTAATAATAAATGGACTAAACACTTGGAAGAGAACAACATACTAACCCCTAAGCAATTTGGATTTAGAAGTGGAAGATCATGTACTACAAACTTAATATGCTTTTACTCAAGATTGGTAGGCATAATACAAGAAAGAGATGGCTGTGCAGATTGTGCCTTCCTGGACCTACAAAAGGCTTTTGGCAAAGTACCACACAAAAAACTACTAAGAAAAATTGAAATAATAGGTGGAATACAAGAAAAATTATTAGAATGGATGAAAGACTTCTTGGAAGAAAGAAAAATGAGAGTGGTACTTAGAGAAAAGGACTCAAATTGGGTAAATATGACAAGCGGAGTCCCTCAAGGCTCTGTATTTGCTCCGATAATGTTTGCTACTTATATATACGACATGGTTGAAGGAATCGAATGTTATATGAGCTTTTTTGCAGATGATGCAAAACTATTGAAGAGAGTGAGTACAGAAGAAGATTGCAAATCTTTAAAAGAAGACTTGGACAAAGTCTGGAAATGGAGTAGAAAGAACAAAGTGAATTTCAACATTAAGAAATGTATAATGGAATTTGGAAAAAGCAAAAATAGAATATTGGGTCAATACAAAATTGGTACAAAGTTACAAAAGTAAACTCAGAAAACACACATGCACACACACACACACACACACACACACACACACACACACACACACACACACACACACACACACACACACACACACACACACACACACACACACACACACACACACACACACACACACACACACACACACACACACACACACACACACACATACACACACACACACACACACACACACATACACACACACACACACACACACACACACACACACACACACACACACACACACACACACACACACACACACACACACACACACACACACACACACACACACACACACACACGCACACACACACACTCACACACACACACACACACACACACACACACACACACACACACACACACACACACACACACACACACACACACACACACACACACACACACACACACACACACACACACACACACACACACACACACACACACACACACACACCACACACACACACACACACACACACACACACACACACACACACACACTCCTCTTCCTCCTCTTGCCCCTCCTTCACCACCTCTTCCTTTTCCTCCACATCATTTTCTTCCTCTTCCTCCACATCATTTTCTTCCTCTTCCTCCTTCAGCTCCTCTTCCTTCTCTTTCTTGTTTTGTTTCTACCCTTCCTCCATCTCCTCCTATTCTTGCTGCTCCTACTTCAACGTCCCCTCCTCTTCTTCCTTCTCCTTTTCACTCTGTTTTTCTTCCTTCTCCTTTTCCTTTTCTTTCTCCTATTCTTTCTCCTTTTCATTTTCTTTTTTATCATTCTTTTTTTTCTCATTTTCTTTCTCCTAATATTTTTCCTTTTCCTTCTCCTTTTCCTTCCCCTTCCCTTCCTTTTCCTTTTTCTTGTCGGTTTTCTTTTCCTGTTCCTTCTCTTCTTTTTTACTTTTTCCTCTTCCTTTTATTTTTCATTTTTTTTTCCTTCTCATTTTCCTTCTCCTTTTCCTTTTCTTTCTCAGTCCTCTCTTGCTCAATCTCCTTCTCCTTCTCGTGCCTCTTCTTCGCCATCTTCTTTACCTTCTCTTTTTCCTTTTACTTCCTCCTCTCCTTCTTTTTCTTCTCCTTCTCCCTTCGTTAATATTTCTCTTCTTCCTCTTCCTTCCCCTGTTACTTCTACTTCCTCCTCTCCTTCTTCTTCACACCCTTCTTTCTTTGTTTAAATTTTTCTTCTTATTCCTTCTCGGCCACTTCTCCCTCCTCCTGCGCCCAGCCGCCGTCTTCTCCCCTGGCAGCAGCAGCACCAGGAGCGAGGGAGTCGAGACCTTCTGAAAATGTGATGGCGAACTTTTAGCGTCGACGCACCATTTCGGCGGGAAAAGTGTCCCCAAAGATCAGGTCAGGGTCGAAGTTATCAGCGAATGGCATACCGCCGCCGCCGGCGCGCCACTTGGAGCTATAAATACAAATGGCCGCCTGAATGGGAGACTACTTCGACCCCGAGGAACACACACAGGCTGAAGGCGTTGCTCTGTCAGGGCGCTGTTCTCAGTATTATTTTATGCTGTTTGTTAGGACCATAGAGGGTTGATATCTGGTTATTCCATATTTTATAATGAAGGTGGTGATGTTGGTGGAGGTGGTAGTGAGGAGGAGTTTATGCCAAGAGGTGCAAAGTTGCGACCAAAACAGTCAGTTTTGTTTTATAAACACGGGTAGAAAGGACAAGTGACAGTCACCAGTAGGCTTCGCAGACGAGCCGGGGGAAAGCAGGAGTCACTGGGGGCCGTTGAGACTAACCGGAGCCTTTGTACTCACGAGGTGGGATCGAAATCAAATGCTCTACAACTGGACACTTCCACAATGAAGGGTGTTCGGTCTTTCTGACTCCAGACAATTTCATTCAGCCTAAAACAATACCTCTTTCTGAAGGGGTGAAAGCCACGAGTGGTTCAGCAGGGCGATTTCATTCAGTTAAGGCCAAAACATAATCTCAATTAATCCCTCTGCTACAATGACACTCGTTATGGAATCTTGTCTAACATCAGGCGGTTGGATTCACATGAAGGGAGAACCTAGTGGTGACCGCGTCAAAGAGTTTTGGTGACGTCTACACGCGCTGACACTTTCTTGTTGTCGTTTTTTTTGTTCATTTATTTATTTTTTATGAGGTTAGCTGGGCTATCGCCTGCCCGGACCTCAACCCTGTCTTCTGGTCGGAAGGACTCGGTGAATTTTTTATCAACGGACTCTTTGTTTACAAGCGAGGCGGCTCTCGGTCCCGTTCGTAAAAACAGCTCCTACGATTTTCCAATCGCTTTATAGGTTTTTGAAAGCCTACTAAAAGCTTATGTCTTAGGTATACATATCAATATATGTGATATATAGAGCATTAATGAAAAAAAAAATACAATGAGAGAACTGCTGACATTGGTACTTTTTTTCACTTGTGGTGCGTTAATTTTGCTTTTCTTGACAGTCTGAGCATGCAAAACAATGGGAATATCAGGTTTTGGTCGCTTTAAAGCGCTTTCTGGCTCTAGTTCCTCACTATTTCTGTCTCACCTTAAAGTATAGCATGAGTAGAATAAAAGAATGTTCTTATTTTCGACTTTTATTAGCCTGTTTATGGGTAGAGGATGGGAAACCCTTTGCTTGCTATTTCCAAATCTTTCATAGTTTCTCAACCTCACGCAAACAGAAACTACATAACTCAAAGTACAAAACTAGATACATAGTTGCAACGGGTTGAATTGGGAAACTGAACAGTTAAAAGAAAATGTATAACGATCACTCCTTACAGTGAATACTACCAACGATATTCTAACATTTCATCTGCAAATAGATTCAGCAAGTC
>NC_134789.1:29949655-29957155 GCF_046742065.1 Oratosquilla oratoria
AGAATTCGCGGTCGTAAGGTCAACTATGCACAGAAATTATACTTTGATCTACTCTCTGTTTCCTTCGGCTGAATAAATTTGTCTGGCAGCAGCCAGAATAATATTTATAAGGCAGAACAGGGGTTAACTAAGTCAGTGCATGCTCGTGCTATTTATAAAGTACACTTATCTCTTTATTGATCACCTCATTCTGATCAATGTTGTACTATTGGTGAGGGAAATTGTGCGTTATCACACGTCTTGTAATCTTTCCTGTGACAAGAGTCTCTGTATTACTTATTACACTTGTTGTTGATAGCTAACGCTTTTACCCGTGGAAACAATATCACACCAAGAGTCGGTAGAGAAGAAATAGAAGGAGCGTAGTAGAATGGAAGGATAGTAGAATTTCAAATTGATCAACATTTGTTTTTGAGTGAAGATTTTTCTTTTCTCACTTAGTTTGTGTGATAGATCTCTGGAGGCGTGGCGTGCTTCGTCGGGGAAACAGAGCACGTGAGACCCTCACTAAAGGATCACTCACGAAATGATGTCACGTGACGGCTAATTAACGGGGCACGTCTTCGTTAATCTTTTTTTGTGTGTGTACATTGTGTGTGTGTGTGTGTATGTACGTGTGTGTGTGTGTGTATGTATGTACGTGTGTGTGTGTGTGTGTGTGTGTGTGTGTGTGTGTGTGTGTGTGTGTGTGTGTGTGTGTGTGTGTGTGTGTGTGTGTGTGTGTGTGTGTGTGTGTGTGTGTGTGTGTGTGTGTGAATAGTTCTTCAGGCATGAATCATTCTCGTACTGTCCAATCCCATTTTCTTATTTTATTTTCGTTAGTTCAACCCAGACCTCCTTTACAGTGGTCTGATTTGGACCCTTAAATGCTTTTGGTGTAATGCGCCCCCATTTGCCTTTGTCTGTGCGTGTCCACGAAAGTTCGTGGGGGTGTGGGTAAGGCCTAGCTATATTGCATGTCCATGTTTGTTTTGTATATTTGCTGGCACATTTTGTTTTACTTTCAACTTCAACATTTATTCATCTATCTATTCATTTGTTTTCTTATTATTATCTTATTACATTGTCTGTAATCATCACATCTACCATGATTTTTTTCATGTTTTGTCCCTCTCCTGACCCAGCTGGTATTTCATGCCATTTGTCCATTCCTTTTTCTGAGAACTTGGACTTTTTGACATCCTTATTGCCTTTTCATTTTTGAAGTTTGAGATTGCATTCTCTTTTCCTCCCTGCTGACACCTTTACATAGTCATTTATAAAAAGTCTGGGAATTGCTTTCTTCTGCCGAAGGGTGATCGTATTATCTCTTCTTCGCCATTTTTGTATTATTGCTAGTTCCAGTTTCTTCAATATGTCCTCGAAATAACAAAATCTTTGTTTTCAGTCATCAAGAAGTCACAGTATTCACTCTCAAATGTGATTTCTGTAAAGTGCAATTGTGCTCTAGAATTCAGGAAGCTTAGGTGTAAACATTGCGGATGAAACTTAGTTTCAAGACTCCTTTCTTAGTGCGCTTTCATGGTGACCTGAGGGACACTTAAAAGATGGGAAAGTGTCTTAGATTTAAACTTCATAATCAAATCAAGTTTACGAGAACTACTAAGAATGCAAGCAAGAACCATGATAGTGTCAGTAGCCGTCAGTTTTAATGAAACCGGCAGTAGAAAGGATATACCTGAACAAACACAACACCCCCCACACACAAACACACACACACACACACACACACACACACACACACACACACACACACACACACACACACACACACACACACACACACACACACACACACACACACACACACACACACACACACACACACACACACACACACACACACACGGCAGGCCGGGTTCGAATCCCGCCCAAGGCTGAAATAATTTTAGTATCGCAGCGCTGCGAGTCGTTACTTCAACTCTCATGGGTGGGGAGATGGGGTGTGTGCGTGTAAGGTCACATCATCACCCATAGATCGGTCATATATGAGATCTGAGGTCTCTTCCGGGAGGGAAATAGCTGTCGATCACGAGTCCAACACGTGATCCAAGACCTTGGTGAATCACACACACACACACACACACACACACACACACACACACACACACACACACACACACACACACACACACACACACACACACACACACATTCACTCACCAAAAGCTCTTTACTCCATATAGATAAGACGTGGCCGAAGTAAAGCATATATTCACAGCATACACAAATAAAACCCATTGAACTACCACTCCCATTTCTTCTCCTTTGGTTAGAAGAAATGCAGTGAGGGACAGCTCTTCCAAAGTAAGGCCCAACACCTTGAGCTAGTTTTTCCCCGCCTCTTCATTGCATGGCGACCCTTTTATATTCACTTAAAATTTATTATAAAGAAGATAACAATAACATCCCATTACCCCGTGTTATCCCTCCATTCATTCACTTTTATCTTTCTATTCGCTCCAAACTTTTCTGCTCATTCTACGTGTATGCAAAACTTCACACCGTCCAACTATCTCATTTTCGTCTCCCTTTCGAGCTCACTCCATCCACCTTTATTTTCTCCTCTCTGCCTTCCTTACATTCCAGGTCACTACTCCATACAGTGTCGTAGGCATAATCACTCCTTCAAATAGTGTTTGTGTCCATCCTCCAGATATTATTTGCTATTTACACTTTTCATTTTCCCAAGACACTTATTTGGTTCCACTTTGCATAATGGTAACACCGTGTACAAAAAAAAAAAAAAAAAAAAAAAAAAAAAAAAAAAAAAAAAAAAAAAAAAAAAAAAAAAAAAAAAAAAAAAAAAAAAAAAAAAAAAAAAAAAAAAAAAAAAAAAAAATCATCCTTGTTTCTGGCAACTAACCATTATTTTCTGATTCAGTACGTTTCAAATTGTTGGAAAATAACTGGGTTTGTTGCCAGTAGATCTATTTTTTTTTAAATAATAGTATGTTTAACCCTATATAGACATCTGAGACCGATCTGTAAACTTCAAAATTTACTATATGTATACCGAAACAAGTACTTAAATGACAATATTGTCAAATCTGTAACGTTTGAAGGAGTTTATATCACGAATTGGCAACTCCTACTGCAGAAAAACAGAGCTTCAATGAAAAATATAAGTCAGTGCGTCAGTAGATGTGGAAGTGTATGGTCACGCAGTTCGTTTTGTTTATCACTTTATTTGATTAAAGGTAAGTTGAATATTTTTTATTTCTCAATATATGTTGTTAGAGTGGTTTAGGTTATAAAAAGAATTATGTCCATTTAGGGTTAAATTAATCCATTTACTTTTTCAGACGTGTGACGAAGTTAATGTTATGGCGGCTCGTGGTTGCAAATACCCAACGGATTCCTTCTGCTACGTGTGCGGAGAATTCTTCGCAAAGAGGGCTAAAAAACACTACCTGGACAGTTGCACCCGTGCAAAGGAAGCCTATCATGCCTACTTCGGAATACCAGTCGGTGACCAAGACAAACGCTGGGCACCACATGTCATCTGTGACTACTGCCGCCGCACTCTTGAAGGTTGGTTTAGAGGAGAGAAGAGGGCAATGCGTTTCGCTATCCCCCGTGTCTGGCGTGAGCCTTCAGATCATCTCACGGACTGTTATTTCTGTATGGTGGACCCAACAAAACGAAGAAAGGGGAAGAATGCGCCTCCCATTGAGTACACTGATATTCTATCACCTATTGTACCTGTTCTTGATGAGGCTTCAGGGAGGCTTCATCAAGTTCCCTTGCTATCTGTGCCTCAGGGATAGCCAAAATACAGCCCTGCACTACGAGAAGAGGAAGTGGCCCCTCAGGACTGGCTGAGGTTGGGAAGATTGGCAGATGAAGCCAACGAAAATACTGATGCCACCCCTACACATCAAATTGGGCCTCATTAAGCAGTTTGTTACACAGCTGAATCCAGAGGATGAGATCTTGAAGCACATTCAGAAGCTGTTCCTGAAGTTATCGGAAACGAAGGTCAAGGCAGGCGTATTTGTGGCCCCTCAAATGAAGCAACTTATTGACCCCAACAGCTTTCCTGAGAAGCTGTCTGATGTTGAGCGGGCCGCATGGACAAGCTTTGTTTCTGTAGTCAAAGGTTTCCTTGGAAACCACAAGGCAGAGAACTACAGGGGTATTGTTGACGAACTTGTGGGTACATACCGGAGCATGTGTAGCCGGATGTCGCTGAAACCTCACATTCTACACGCCCACATTGATGAGTTCAAAGAAAACATGGGAGACTACTCCGAAGAACAAGGTGAAATATTTCAACAGGATGTCAGCTCTTTCGAGGAGCGCTACAAGGGGCAATACAGTGAAAGTATGATGGGGGACTATATCTGGAACCTTTTGCTCGAAAGTGAACTGAAATATAATCACCAATCTCGTAGACAAACTTCTTTTTGATTAAACTATAACGCTAAAAATTTTGTATCAATTCTCCGGAGCAATACTCTTCATCAACACTGCATCACTACACTGTACTGCTGTGTATTAACATTTTATAATACATAATTATACCCTACTTGTTTCCTTTTTATTTTAATTTTTAAAGACGGAGAACTTCCTTTCTTATTATTGATTTATTACATTAATCGTGTTATCATCAATTGAAATTATATTTGACAGGAATAATTTTATTTCAAAGCAGATACTGTGAAAAACACTTCAATTAATAAGCAAAAGTGGCAAAAAATCAATAAATCGATCTCATGAACTCAGAACCGAAGTCTGAACTTGGTGACTGCTCATTTTTACTTATTTATGCCATAGGGAATTTGAAAATATTAGTTTTAACTCATGGACAAATTTTGTGTTACATGGTGTAATAATAATAATGATGATCATAATGATAGTAATGACGATGATGATAGTAATAATAATGATAATTATGATAATGGTAGTAATAATGTTAACAATGATATTGGTGATATGAACAATAGTTTTAATCATAAAGAAAAATATATTTAAATCACAATAATGTAATTACAAAAACAACAGTTACGATGCTAATGATTATAACAGTATAATCGTAGTATGAGGTGTGGGAGATAGAGAAGGGAATAAGAAATAGGAGGAAGAAAAGAGGTGGGAGATCAGTAGGAGTTGTCATCGGTGACAGTGAAAATCTCTATTTAGTTCCCCCAACTCTTCACAATCCCAGACGTAGACTCCCCCTCCTTCCCCCTTCACCCTGTCCCTTCCTCTTCTACCCCCGCTTTCTCTTCCCCTCCTCCTCCCCCTTCTCCTCCTCCCCACCTCCATCCTGCCAAACATGACAGTTATTTCATTAAGGATTTCTCGCTAACGACAGTTGTACATTTGGGCGCGCGGGCAGCTTCCCCAAGCCAGGACAGATTTTGTATGTGTGCCTTGTGCCTAAATAAAGGTTTTTAATGATACCAAAACACGCCTGTCAACACCCTTATGCCCGATGTAGGTAAGGGTCAAAATGAAGCATTTTATTGTAGGAGCAATGGACGTTGAAGGGGGTGCAGAGGGAGAGGAAAGGAAGGAGGAGGAGGAGGAAGAGGAGGAGGAGGAGGGAGGGAGATGGTGGGGGTGGTGGGGATGGAGGGCTGCTTATTGATTGCGTGGTGGAGAAATGGACGGCTCTTCTCCTTCCTGAGCATTCTCCAGCGTCACTAATGGAATTAATGAAAGAGCAAAACACATTGCACGTGTTCTTCAGAGTAGGAACGAGAGAGAGAAGGTAATATATATGTTCATATATATATATATGTATATATATAAATATATAATATATATATATATATATACATACAGTATATGTAATATGTATATATATATATATATATATATAAACATATATATAATATATATATATATATATATTATATATATATATATATATATATATATATTTATATATATATAATATATATTTATATATATTATATTTATATATATATAATGTATATATGTATATATATATACATATATATGTAATATATGTATATATGTATATATACATATGTAATATGTATATATATACATATATATGTAATATATGTATATATGTATATATACATATATATGTAATATATGTATATATGTATATATACATATATGTAATATATGTATATATGTAATATATACATATATATGTAATATATGTATATATGTATATATACATATATATGTAATATATGTATATATGCATATATACATATATATGAAATATATATATGTATATATGTATATATACATATATAATATATGTATATATGTATATATACATATATAATATATGTATATATGTATATATACATATATATGTAATATATGTATATATCTATATATACATATATATAATATGTATATATATTTATATATATATATATAATATATGTATATTTATATATATATTATATTTATATATGTATATATAATGTATATATTTATATATACATATATATGTAATATATGATATATATACATATATAGGTAATATATGTATATATGTATATATACATATATGTAATATATGTATATATGTATATATACATATATGTAATATATGTATATATGTATAGATACATATATATGTAATATATGTATATATGTATAGATACATATATATATATATACTATGTAATATATGTATATATGTATAGATACATATATATGTAATATATGTATATATGTATAGATACATATATATGTAATATATGTATATATGTATAGATACATATATATGTAATATATGTATATATGTATATATATACATATATATGTAATATATGTATATATGTATATATACATATATATGTAATATATGTATATATGTATATATACATATATATGTAATATATGTATATATGTATATATACATATATATGTAATATATGTATATATGTATATATACATATATATGTAATATATGTATATATGTATATATACATATATATATATGTATGTATGTATATATACATATATATGTAATATATGTATACATGTATATATACATATATATGTAATATATGTATGTATGTATATATACATATACATGTAATATATGTATATATGTATATATACATATATATGTAATATATGTATGTATGTATATATACATATGTAAGTAATATATGTATATATGTATATATACATATGTAATATATATATATGTATATATACATATGTAATATATGTATATATGTATATATACATATGTAATATATGTATATATGTATATATACATATGTAATATATGTATATATGTATATACATGTAATATATGTATATGTATATACACATATAATATATATGTATATATGTATATATACATATATATGTAATATATGTAATATATGTATATATATGTTATATAATATATATGTAATATATGTATATATACATATGTAATATATGCATATATGTATATATACATATATATGTCATATATGTATATATGTAACATAATATATATATATAACATATGTAAAATAATATATACATATATATGTGATATAT
>NC_134789.1:29964655-29967155 GCF_046742065.1 Oratosquilla oratoria
TGTATATATAAAAATAATGTAGTTATGAATATATGTATAATTATGTAAATATATGTAAATATATATGTATATAATATATACATATATGTATATATATGTATGTATGTATATATATGTATGTATATATATATATGATTGTGCGTGTATAATGTATATATATATTTATATATATGTATACTATATGTATATAATGTATGTATATATATGTATATATATGCATAAATATGTATGTCTATATATGTATATATATATGACCATATATGTTTGTATATATATATAACCTGTATGTATGTATATACCCCTATATATATTATTCTGGATGAATGGAGAACATAAACACAGGGGAAGGCTCGGAACCCTATGCACTCTAACGTTTTCGTTCGCGTAGACACTTCTTCAGAGAAGTGTATGTAGAACTGCCAATTGGAGTTTATGTACTAAATCTAATTATACTTTTCGGACACTTGGGAAAGGTCGTTTTTTCTGGCGTGTTTTTAGAATTAAAATACTAGTTTATCTTTAGCTAAAAATTGAATAAATCCTCCTCGATGATTCGATGAATTATTAGTAGAAATATATGCTGATTCAACAATTCTTCTAGTGAATTTATCAAAACCTTTATGTAGCACTTCAGCTTCTCTCCAGTTTGGTAAATGATCGAAATTTTTTTTCCGCATGAAGTACTAAAGAATTAGATGTCCTATGTGCTTTTATGTCGGTTTTTATGTTCATAAATTCTTTTTCTAATCCTCTTGACGATTCGCCATAATAAGCCATTGAGCAACTATTACACGGGATTTTGTATACGACGCTGTTTTTCGGAATTGGTTCTCTTTTCAGAAGTCTTTATTAAATCACCTATCCTCTTGTTAGTTATTTTAGCTATGTTTATACCTGATTTTGTTAAATATTTGTCTATTATTGGTGACGTTTCTGAGCCAGGTACTGATATAAAATTTGTATTATTTTTTATCATTCCTCTCTTTCTTTCCGCGATTGTAAATATTTAATTGCTTTTTCTTTTTGTTCTTTTTCAACATTCCCTCTGGTTATCCAAGTTTGTCAAAGGTTTTCATAATGTAATCAAATTCGCCTTCTAGGTATTCATTACTACAGATTCGTAGTGCCCTGAGAAAAAATCCTATTACTATACCACTCTTTGTCCTATCATCATGTGCGGAGAAGTAATGTACTAAATCCTCTTTGTTTGCTTCCTTTCTGTATACTGAGAAAGTTACAGTTTTTCCCATTCGTCGTATTAACGTATCTAGGAAGGGCACGTGTCCGTGTTGTTCCTCTTCGACGGTGAACTGAATATCGCTGTTGACCGCGTTAAGCATTCTCACTTTATTATTTACATTGGTGTTTTCGGGATGATTGCGAGGACGTCGTCTACATATCTAAACCAGTGTGATCCCCTACACCATTGATTCTGATGAAGTTTTTCTTTTTCTAATAACTCCATATATAGACAGGCCATCACTACACTCAAAGGACTACCCATAGCGAGACCTCTATGTTGTTCATATTCGTCACCATTAAAAGTAAACGCACCGAAATTTACGCATAAAATCTATCAATTCTATATAATCTTGTTTTCTATGGGTAGGTCAGTATCGTTCATATCTTTTATTACTCTCTTTACTGCTTCTAACGCACCGTTAGTGGAAATATTTGTATATAACGCCTTTGACATCATAGCTTTACTAACTTTTTCCCCCGTGAAATCTAAAATCTTTTAGTCTTGTCAAAAGATCGGTTAGAATTTTTTCAAATGTGTATTGCTGATCGATCCCATTGCCTGTGATAGCGTTTGGCTAGACATTTCGCTAGTCTGTGGGGTGCACTGCAGCCAACCCCTGAAGTTATGGGTCGCATTGGAACGTTGGGTTTGTGAATTTTTTGGAATACCGCGCATTCTGGGAGGATTGGGGTATTCCTCCAGAAGTCTAAGCTTGAATAAATCTAGGCTTAGACAAAGACATAGTAATCACCAATGCAGATAAAGGAGGTGTATCGTGATCTTATCAAAAGAGGACTATCAGTAAAATGTTAGAGCTCTTAGATGACGACAATACTTATCGCAAAAAACATATTGGTTTTCGTAACGAATGAAGCAGATCAATTAAAAAAACATGCCAGAAAAAATTCCTTAATAAAACTGAAAAAGGAAAGAAATTAAATGGGGACTTCTGGAGGAATACCCCAATCCTCCCAGAATGCGCGGTATTCCAAAAATTCACAAACCCAACGTTCCAATGCGACCCATAACATATGTATATGTATATATGTATATATATGTATTTATGTATATATATATATGTATATATATATGTATTTATAATATATATATATGTATATATGTATATGTGTTATATATATATGTATCTATGTATATATATATATAAATATATATGTATATATATATATGTATATGTATATATGTATATATAAATGTATTTATGTAATATATATATATGTATATATGTATATATATAAT
>NC_134789.1:29992155-29997155 GCF_046742065.1 Oratosquilla oratoria
CACACACACACACACACACACATACACACACACACACTAACACACACACTAACACACACAAACACACACCTCGTGGCGCAGTGGTTAGAGTTTTCGCCTGCCACTACAGCGGTCAGGATTCGAATCCCGCCCAGGGCTGAAATAATTTCAGTATCGCTGCGCTGCGGGCTGTTACTCCAACTCTCGTCGGCGGGGAGTTGGGTGTGTGTGTGTGTGTGTAAGGTCACAGTACTACCCATAGATCGATCATACGAGCTCTGAGCTCTCATCCGAAAGATTAATAACTGTCGATCACGAGTGCAACACGTGATCAAAGACCATGGTGAATCACACACACACACACACACACACACACACACACACACACACACACACACACACACACACACACACACACACACACACACACACACACAGACACACAAACCTTAATGTTGCTTCTTCGATCAGTTGTCTTGAGGACAAGAGGACAGAGGAGCAGGAGGAAGGAGAGGAGGAGGAGCAAGACTTATAAAGACTGCAGAGGGATATTGGAATTTTGTTTCGGAGGAGAAAGTTAGCGGCGGATATGAATTGATGCAAAATGATGAGAATGTGAGGAGAGATAAGAGAAGCATGGGAGGAATGTGAATGTGTCGCAGGTAAAATTATTTGAGGAAAGGGAATTCTCTCATTGTTATTATGTCACCATTTCTGCTGTTGAGAAGTCACAGGTATGGAATCATAACTGCGATTAAAAGGTTTCATTTCAATCTAATTCACAATATTTTTCATTCTTCAAATAAGCAAAGAACTTTCGTGCCTCCTAGAATTCATCTGGGTTTGTCCAGCTTTCCTGGAAGCTGATCTTTTGCTGTAGCGCTGTACAAGTTCTATGGGAAACTGAGATATTCGGCTTTATTTTATGGGCCGATGTTTCTATAGACTGAATATGAGATTAAATTTTATTTGGATGACAAGGAATTAATGATCAATGAATCCAATAGGATAACAAGAGAATGTTTAGTGGAGTAATTGTCCGGGGCTTATGTAAGACTGAGAAGAATGAGAGCATGTTTTATATCGCAGTCCATTAATTCAGGTTTACTATGGTAAGTTCTTGAAAACTGTCATGATCACACGCATGCACATACGCACACACACACACACACACACACACACACACACACACACACACACACACACACACACACACACACACACACACACACACACACACACACACACACACACACACACACACACACACACACACACACACACATACACACACACACACTCACACTCACACTCACACACACACACACACACACACACACACACACACACACACACACACACACACACACACACACACACACACACACACACACACACACACACACACACACGCATCCACATATGTAAATGTATTTGTACATATATTGTTTATATGTATTTGCTGATGTGTGTTCTTGCATGCATGTAGTAATACCTATTATATCTATGTGAATGCGTGTATTTTTTGTGCGTGTATATGTGTGTGAGGTGAGGAGCAAAGATGGGGGGGGGAAGGGAGCTGGGAGATAGGGTTGTTGAAAGAGCATTGGGATTGTTTGGCACATAGAAAGAATGAGTGAAGAAAGATTAGTAAAAGGGGTGTGGAAGGGAGAGGTGGAGGGAGTTAACATGAAGGGGTGACCAAGGATGAGATGGATGGATGGGGTAAAAGGGGCGTTGGAAAAGAGTGAAATGTCTGTTAAGGAAAGAAGGAGAAGACAGAAGATAGGGGTGAGTGGAGAATAGTTGGATGATGCTGTAGTGCATGGAAGGGAGTGGGTGGGGGATGGGGGTGAGGGATTATGTGTTAATGATAACTTGACGCAGCCCGAAGGGATTCCTCCCATCTTTTTTTCTGCATGAGGGGACGGAAAGGGGGCTCGCCGATTAAATAAAGCGGCCTTGCTGTGGATGTGCTGTGTCTTGCTACATTGCTTCTGACCCAGGGCAGTGGGCAAGATGCAAGGATGACCCGTCATCCTGGAGGAGCCAAGAAAAGAGGGAGGGAGAGGTGGTAAATGGGAGTAAAGTATGTGGGTATGAAATAGGTGGGAGATTTATGCCTTTGACTTTGGCTACCTCCCTTCTAAGGGGGAAAACGCCAATGATGTATGTATGTATATATGTGTGAATATGTGTATGTATTTGTATATATGTGTGTGTTTTTGTGTATATGTGTTTTCGTATGCATGTGACAATGTATATGTTTATTTTGTGTATGTGTTTGCGTGTGTAGTCGTTTATTTGTGTAGATACATATATAATTTATGGTCGCCGTGGTCAATGAAGGCTTTGCGTTCACTCGGATCAAATCTTACTGTAAATGTTACTCTGATATTATTCGTCTCTCCCTTTTTAGTTCCTATTCTCCCCGCCTGTATGATTCTTTTGGCTCTTTCCCATGTGCATTATACTGCATTTTTTTTTTTTTGCATCAAATTCAATTTGCCTTTCGTGGCTCCAGTCATAAATTTTGTCGGTCTCTGTGCAATGTTTCTATTCATCCTCTATCATTTCTTTTCTTTAATTTGGCGTCAACCACGAAACTATTCATGATGATTTACGAATCCAAGGAACATCATTTGCGCCAGCATCTACCATATTAGCACATTTAGTGAGCGCTCTTTTCGGATTCCTCCTCCCTCATTTTCCTCATTTGCAAGAAGTCTCTCACCCCATCCAAGATCCTGCCTCTGATTTCACCTTTTGTGATGGATTTCAATAGTAGGAGCTTTCGCAGTTTCGTGGTTTCTTGAGGTTTGTGTGAATCCAGTCTACACACGCGTTTCTCTTGTCTGCGATTCTTGAAAAAAAAACAAAACAAAAAAAAAAAAAAACAGAAGGAACTAATTTCTATGCTCCATTCCAATAAGAAATTATGTTCGATTTCTACCGTGCAGCTCGGTACAGTTGGTAGTCCTGTAGACTCCTGTTCCACACAGGCACCAGGGATAGGCAAATTCCTCACCTCCTACAGAAAATATTATATATATTTCCACTTTGTACGTAAGATAGGAAAATTTGGTTTCAATCAGTAGAAAGAGCAATCATTCTACAACTACAAACAAACAAACAAACAAATAAATAAACAATCAAATAAATAAGTAAATAAATAAAATAAAACTCGATGAGGCAAGAAACTAATTATGTGGAGTTGAAGTCAAGGAAAATAAATTATCGGTTTATACACATCATTACTTTTACTCTATGTTTACAACACTTTTAGAATAAAACATGTGTTCTCCTACATAAACAACTCTTAAACACGATGATACATTCAGATTTCACATAGAAAGCCATAAAAATGAAAATTAAAGAGTTTCATAGATATTTTGCGTCTTGCCGCTCGTGGCGCGAGGAAAGGAGGGAAGGAAGGATGGTAGTAGCTGATTCCTTCCCTCCTCCTCCTCTTCCTCCTCCTCCTCCTCCTCTTCCTTCTTCTCCTTCCAATTTATTCATCATCTAATCTATTATAAGAAAGTATTCTTTCTCCATCATTCTTACCCGAGATTATTTTATGTAATGTGAATCTATCAATAATCTGTGGAGACTGTAGGTAAATTATTCGAGTGTATTCAAAAAGGCACATACATACACACATACATACATACATACATACATACATACATACATACATACATACATACATACATACATACATACATACATACATACATATACACATACATATATACATACATATATATACATACATGCATACATACATACATACTCGAGTACATACATACATACATATATACATACATACATACATATATACATACATACAATATACCAAAATGTTTTTCCCCTTACAAGGAAGGTAGCTAAAAAACAAAGGCATAAATTCCACTCCCACCCATTTCATCCCCACACACTCCACTCCCATTCACCCCCTCCCTCCCTCTTATCTTGGCTCCTCCTGGATGACTGATCATCCCTGCATCTCGCACACTACCCTGGGTCAGAACCAGTGCAGCAAGACAGCACATTCACAGCAAGGCCGCTTCATTTAATCGGCGACCCCCCCACTCTCTCCGTCCCCTCATGCAGAAAAAGAGAAGACGGGGAAAAATCCTTTTGGGCTATAATTAGGTTATATAGAATAGAATAGTATGATTGTAGATTATACAATTTATACTATCAAGCATAGAGCAAAAATGCTTATTAAATCACTGAGTATAGTAACTGCATATCAACTGGTATAGGGAAAGAAAATTGGCGGGAGTCTGCAGGATTACCAACTGTACCAAGATGCACGGCAGAAATTGAGTGTAATTTCTTATTGGAATAGAGTATAGTAATGATGAACTTTGGTTAGAAGTGGTTTTATGAATGTGTGTGGGTGTGTGTTCGGCATTAAGGGTGCACTGTGCTTATAAGTGTGGATGTATGTTATATATGTATACATATATACAAATACATAAAACTGCGTATTGTTGTGTGAAGATAACGTTTATATACTTGATTAACGCATGTCAATATTGTGTGAATATATGAATTTTCATATGATTTTTTCTACATATCCTAATGATGGATGCTCGCTAGCCGAGCGGATTAGAGTGTCGCAACTTGTGGAGGTAGTATGCCTTACAAAGGCATTCTACTGCTTCAGAAATTCCTCTGTAAAGAGTCACCATCCTCCTCTCCGATTGAAGCTCGTAAACGTAAATGGTAAATCATATCTTAAGGAACACATTTCATTGCCCTGAATGAAGTGTTTTTTTGAAAGTTAGCTGGCAGCTAGCGTTTGGTTTAATGAGAGTATCAAACAAGCAACCACTCCTATACGTCTGTACATTTATTCAACCATTACAGTACTTCACCATTGCGCCATTGCTGGTTCCTTTGTTTATAATATATTACATCATCAATCCTCATGGCAGTTGCCAGTTGACCAAATATAACTTTATTCATAAATTCAAAATTTCCTAGAAAGATGGTATAATACACCCACCTTG
>NC_134789.1:30002155-30007155 GCF_046742065.1 Oratosquilla oratoria
ACAGGCTTAGTCACCTTAACTTACACTCACTGGAAAGACGCAGAATTCGGGATGATCTAATAATTGTGTTCAAGTGAGATGCAAAACAAGGGAGATGCAAACAAGGTCATCATATTAAGGCAACAGGGCAGGACTCGCAGAAATAGATTTGAATTGAACAAACTTATATTTAAGAAGGAAATAGGCAAGAACTGGTTTACCAAGAGAGTGGTCAAGGAATGGAATAGACTTAGTAACCATGTAGTGAGCGCTGAAACTATCGGTTGTTAAAAAAAAAAAAAGTTTAGACAACTTTATGTGGTAATGGACATGGAACTGCCCAGTGTAGGCCTTATAGTCTCTTGTAGCCTCTTTTATTTTCATGTTCCGTCAATTTCGACCCCAACCCCTCTTTAGCGTCACCTCATTCATCTTTTTCTGTCTCTCTTTCAATTTCCTACTCTTTTTCGCTTCCTATCCTACTTCATTATTCTCCAATATTCCCTTTTCTTATTTCTTTGTTATCTCTCCTTCTTATTTCATGGATCACTCCTCTCACTATTTTCTATTTCTGTATTCTCTTTCCTCTCTCCTATTTTTTATTTTTACATTATCATACCCATAACTAAATTTTTCACTTTCTCTCTCTTTTTCTCTTCCCCAGCTCTTTCTCACCTCCTCTTTTTCCCTATCTCTCTCTCTCATTTTGTCTCCCTCCCACTTTCTTCATCTTCTCCATTTTTTCTTTGGCTTTCTTTTCCCCCTCCTCTCCTCCTCCCCTCTCTCTATCCCTCCCTCTTCTTCTTTCTCGTCATCTATTTCTAGGAACACTTACAGACATCAGCTCGAGATGCGGAGAGTGACTATTGCAGACTATTGCAGCCTTTGTTATTGCTGCAGGGGGAGGAGGTGATGCTGGTGGTAAGATTGGTGGCGGAGACGCGGAAACTTACCAAGAGAGAGGGGAGGCTGGCGGAAAAGAGGTGATGGAGAGAAGGGAGAGAAGTATAGAAAGATCAAAATAGCAGCAGCAGGAGGAGGAGAAAGAGGAATTTGGGGAAGAAAGAAAGAAGAATAAGAGAAGGAGAAAGAGAAGGAAGAGAAAGTAGATTGGATGGGGATGGAGATTTGGAAGTGAAGGAGGAAGAAAAAAAGAAGAATGGATAGGAAGGAGTGAATCAGAGATAAAAAGAAGAGGAAGCTGAAAAGTGAGAGGCAAAAGCCAAAGGGGTAAAAAAGAGGAGGAAAGGAAAAAGAAGGAAGAAAATGCGTAGAAATGAGGAAAGGTTTAGGGAGGGAAAGGAGGGAGTGAGAGGGGGAGAGGAAAAAAGATAGTCAGAGAAAATGCGGCGCTCGTCCTGGTTGGGAGCTTCTGGGCGTCTTTGGAGCGACAACAGAAAACGAAGGCAGAGGGACAGAAGGAAATGTGAGAGAGATTGAGGAATAGGAGAACGGGGAGTGGGAAGAGGGAATGGAAGAGGAAGAAAGAAGGAGAAAAGGAGTAGGGGGTTAAGAGAGAGAGCTCTGATATATAAAATGAGAAAGAAAGAGAACGGAAAAAGAGAGAGATAGAAAGAGAGAGGGAAGAAGAAAATATAGTTATAGAGGGAGAGAGAAAAAGAGAGCGCGCAAAGGCAGGGAGAGAGAGAGAAGGAGGGTGGAGAAAAGAGAGAGTGAAAAGAGAGAAGAGCGATAGCTTGCAGAGGAGTCGGGGCGTCGCGCCTCTGTGTGATAAATGTGCGGCGCGCGTTAGACACATAACGACAATGGCGGCGTCGGTAGTGACGGAGGCGAACGGCGGGAGGTGACGAGGAGTGGGCGTCGTTCACGGGCGGATGGCGCCGGCGGCGGCGGTGGCAGAAGTGGTGGCAAACGGTAAAGGCGGTAAATGGAACGCTGGCAAGAGTTGGTAGTTGCCAAAGGGAGAGTAAGATCTAGGGTGGTAGCGATATCGTTGGCAAATGAGTGTTGGATGGTGGTGGTGGGAGTGGGGGTGGGGGTGTAGGTTGTGGTGGTTTAGGTTGGTGTTAAGAATGGTGGAAAGATAGGTAGAGGTGGAGGCAGGGAAGGCAGAAGGTTGATGGCAAAGGTCAGAGTATCAACTGGAAATGAGAACGATGATGATGGCGACGACGACGACGACGATGACAACGATGGTGGTGATGGTTTTTTGAAATTGACTTGGATGATGACAGTTGTGACGACGATGTCAACTACGACCTGGGCGGTGATCGGGATGACCAGAGCCATAACTACCATGGTGGTGAGGAAAACTACGACGATAGTGACGATGACGACGACGGACTCTAGAAGACGACGGCGAAAACGACGACAACGATAACGATGAAAATGATAACGGCAATGACGACAATGACGGTGGCATTGTATAAGATGAAATAACCATAGCAATTATAATGATGATCTTAATAATAACATTGGAAAATCACGACAATGAGAAAATGATTATAGTTCTCTTCACCCACCCCTCCTCCTCCTCCTCTTCCTCCTCCTCCTCCTCCTCCTCCTCCTCCTCCTCCTCATTATCATCGTCATCATCATCGTCATCGTCATCTTCATCGTCGTCATCATCATCTTCATCGTTGTCATTGTCATCGTCATCGTGATCTTCATCGTCGTCTTCGTCATCTTCGTCGACGTCTTCGTCACCTTCATAGTCGTCTTCGTCAACTTCATCGTCGTCATCGTCATCGTCATCATCATCGTCATCGTCATTGTCATCGTCATCATCGTCATCATCGTTGTCATCGTCGTCATCGTCATCGTAATCATCATCTTCATCGTCATTTTCATCGTTGTCTTCGTCATCATCATCGTCATCCTCATTGTCATCGTCATCATCGTCATCTTCATCGACGTCTTCATCGTCGTCATTGTCATCATCATCATCGTCGTCGTCGTCTTCATCGTCGTCTTCATCGTCGTCATTGTCATCATCATCATCGTCGTCGTCGTCTTCATCGTCGTCGTCTTCATCGTCGTCTTCATTGTCGTCTTCATCGTCGTCATTGTCATCGTCATCATCATCGTCGTCGTCGTCTTCATCGTCGTCATCACCTACAGCAGCAACAACAATGACGACAATGAAAGAATAGCATACCACAAATGCAATAACTACAATAACAACAGTAATAATAAACACAGCGACAATATCAACAATAATATCAACTACATCAATAAGTCAGCAGCAACAGCCTCAATAACCCAGCCCACAAGCGGAGGTGTAGAACCTACTGCAACCTCAGCAGACAGCAATGCAACACGAGGAGCCTCTGGAGAAGCTGTAGATGCGACATAAGAAAGAAGAAGAGAACGAGGAAGAGGAGGAATAGGAAAAGGCTTAGTAGGAAGAGAGCGAGTAAGAGGAGAGGTGGACGAAGAGGATGAAAAATATAGAAGTAGGAGGAGGAAGAAAAGGAAGGTTGAGGTAAAAGAAGAGGACGAGAAAGAGAAATAGGATAAAGAGAAGGATAAAGATAAAGATGTGGATGAGGACATGGAGAAAGAAAGAGACAGCATCAGCGAGTGAAGGCGGAGGACCAGGAGCCAAAAATGCATCGAGAGTAGCAGTAGGAGCATTATGAGAAGAAGGAACGGAGGAGCAGGAGGACCAGAAGCAGGAGGAGGAGGAGGAGGAATAGGAAGAGGAGGCCAGGAGGCCTGACTGACTACAAGGGTATGAAGTTACCATAGCAACGTGCAATGTCTCGGTGTAAAGGCGATTACTTACACGGCAGAGGCGTCCCCGTCTTGCATCGCACGCTTAGGCGCGTTCTCTCCCGCTCCTCTCTCTCGTCCTCTTCTCTCCTCTCCCTCTCTCTCTCTTTCTACGTTTCATCCAATATGTTTTCCTACTATTCCATATTGGCCACCCTCACTTCTTCTCCACGTATACTTATTTATTTTTTTATTTTTTATTTTTTTGCTTATTTTCCCTTTCTCCAGCTCCCTTTTACTTTCCCTTCTCACTTCCCCTCTCCCTTCCTTCCTTCCTTACTTCCTTCCTTGCCTTCCTTCTCTTTTTCTTTCTTTCTTTTCTCTTTCTTCTTCTATTCATTTTCGTTCCTCTACACTTCCCCTCTGTCCATCTTCGTACCGGTGTGTGTATCTGTCCATCTGTCTGCTTTTCTGAGTATATCTTTCTACACAAAACTTTGTTTGTCTATCCATCTGTCTGTCTGTTTCTCTGACCGTTTTGGCTCCCTGTTCATTCTTTACCAGTCATCAGCTTTTCTCCTTTATTTTCTCTTTTCTCTTATGTTTTCTTCGTTTTTCTTCATGCTGTCATTTATATTTTCTTGTTTTAATGATTTTTCTAGCCCTCTTCTTGATCCTTTCATCTATTTAATTTATTCTATTTCCATTTTTCAGTATTGTCATTTCTTTGTTTCTTTGTTTCTTCATCAACTTCCTCTTTTCCTACTTTAACTTGCTCCCTTGTGCTCATTATGCATTTGACCTCATTTTTCCTCTTGGGCCTGTCCAATTTTCTCTTTATTTTATTGTTTTTCTTCCTCCTATCTCCTTTCGACCTTGTTTAACCTTTTTTGATTGACATTTTTCTTAACATTGTCTTCGTATCTTTTTTTTACTTTATTGGAGATATCTAATGGTTTTGTCCATAGATAGATCCATTTGCTTGCCTTTTTCTTTATTTTAACTGTTTTATTTTCGTTGATAGATTGGAAACAGTGTAAGTCACACACATCATACCAAATATAAAAGACAAACAACAAGTCCTTAAGCTTTATAGGAAATTGATAAAAAAAATAATAATGGGAAAAAATCACACTAAGTGCTAGCTGGGTGAGAAATGATATTCTTAAAATGTCAGGACGTAGATTTAACCTGAAAGTAGGTAGAAACGGTTTCGCTAAACGCGTCGTCAACAAATAGAATAAGTTTCCAACTAGAGCAGCATTTCTCAGTAAATATTAGATTTGAATAATGGGATTACCAGTTTTCTTTATCTACATATCAATACTGTAGTATCCTACTTCCGA
>NC_134789.1:30019655-30032155 GCF_046742065.1 Oratosquilla oratoria
TAAAGCAAAGGAGGGTCAAGAGAAAGAGGGAAAAGATGGTTGGCTGAGTGATACGGATTATCTTCTGATGAAAAGGCCGCTCTAGGGAGGGAGGGTGGGGTGATGGAACGCGACAGATGAAGAAGTAAGGCCTTCTTCACCATAGCAGTAGGCATCAGCTAAAATGTTCGAATATATATACACGTATAGATTCATCTACATGAATTTGTATGAAGGAGGTGAAGTGGTAACGCCAGCTGAATTATGGGTGAATATTTATATGTGTATTAACGTCATACAGTATACATAAACCTATGGAGGCGATAACCCCAGGAGTCACGTTGTAGCAGCCAAAGCCATCTTTGGCCTCCGTGTTTTGAGAGCCAGGACAAGTAGCTGTTGGGTGTCGAACGGAAGCTTCGGTTGCAGTTTAGCGGATCCAGTTGCGAGAGTTTCTCATATCCATCTAAGAACGGAATGGCCACAGACTTAACTCTAAAACTGCATTCATACTATGGTCAAACCCTGCGCATACTAATCTGAGAATGAAAATATATGTTTATGGAGAAATACCTTGCGTTGTGCTAGGTGCTCGCTAAAGTATTCACCTACTTCTCTCATATTTATTTTGTGTTTTAGGTCTTTCGATAAATCTAGTCAAGATTTGATTCTTTGATCCTATAGGAACTCATGGGTCGATTGTGTAATACTTCTACATTTTCCGCTATCTTTGTCTGAGTTTCCATCTCTTGTGATTCTCTCTCGACTCTTTCAAACTGCTCAGGACCAAATCACTCCAGTAGGTTCATGGACATCCTCGAGGTCTCACTTCCCTCGTTCATCACGTTGACATTTATTCCTTGGGTGATGTTCTAAGAGATGCTGTACAGCTGAAGAGAATCGTCTGGCGTTGGTTAGATTAGAAAAAACAAATACCTCATGGTACGGAATGTGATGGAAATAGATTGAACACGTCGTTACCGTAGGAGTATCACGCAACTGAATATTGTCTCGCAATTGCTAGAAAAAGAATAAAGATAACAATTAGTCACTAATATCAAAGAGGTAAAAAAGTTTATTGAACCACAAATTCATTTTTACATCTAGACCCATGAACTGTGCAGGGGCTGATAAAGTCCCGTATAGTTTTTCTTTTTTATCTGAAAAGAGGTGAGAAAATATCAGAGCAACATGGAAAAATTGTGGAGATGTAGCCACCGTAAGTGTTTAGGTCTAAATGTGTGGTCAAGTAGATTATTTGTGAATAGGAGAAAAACAGCAGGAGACACAAAAGAGCCTTGTGAAACTCCAAAGATCAGAATATAGTCTGAAGATCAGACTTGCCCCAGATAATAATCATTATCTTCATTAAACACCTTACAATATATGAAGCAGTTGCGCAACCCAGTCACCTCCAAAAAGAATAGAAAAAAATAAAACGAAAATAAACGAAGGTTCATAACGTTTTGATATGTGGCTACTTACTCAAGTTACCTCGAATTTCGCTTGCAGGAAACTCGCTATGTTTAACGCAGTGACAAACATAGGTCCCTCAGTTGGAAACCAAAGAGTCAAACAAGAAAGCTCGTGGATTATCAATTGAGCCTCCATTACATAAGCCCTAGTGATGATCAAAGAGAAAGTCTTATGTTTACAGACGTTTCAGGATCTTCCTGTTTAGGACAGACTTAAAAGATTTACATAAGTCATAAATCAAACCTATAGCATGATAAATAGAAGGCTGAAAGAGGAATTACTCTTTTAGAAGAGCTTGGGTACGTTAATGTATTGATTATCACTAGCATTGTTATCAGCATCATTGTTGTCACAAGTAATACTGTGAGTCTTTCTTAAAAACCCCGTGAGATAAATTGCAAGACCCTCCATATATCTAGGCCATACGGGAAATGTGCATAATTTGCATGTGCGGTGATATATATCATATTCTGTGCAAGTTGCTCCAATCCAGTCCACTCCTTCCCAGGAGCCCCTAAACTGTTTTCCTCTCTTCCTCCTCCTTCTCATCATTTCCTTCTCCTTCTTTCTCTTCCTCCTCTTCCTTCTCTTCCTCCACTTCCTTCTCTTTCTTCTCTTTCTCCTTTTTTTCTTCTTATTCTTCTTCCTCATTTCCTCATCTTTCTCCTCGTCCTCTCGATCCTTTTCCTGTTTCTAATTTTCTTAAAACTACTTCTATTCATCCTCATTTTATTTCTTTTTCCATATATGGTTCTGCCTCGGTTCTATTTTTCCTCTTCCCTTCCTTTTCTCTCTTCTCCTCTCTTCCTCTTCGTCTCTTTCTCCCTTCTATAGCTTCCATACCCTTTTAATGTTTCTGTCTCCCCTTTACTTTAGTTTCTCCTTCATAATCACATTTTCCTTCAATTATTGTTCTTTCTTCTCCTGTCTCATTCTTTCCCCCACTCTCTCTATTCTGCTCCTGTAATGCGCTCCTCCTATCAATTACTTTAATTTCTCTCTTGTTTTCTCTTTTCTCACTACCTTTCCACTTCTCCCTTCCCAACTCCTCCCTTTTCTCCCCTCCCTTCTCTCTTTTCCATTCTCTCTTTTTTCCTATCAATTACTTTCCCTTCTTTCTTGTTTTCTCTTTTTCTCTTTTCTCCTTTCCTTTCCATTTTCCTCTCTCCACCTCACTTTTTCTCCCTCCCTTCTCTTTTATCCATTCTCTCCTTTTTTCCTTCACTCCTGTCTTTCCAACTCATCTTGCTCTCACTCTTCCTTTCCTCCAGTACCCCTTCCTTTCCCTTACCTGGCAATGCTCTAACAGTCAATTTTCCCCTCACTTTTTAACTGCCTTCTCCTTCCACTTCTCCATTCTCTATTCCTTCTTCTCCTCCTCCTCCTCTCCCTCTTTTCTCCTCCTTTTCTATCTAGAACTGCCTAAGGTAACCCTCCTCTTTTCCTCCTTCCTCTCTTCCTTTCTTCTCATTTCTTCCTCCTCTGACAGTGCTATTGCGGACACCCTTCCTTCATTCACCGTATCCCTCTCTTTTTCCTCCATCTCTCCTCTCTCTTCTGCTTTCAATTGCTCTTCACCCAATACCATTGTAGTCACCCTCTCTTTTTACTCTCTTTCTTCATTCCTTCTCATCTTCTTTACTGTCTCTCCCCTTGCCTCCACCCTCTTCCTTTTCTTACTCATCCATACTTGCCTATTTGGCAGTCATGGAGGCACTTCTGTCTTCCCCGTTTCTTCTCTCCCCATCTTTTTCTTCCTTCCTCCTCTTCCCTTTGTCCATTCTCCTCCACTTCTCACTCTCTCCTCTCTCCTACCCGCCAATACCTTTGCAGGCACTCTCCCCTCCACTCACCTCCATTTCTTCTCTTTCCATCTCCATTCCTTTTCCCCTGTCCCTTCCACCTCTCCCTCCTTCCCTCTCTTATCCGCCTGTGCCCTTGCAAACACCCTTCCCCTCCTCCCCATCCTTCTCCTCCTTCCCCGATTCTCTTCCTCCTCCTCCTCCTCCTCCTCCTCCTCCTCCTCCTCCTCCTCCTCCTCCTCCTCCTCCTCCTCCTCTTCCTCTTCCTCCTCTTCCCCTCCGTCAAGCACAGTTGCCCTCTCGCGTCGTTGTTCTTGTAAGCGCTATAGTCCGCTTTCCTCCTTCCCCCAGGCGACAGAGCCGTTGCCAACAGCGCTGGAAGGACTGACACCACTGCGGTTGGCTGGCACCATCACGGCGGGAAAGGCTGTCGTCACCGCAGGGATGTTGCTAACAAGGTGTCTGGGCTTCCACCATCTTGGGTTGAGTAAGGGGCAACAGTAAGGCTGACTATACATGGTTGAGGCTGACAACCGGACTGACAACACTGCAGGAAAAAAAAAACCGTCCTCGCAAGCTGATATTTTGTGCAAAGAGGATATCAAGCCAGCATAAATCTTAGAACCTGACATAAAGGCTGGCGACAAAATGAAGCTAATGTCAAGGGAAATATGGCAACAGTATGGAAAACTGCCGGCAGGAAAGTTGACATTATAAAGAGAAGGTACAATGGCTGACGTGAGTGACATTTTTAAATCACTATGGAAAGCTTGATACTCTGGCAATATGGGTGAGAGAATGACTGCAGTGCTTGGGATATGACAGATGCCGATGTTATTGACAGGGAGCTGACACAAGCACGGAAATATTATCTGCAATGGTACCTGCTGACACCACAGAGGGAGGTTGCCAGCACTTTAGCCTTAAGAGGGACTGGACGTCAGTTGGGTGTGCGCTGACTCGTCGTCGGCGAGGAGGCTGACACTACTCCGGAAAGGGTAGTGGGTCCGGAAGAGCTGCTATTCTCCACAGCCAGTCAAGCTGTCCTCACTTCCTCTCGCCAAATGGATGAGACAAAGGCCGCGTCCGACTGTGTGCGCCTAGTGTCGTCAGCCGCGGCTTGGTCCAGCGTCTCCAGCTAGAACCTAGACCGGACTCGACTGCCTTCCTGGCGTCATTGATGAGGAAAAGCTCGCCTGGGGGTGAGACGAGGAAGGATGTTAAGTCAGGGCTTTGCCGTGACCACTTCAAAACACTTCGAACGGGCTTCTACCCATCTCACGTCATGTCGTCATTCTGACCTCTCAGCGGGGCTTTCCGGAGTAGGTGGAGGTCAGGGAGGCCAAGGAGAAGACTTCGGACACAAACTCGGGCTGGACTTTGGGCCGCAGACAGGGAGGTGGGAAGGAAGAAGTGGAGAAGGGAGGAAAGGGAGGGAAAGAGGGAGGAAAGGGAGAAAGGGGGAAGGAAGAGGATGTGTAGGACAAGGAGAAATGATAAAGAGAAGAGAAAGACATGTAAGATGAGAAAGATGACGGTGGAGAGAAGAATGAAACTAAGAAGGTAGTAGGAAAAGAAAGAAAGGCAAGGTGTTGGAAAACGAGGAAGAAAAATTGGAGGAAGAAGTGGAAGAGAAATAAGAGAAATAATAGAAGGAAAAGAAAGAAGGTAAGAAAAATGATGAACGGAAGAGGGAAACAGAGAAAGAAGAAGGAAAAGAAAGAGAAACAAGGAAAGAAAGTTGGGGGAGGAAGGATAGGAAAAGGAAAAAGGAAAAATAGGAGGAGAGGAAATAAGATAAATAACAGAAGGAATAAAAAGAGGAGAAAGGTTATGGCTTCAGACTAAGCTGAGTGTCTCCTCCCTCTACTATCTACGATTAACCTTGGTTTGGGGGGATCAGGTTATGCAGACTCTTCATCCTGTGGGTCTCAACATACACTCACCCTATGCGGGAACTAAAGAGTAATTCAGTCTTGGACCTTTACTTAACCAAGATTTTTTTTTTTGTATTCGATTGAAACAATGAACACATACAAGTGCAGGAAGGAAAGACAAAGATTACCTTAGACGAGTTTCAAGCTTCTGACTCAGTGGTTTATATTCTGGGGTCCGTGCTACAGAAAAGGAGGAAGAACCAAAGACAAGCGGTACTTTGTAGATGCCCGAAGATTTTATTTAGAGTTGAGGTGGTCTCCAGGAATCTAAAGAGCATCTATATATAAGAGCATAAGAATGGAGGAGAATGCAAGAGACCTTTAGCAGTTTACTGTCCCGCACCACCTTTCATTACCATCCATAAAGCTATTTAATAAAAAAAAAAAAAAAAAAAAAAAATTAGTGCTCACGACATTCATTAATCGCTCTGTTGGTCAACCAGTTCTTGTCTATTCCTTCTTAAATCTAAATTTGTCCAATTCAAATTCATTACTACGAGTCCTGCCCTGCTGTCTTAATATGATGACCCTGCCTGCATCACCCTTGAAGTCCTTGACCCATTTAGATAAGTATGGGAAATATGAGAAATCAAATTGAGAACTCATGCTCTAACTCTTGAAGATACAAACGAATAAAATAGTTTGGCGTTAGACAGGATAAAAATATTATTGAATATATCATAAGAAAAGCTGAAAAAAACAACAGGAGAGGTTATGGTTACAGTAGTATGAGATCGATGAGTTAATGGAATGGCTGCACCCTACTCCCCTACCCAACGAAAAGAACGACAGAACGGGGAAAAAAAAATTATGTAGTGGAAAATGTAATAACCGGTTAGACTTTCACATATAAAAAGTAACGCTTTGATATTGATATCTGTATCAATATTGACACTGATATTGGTGTTGTCATTGATATTATTGATATCGTATATTTAGTCAATGGAAATCCAGATTTCAATATATATGAGTAAATATGCGGCCTTTGGTTACAGGATACTCTGAATATGAAATATAGGTTGCAAAGTCATGAAATAGGGACAGAGAGGGTATAAAAGAGGGTGGCTGGGGTGTATGATTGAAAGAGAGAGAGAGAGAGAGAGAGAGAGAGAAGGAGAGAGAGAAGGAGAGAGAGAAGGAGAGAGAGAAGGAGAGAGAGAGAGGAAATAGGAGATAGGGAAGAAGGGAGGCAGGGAGATAGTGAGGGTGAGGAAAGAAAGGAGAAAGGGAGGCATAGGCAAAAATGGAGATCTGGATAAAGGGAGAAAGGCAAGGAAAGGGTAAGAATAGTGGGGGTTGGTTGGTTGCCGAGAAAAGGAAATGGGAAGAGGGTATGGAGGGTGAGAGGAGTGGAGGAGGAGGGAAGACAAAGGGATGTAGGAAGGTTGGCAGGGAAGAAAGGAGAGAGGAAGGGAGAGGAGGAGGAAGGAAATATGGAAGGGATGGTGGAAAGAAGGATGGAAAGGAGGAAGGGATGGATGGATGGATAAAGGAGAGTAGATACATGAAGGGAAAGAAGTAATAAAGGTGAGAGGAGTGAGGTGGGAGGAAAGAGAAAGTGAAGTGGAGAAGTTGGGAGGGAAGAAAGGAAGGAGGAAAGAAAGGAAGGAGGGAAGAAAGGAAGGAGGGAAGAAAGGAAGGAGGGAAGAAAGGAAGGAGGGAAGAAAGGAAAGAGGGAAGAAAGGAAGGAGGGAAGAAAGGAAGGAGGGAAGAAAGGAAGGAGGGAATGGATGGGCAGATAAAGGGAAAGAAGGAAGGAAGAGGATGCGAGGCAGGAAGGTAGGGAGAAAGTTAAAGAGAGAAGGAGCAAGAAATGATGATAGGAAGGAAGCAGAGATATGTCTGGATGGAGGGAGGCGGAGGGGAAAGCGGAGGAATGGAGGGTAAGAAGGAGGAAAAGGAGTGGGTGTAAAGGGAGATGGGAAGGGAGGGAAAAGGTAAGAAGAAAGGGAGGCACGGAGGGCAAGAGGAATAGAGGGGCTCAGGAAGTAGAGAGGTTGGGAGGGAGAAAGGAAGGACGGAAGAAGAAAGAAAGAAAGAAAGATGGGAGGAAGGGAGGAAGGGAGGGGGGTCATGGAATGTAGGGAAATGAAAGGAAGGTAGGGTAAAGTGGAAGATGGATAGAAGAATAGGTAAGGAGAAGGGGTGGAAGCAGGGAATTGGAAAGGAAAGTGGAGGGAAGGAGGGAGGGATGGGGTGGTATATCAGAGAATGGGGAAAGAAGTTGTTCAGGAGTGGTTCCGTCTTATATATCTATTCTGGTTGACGATATATGATTTTATTCAACTGAATCAAACCGGATCATTACCTAATAGGAACAGCCCAGTTTATGTCTAGGGAGGTAAAGAGAAAAATAAAACCAAACATATTTTTTCAATTTTTTTGTTTCAGCCTGAGCCACATTAACGGGTACTGGTGACTGCTACTCTCCTTAGCTACACAAATACACAGGACAAAGCCAAGCGTTTCTTGGCGTAATCTTCCCCTACTTGTTAAACCTCAGGTTTTGTATGCTGGTAAGGTTTTGGTGTCGTTGGGTGAAAAGAGAGAGAGAGAGAGAGAGAGAGAGAGAGAGAGAGATAGAGATAGGTTGGACACAGGGTTTCCAGTTACAAGAAAAAAGAATCGAAGTCCAGAGGCGGTGCAAGCTGAGTCCGGGTTCAGGTTCGGAACCCCAGTTCAGGTCAAGTTCAAGTTTGAACCGAAGCTCGAGTTTAGGTTTTGAACTGAGGTTCAGGATTTAAGTCAAGATTCAGTATCATAAACCGATTGACTCCAGGACGTTTTTTCTGACTAACGCTATCCTAATAATCTTCAGCTGATGATAGGACTTCGATAGGCTCTAGGCAAATGTTCATGTTAACCCAACTTTAAAAAATTCAAGTTTTAAGCCCTGGCTCACCTGATAAGATGAGGGTTGTGTGCCACGGATAGGGATAGAATAGCATGCTAAGGAAGAAAATAAAATCCCGAAACCAGTTGATAGCGATGGGCTACCAAGGAACGCCGCTGAAATGAATAAACTAGTCTGACGGCAGCCGGAATACAAAGGACTTCTACCAACCTGTAGGGAAGGTGATAAAGGCTCTTCCCAAAGCTGAATACTATTGTCTGGTTTCAGCCCAACACAAGATCTGTAGAGTGTGTCACCGTAGCAAAAGAGTTAAGTCAATATTCAGATTATAGGCCCAGGTTTAAGTTGAAGGAAAGGCCAGAACAGAGGGTGAAGTTACGAGAGAAGTTCTGGTACAGAGTTTGATGGATTTTGCACTGAGTGACGCTATATGACTTATATCTTGTATTCTTTATTCATTAATCTATTTATTTTTAATTCAATTTTATTTATTTATCTATTTATCTATTTATACTTTTATTTATTTATTTTGCTGTTGAATGTACTAAACTGTCTTATGAACGTGGCGAATAGACCTCGTAAGTTTCATTCTTGCTAACAAAATATGTTTTTGCTCGTTTTAGGCTGTCTCCAGGTGTAGTTCCCAAATAACCAGGAGACCACTTTAATTCCAGTTCACCTAGACTCTAGGTGAATGAAATCAACATTTATTACCAAAATTTAACGGAGTTATATAAGGGCTATTCTCCAACTTTACTGAAACTTTAATGTTATTGGACCCTGCCATTATGCCGTATTTTCTTGGAAAAAAAAAACGTGAACAAAAGAGCAAATGAACTTAACAAGCAAACAAATATGAAAAGCTCGTTCAAAATCAATACCTTGCCCCCGTAGTCCATCCAGACAAGATAACTAACAAACCCGGTCATAATCAATACCTCGCCTCCAAACTCCGTCCGGGCGAAGTAATGAATGACATGTGCATAGGACATGACACCTGATGTACGAACAAGAAAAATATTCTCATACAAATCACGTGTTCATCCGCCTACTAGATGACGCGCGATACATTGCATGACATTGTCTGGCAGCCTGATGCACCACATAAATTGTCTGTCACACCATCATGTTACGTGTCAACCCTGTGCTCTGCAGTAAACCTACGTACACTGCCTCAGCTCATGTCCTACTTAACCAAGTGTTACATGGCTGATATCTTTCCCCTAGACAGTGTTACGCCCCTTGTTACGTCTCTCTCGTCACGTCAAATTCCTCGTCACGTCCGCCGTCACGTGAAGGGATCAGACAGTTTCATTTCATATTTTACTTGAGTTGGGCCTAATCCATTCCTTCAATTTTAACTTGTGGGATTATGGAAAGTTGATGTAGGAATGGAGAGGAAGGGTGAGACTTTGGGAAGGGTTGAAGGAGAAGGGTGACATGGAAGGGAGTACGGGAGAAGGTTTAGGCAGCGAAGGCAGTTACATAGGGAGGGAATAAAGGGGTTGAGGATGGAAGATTGAGTATAGGATGTGAGGGTAGGGATGAGTTAAGGAAACTGAATGGGGAGTGGGACGAAGATCGGGAAAGGAGGAGAAAGAGAAAGAGAGACAGATATACTTGTAAGTATGCAAGTAGATAGATAGATAAGAATAGAGAGAGGTGGGAGCGAGTGAATGAACGTTGAAAAGGAAGAGAAATAAAGGAGGTAGGGACGATGGGAGGGCGAGATGGAATGGATATAGGGATGGCAGGAAGGAATGGAAGAATAGTGGGAGGAAAAGAAAGAAAAGAAGCAAAGGAAAGAAGAAAGGAGGGAAGAAGGCAAAGGAAAAAATGTAGAAAGAATGGAAAGATGGAAAGGAGAGGAAGATAGAGAGGAATGGGAAGACGGTGGGAAGGAGGGAAAACTGGAAGGAGGAGTGGAGGGAAAGAGGGAAGATGAAAGACAGAAATGAAAGAAGGAAGGTATAACGGAGGGAGGAAGAGAGGAAGAGCAATTGGAGTACCGGAGTGTAGTAAGGAAGAGGTTGAAGAGGTTCACGTCACTGAGAAGACACAAGAAATTTGAAAAAGGAAGGAAAGAAAATGAGGCAAAAGAAAGAGGATGGAGGGAAGTAAAGGAGGGAAAGAATGAAGGGAGGAAGAGGAGGAGGGAAAGGGGGAAGAGAAGGAAGGGAAGAAGAAGGAAGGCGAGGAGGAGAAAGAGGAAGAAGCAAAGAAGGAGGAAGAAGAGGAAAAAAGGTAAGAGGAGAACTAGAATAGAGATCACTATTTAGTCAAGGGCAGAGTAGAAAAGATAGCAAGCAGAAGCTATAGCGTTGAATAGATGTTCCCTATACAGGAAGGGTCTCAAGTTCTTGAGACATAAAGAAGAGAGCCGCTTTGGCCAAGATCAACTAGAGCGAACGCGTGCGAAGAAAACAAAGGAGGAGAGGAGATCCCGGAAAGGAAGGGAAGAGTAGGTCAGGGTCAGCAACTTGCCTAAGGAGGTTCGGATAGCAAGTGAGACCAGACTAGGATAGCTTTAGGGAAGTTTATTAAAAGACAGTTAGAGTAGTTAGGTTAGTATGAAATAAGAAAGGCAAGGACGGGTGATTGCGTAGAATCAGCAAACTTTTTTCCTTATCTTATTTGAGGAACCTGCCATATGCAAAGCTTCCAAGTCGGAGAGGTAGTGGAAGAAGTACACGTGACATTTGATACCGTTATAGTAACCAACAAGTATGGGGCAATTGCTCATAACTGGTATATTACAATTTGAATAATTTTGAAATTTCATGACATATAACTATCTAATTTGTATAAACCTTGATGGAGCCGGCTCAAACGTCCGGCAGTGCTGAGAGAGTGAGGTCACAATGGACCTGTCCTAATTCCCCCCTAGTGTGCTTCTTTTGTATATATATATTGTCACTGTTTCCTTACTCTGTACCTTTGAAAATGTCTTGAATAGACGAAAACGTTCGGTCACCTTTCATTTTATTTTCCAAGTGGTTTTATCACACACACACACACACACACACACACACACACACACACACACACACACACACACACACACACACACACACACACACACACACACACACACACACACACACACACACACACACACACACACATATATATTTGTATATGTAAATATGTATATGCATTGATGAAACTTTTATACATTGACGTAAAATAGTTCTTTACAACTCAAAACTTCGAGGCTTTGATTCTAACCCAGAAGGAATGTAACTTAAATCTCATAATTATCACAATCTTTGATTGCAGAAGAAAAACCTATGACAAAGAGACGATCATTCCATTAAATTGCATAAGATTAGACCTTCAATACCGAGGGTGTTCCTCGGGGAAGAATAAAAAGCCTGATGGTACCCAGAAAAAAATCTTCAATACAGAAATGTGTAACTGTGATAGGTTACAATCCCTTGAATGGAATTCCAGTAATAGATAGGCTTGATAGGCTGTAATCGGATTGTCGAATTCATAAATAAAATAGTAGATAATCCCTTCATTCGAATTCTTTGCTTTTGTCAGTAAAATCGACTGACGTTAACCACAACAAAATCAATAGAATTTTCATCTCATGTTAAAAGCAGACTTGAAATGGTTTTATTGTCTTCAGTCCAAGAATCATCGTTAAGCTAAATAAGATTCGACTGGTATTAGCCAGTCACAGAAGAGTGAAGAGTTCAAAATGTTGAGATCGGGGACGTGGTCGAGGTGGACTCCGAAGCCTCCTACACTTTCCCGTCTCCACCACCAATAAGACGATATGCGGCCAAGATCCCCTTCCTCTTCCCCCTCCCATACCACTTTCCCTCCCTATCCCTTCCCCCTCACCTTCCTCCTCCCCTTCCTCCTCTTCTCCCCATCCCATTTTCCCTTCCCTTTCCCCTTCCCTTCCCCTTTCCCTTCCTCCTCCTCCCCTCATCCCACTTTCCCTCCCTTTCCCCTCCCCTTCCTCCTCCTTTTCCCATTTCACTTTCCCTTCCCCCTCCCCTTTCTCCTCCTCCTCTTCTCATTCCGCTTTCCATCCCCTTCCTCCTCCCCTTCCTCCTCCCTTTCCTCCTCTCTTTCTCCTACCCTTCCTCCTCCTCTCCCCATCCCACTTTCCCTTCCATTCCTCCTCCTCTTCCCATCCCACTTTCTCTTTCATTCCCCATCCCCTTCCACCCCACTTTCCCCTCCTCTTCCTATCCCACTTCCCGCCTTCCCCCTCCCCTTCCTCCTTCTCCTTCTCTTCCCTTTCCCCTTTTTTCTCCCTTCCCCTTCCCTTCCTCTTCCCCTTCCCATCCCCACTTTCCCTTCTCTTCTTCCTCCCCTTCCTCCTGCTCTTCCCATCTCATTTTCCCTTCCCTTTACCCTTCCCTTCGCCTTCCCCTCCCCCTCCTCCTCCTCCTCCTCCTCTCCTTCCCATCCCACTTTCCCTCCTCTTCCCCC
>NC_134789.1:30042155-30044655 GCF_046742065.1 Oratosquilla oratoria
CATTGTGTATAGATGTATTTGTGTTTGAATAGTTGTTTTTGCTAGTTTGTACAAGTGGATGTTCGTGAAAGTATATACGTAACCTTTTTATAAGTGTATGTTACTGTAGGTATGTATATGTCATTCTACAGTATTTGTTTGGTCGGATTTTCTATATTTGTGTCTTAGTATACATGCGATCGTGTTTCTAGTGTTTTCTTGCTATTTGCTTGTTGCGCCGTAGTGCGTGTTCAGCTTCTCACTCGCCTTGTAACTACATAGAATCGAGTTCGAGCTCCAAAGGCTGCCAGCGCCTCTCACATGCTCCGTTTCTCCGAATACACTATGAGAATTTGCTGGAATTTTCCTCAGCTGGGCGCCTCCTGGTGTAAGCCTCTGACACTTTGTATTTATTAAAACGTACATATGTGCTTGGGTCCACATGTCCATTTAATCAAATCTTTCCTTACTAAGAGTCGCATTTACTTTATTGTGGTCGCCTCGAGACTATCTTATCCAGTTGTGCGTGTCCCTTCTATAGTGAAAATAGCTGATGTGCGCATTTCTTTGTGTACACAGGAACGTGTCCTTGTGGGAATAAGAACATAATTCTTGGATGACAAAATCATTTGTTTATCAAACACTAGTGCGTGTTTGTGATTACTGTCATTGCATTTGAGCACGGTCCTGAACAGCTCTACAACTATGAAGAATCCTTTGCTCTGAAGATTTAAAGATTTTCCTTTATAAGCTGTCAGAATAGAAATATTATACAACAATATTTTGGATACTCATTATGTATCTAGGATCAAAGAATGGTTTTATGTTTATGCGAGTGAATGTATGTGTGGGAATGCGTGCACGTTCTCGCTTAGTCATTGTTTGCGTGCTTAAAGAGCGTACATATGAATCTATATGAAGTTCGACCAGTATGTTTATTATTTCCTTTCCTCTTCATATGTAGGTATTGGACCTTGTAACCACTGGTGGAGGGACATTTTCACTTCGGTGTTTTCATAATACGTCCGGATTGCTATTATAAAAAGAAGTTTCCATCATATGGCCTAATCTGATAGTGTGCGCATATAATTGAACCAAGTTTATTTCACTTAAAACACGTACACACACAAACACACACACACACACACACACACACACACACACACACACACACACACACACACACACACACACACACACACACACACACACACACACACACACACACACACGTATATAAACACATGTATATATATATGTATATATACATATATATATATATATACATATACATAGAGGGGTGAGGTATTTGAGAAAGCTTCAGTTCAGACGGAAATGACGAATTAAAATTTCCAATCTGTCTACACAGAGGCGAGCGTTTTTGTAGGGAAACAAGAGGTGAGCAATAATATGGGTTTAGAAGATGTAAACGTAGAAGTGTGGATCAATGGAAGTGAAAAATATTAAGGAGCTAATTGAATCTCTGACTGTATACTTAAAGAATGTAGGCGTTGTACTATAAGATTGGAAATGGGCTATTACGGTATCAATGCATGGCGGAGGAAATAAGAGAGCACCACTGAATTACAGACCAGCACAATGATAAAGATGTGTGAAAGAAAAAAAAAAAAATCGATGGATCAGATACTTTAAAGAAATGCATATTTTGACGGACAGTTAATTTGGTTTCAAATCTGGAAGATCGTGTGTGCATAAAACCTATCAAGCGTTCACACGAGAGTATACGATATGATGCAAGAGTGGGTTGGGTAGATTGTACGTACCTTGATCTAGAAAAGGCCTTCAATAAAGTACTACACATTTGATTTCTGTTTAAACTGGAGCATACTGGAGGACTAAGGATTATACTAATGGAATAGGTGAAATGTTTTTAGAATGACGGGAACATGAAAACAGGAGTAAAGGATAAGACATCAGATGGAAATGAGCAACCAGCGGAGATCCAGAACCATCGATGGTAGCAGATAAAGCAAAAATCATGAGAAGTGTGAGCTAGCAATGAGGAATGTAAACTGATGCAGAGATTTAGACTAGAGTGGAAAGCTAATTCCAAGAAAGAAATACAAAGTACCGGAGATATCAATAACTCAAAAACTCAATGACTCTTTGAAGTATTCTTTGGAAAGCACATTAACTGTAATGGCAAAATATGGGGAACATATATGACAACCGGTTGTCATATGACAAACATATAAATAAGATTGTGGGAAAAAGTATGTATTGCTGAAGACAATTAAAGTGACTTTTCACTATATGGTAGAAGAGATGATGAGAAAAACTCATATAGACCCTAATTTGTGTAAGACTGGAATATGCTTCAGTGGTATGGCCCCTGCATAGATTGAGAAATATAAGCAAGACGGTAAGGATATAAAGAGAAATTAAATTTGTTCGTATTCTGTCAGATAAGCCATACAAGAAGGGACTAAAATACACTGAATTTTAAGAAAGAAAGAGGTGACTTGATTGAAGTGCAAAAGTGACCAATGAAAGTGGATAC
>NC_134789.1:30049655-30052155 GCF_046742065.1 Oratosquilla oratoria
GTTCCAATATTGAAAGGAGGTAACAGGGAAATAACGTTAAATTCTAGAAAACATTCGAAAGATTATAAACTGGGAAATGAGCTAAAACAAACGAGGAAAAGATATAAGTAATTAAGGGATTATATATCGTCTGAAAATTGTATAAGATAAATTTGGTGAAATATAAAGCTTATGGGAGAGAACATCATAAAGATTATTGAAAGTCTGATTTGTATTAGACCTGACTATGCAGCCGTAATTTTGTCACCTCATCTAACGAAGGACTTAAGAAAAAATAAAATACAAAGTACAGCAGCAATGATGAGAAGACGTATGAGGAAAAAAAAATCTTCCTATATTGGAAGAGTGAAGAGAGGCGACATAGTAGTAATGTTTTAGACCAGAACAACGTATAGAAAAGATGGACAAAAATGGATTGCTGGTATTGGGTGAAAGACCAACAACAGGTCATAATGAAAAAAGCTTCTTCGAAAGTTTTTACAAAATATAGCTTTCCAGACAGAAGTGTAGACTTATGAAACAAGTTGGATGTAAACATAATCTAAACAAACACCATGAAATAATTTAAGGCAAAGTTTGGTGTATGGAGGCAAAGAGATAGTATCTCATGAGCACAGCTCCAACCCAGTGTACTATGGCAAGGGAAATACACACACATTCCACACAAAATGCGCGCGCACACACACACACACACACACACACACACACACACACACACACACACACACACACACACACACACACACACACACACACACACACACACACACACACACACACACACACACACACACACACACACACACACACACACACACACACACACACACACAAACACACACACACACACACATACACACACACACACACACACACACACACACACACACACACACACACACACACACACACACACACACACACACACACACACACACACACACACACACACACACACGTGCACACACACACACACACACACACACACACACGTGCACACACACACACACACACACACACACACACACACACACACACACACACACACACACACACACACACACACACACACACACACACACACACACACACACACACACACACACACACATACCATCATACACTATTGCACACACCAGGAAGGATCCCCTAAAATGGAAGAAATAATGGTGACACAGAAAGAAATAAGGGACAAAATAAAGAAACTCGATGTCAGAAAGTCACATGGGCCAGACGGAATTGCGAACTCACAGACGAAATACAGAAAATAATTAATTTCTCACTTAAAGAAGGAAAAGTACCACAAGACTGGAAGAATGCTAATATTGTACCAATATATAAGGGAGGAAATAAAGAAAATTCAATAAATTATAGACCAGTATCTCTTAAAAGTACAATTGCAAAAATATGCGAAAGAGTTATTAAAAACAAATGGACTAAACACTTGGAAAAGAACAAAATATTAAACCCCAACCAATTTGGATTTAGAAGTGGAAGATCATGTACTACAAACTTAATATGCTTTTACTCAAGATTGCTAGACATAATACAAGAAAGAGATGGCTGGGCAGATTGTGCCTTCCTGGACCTACAAAAGGCTTTCGACAAAGTACCACACAAAAAACTACTAAGAAAAATTGAACTAATAGGTGGAATACAAGGAAAATTATTGGAATGGATGGAAGACTTCTTGAAAGGAAGAAAAATGAGAGTGATACTTAGAGAAAAGAACTCAAAATGGGTAGACATGATAAGTGGAGTACCCCAAGGCTCTGTGTTGGCTCCGATAATGTTTGCTATTTATATAAACGACATGGATGAAGGAATTAAATGCTACATAAACTTCTTTGCAGATGATGCAAAAATATTGAAGGGAGTGAAGAAAACTGTAAATCTTTTCAGGGAGATCTGGACAGAGTCTGGAATTGGAGTAAAAAGAACGAAGTGAATTTCAACATTAAAAAATGTAGTATAATGGAATTTGGAAAAAGCAAAAATAGAATATCCGGTAAATACAAAATTGGAACAAAAGTTACAAAAGTAAATTCAGAAAGAGACCTAGGAGTGATAATTTCAAATGACATGACACCAGACAAACATGTAAACAAAATAGTTGTAGAAACCTACAACTTAATAAGATCAATGAAAGTAGCCTTTGACTACATAGACGAGGAAAAGGTGAAGAAAATCCTAGTTACACTGATAAAAAAAACTAGAAAGAATTCAAAGAGCACTAACAAAGATGGCGCCAACACTCAGCAAGTTGACATACGAACAAAGATTGGACAAACTAAACTTATAAACTCTGGAGCAAAGAAGAGAAATAGGCGATTTGATATCCATATATAGAATTATGAAAGGGATGGAAATCCTTGACAGGGATGATCTACCTAAATGGGACAGAAGAAATACAAGGGGACACAAGAAGAAACTTAAGAAGGACAGCTACAGAAGAGATCTGAAAAAGAATAGCTTTCCACATGGAGTGATAGATACATGG
>NC_134789.1:30054655-30057155 GCF_046742065.1 Oratosquilla oratoria
TAATAAAATGTTTTCGAAGGAAATCAAAAGATGAAGAGGAGGCGAATCAAATAGAGAAGAAAAGGTAAAAAGTTGTGATGGAGAGATGATAATGGAAGAGGAATCAGTGAGAGGAAGGTAGGGAGAGTATTTTAGAGAGTTGCGAAATGTGAAGAAGGATAGGGAGGGAAAGGTAATTGCAGTGGGAAGCGCTGAGAAAATGACCGTGATGAGTGAGGAAAATGGAGGAGAAATAAGGAAAGATGAAGTGAAACAGCCGTTAAGATGATGAGAGCAGGTAAGGCACCTGGGTTGGATGCATGCCATGCAGAAGGTCTGGAAAAAGGAGGTACAATTATGGTGGAATGGATGGTGAGGTTATTTAATGTTTGTTTAAGAGAGGGTAGAGTGCCGGAGGACTGGAGGAGTGCCTGTATAGGTCTACTTTACAAGGGAAAGGGGGACATGTGTGAGCGTAGTAGTTTCAGAGGGCTCAGCTTGTTAAGTGTAGTTGGAAATGCTTATGAGAGGGTCTTGATTGAGAGGATTAGGAGAGGAACAAAGGGAGTAATTGGTGAGGAAAAGTGTGGGTTTAGGATAGGTAGGAATTGTGTAGATCAGATTTTTGTGGTAAGACAGATAAGTGAGAAAGCTATAGGAAAAGGTAAGGATGTGTTTTGGGCTTTTATGGATCTGGAAAAGGATTATGACAGGGTAGACAGGGAGGCACTGTGGGAGGTATTGCAGATATATGGGGCAGGAGGAAAGCTGTTAAGAGCAATCAAGTGTTTTAACGAGAGTAGTTGAGTTTGTGTTAGGATTAGAAATGGAGAGAATGAGTGGTTTGAAGTAAAGGTTAGACTGCGTCAGGGATGTGTTATGTCGCCCTGGCTGTTCAGTTTATACATGGAGGGAGTAAGTATGAGAAATAAATTGACGCAGCCCAAAGGGATATCTCCCCCGTCTTTTCTGCATGAGGAGACGGAGAGGGGGGTCGCCGAATTAATGATGTGGCCTTACTGTGGATGTGCTGTGTCTTGCGACACTGCTTTCTGACACAGGGCAGTGGACAAGATGCAGGGATGACCCGTCATCCAGGAGGTGCCAAGATAAGAGGGAGGGAAGAGGGTAGAGGGGGGTGGAGTATGTAGGGGGATGGAATGGGAGGGAGGAGTCTTTATACCTTTGTCTTTTGGCTACCTCCCGTGTAAGAAAAAAAAAATAGCCTTTGGTATATGTAAATGTCTATGTATATATATATATATATATATATATATATATATATATATATATACACATACGTATATATATATATACACACACGTATATTATATATATATATATTTATATATATATGTATATATATATGTATATATATATATATATATATATATATATTTACATATATATATGTATATATATGTGTATATATATATATATTTACATATATGTATATATATGTGTATACATATATATATATATTTACATATATATATGTATATTCATATGTATATATATATATGTATATATATATATGTATATATGTGTGTATATATATGTTGGAGGAGGTGACAAAAGAGGCACCATGGAGTATGCTCTTTGCAGATGACATAGTGTTTATATCAGAGAGTCGCGAAGAACTACAGGAGCGGTTGGAGCTGTGGAGAGGCTTATTAGAGGACTATGGGCTGAAGGTGAGCAGACAGAAAACGGAGTACCTGGAGTGCAATGTGACTCAGGAAGGCGACCTTTTCATGCAGGACCACAAACTGCCGAAGGTGGAGGCCTTCAAATACCTCGGATCTTATGTAGCGAAGGATGGAGATCTTGAAAAAGAGGTTGACTACAGGATCAAGTTGGCGTGGAACAATTGGCGGAGAGTATCAGGTGTGCTATGTGACAAAAAGATAAGTGCCAGAGTAAAAGGAAAGGTGTACAAGACAGTAGTGAGACCAGCGTTGTTGTACGGAGCGGAGACATGGGCACTGAAAAAGGTACAAGAAAGGAAGCTGGACGTCGCAGAAATGAGGATGTTGAGGTGGATGTGTGGGGTGACGAGGTTGGATAGGATAAAGAATGATAGGATTCGCGGTACTGTGAAAGTAGTGGAGGCGTCGGCGAAAGCGCAGGAAAGGAGATTACATTGGTTCGGCCATGTGAAGAGAAGAGATGAAGACTACGTGGGAAGGAGAATGATGGAGATGGAGGTACAGGGGAGATGCAGGCGAGGGAGACCCAAGCTGCGTTGGAAGGACAGACTGAGAGAGGACCTTAAGGAGAAACATCTGGAGGAGGAGCAGGTGATGGACCGAAACAGGTGGAAACGACTAGCGAGGAACGGCGACCCCATATGAAAATGGGAAACGTCAACAGGAAAAGAAGAAGATATATATATATATATATATATATATATATATATATATATGTATATATATATTATAATTAATAATTTTGAAATTTCATGAGAAATATAACTATCTAATTTGTACAAACCTTGATGAAGATTAACATTTATTTATTT
>NC_134789.1:30067155-30074655 GCF_046742065.1 Oratosquilla oratoria
AGAGGTGGAAGGAGTGAACATGAGGGGGCGACATAGGATGAGATGGATGGATGGTATAAAAGGGGCTTTGGGAAAGAGGGGAATGTCTGTTGAGGAAGGACGAGAGAGGAGAGAAGATAGGGGTGAATAGAGAATGGTTGTGTATGGATGATGTTGTGACTGCATGAGGTGGAATGGGTGGGGGATGGGGGGGGTGAGGTAGTATGTGTGAGCAAAATTTGGCGCAGCCCGAAGGGATTTCTCCCCATCTCCTTTTCTACCCAAAGGGATGGAGGGGGGGGTCGCCGATTTAATGAAGCGGCCTTGCTGTGGATGTGCTGTGTCTTGCGACACTGTTTCTGACCTAGGGAAGTGGACAAGATGCAGGGATGACCCGTCATCCAGGAGGTGCCAAGATAAGAGGGAGGGAAGAGGGTGGAGAGGAGTGGAGTGTGATAGGGATGGAATGGGTGGGAGTGGTTTTTATGCCTTTGTCTTTTGACTACTTCCCTTATAAGGGTGAAAAAAGCCATTGGTGTATGTATGTATGTATGTATGTATGTATGTATGTATGTATGTATGTATGTATGTATGTATCAATCATCAGGTATTTACCCTTTGTTGAGAACCGCTGATCTAACTTCAGCTTCTTATAGACTTTTTGAGGGCCAAAGGTTTCTTTCAGGATAAGATATTAAGACACCTACTAAGATGATGGAAAGATTAATCGGCTTCCACTGACAGCTGTGGGTTTCCCATAACTGAATAAAATCGCCTAGTAGCAGCCTGAGTAAAGTCAGACCACCATGATTCAGCTAGTATATTTTGCCAAAGTAACGCCATAAACCCATCCTATTAAGGTTAGTGACTACCGATTTTGATTCAGCTGAAGGGGTGGGTGATCTCAGAAGAGTGCAAAAAGTTCCGCTTGACCTTCACCTAACACCACTTACTGTTACTTTTCTTCTTTAATGTGAGACATGTATATATATTTTTTCAGCCAAAGTGCATCATCGCATTTAATTGTGGCTGGTACACTTGCGTCAGTCTTGTTATAGATTTTGCTATTCAGAAGATCTATTTGAAATGGCTTCACCTACTGTACAAGTAGTGTCTAAGAGATGCTGATTTCGAAATAACTTATTCCAAAATACAATCTGGGAAGAATTCGAACCAGTGATCTTGGTGTAGTGGTGTCCAAACTACTACACCAGAGGCCCTCAACCTTTTAGATCTCTTATACCCTTTTCATCGTGATGCTACGATAACAACCCGCCCACCCTACTTTCACAAGTTAGATTCAAAAGGTGAAATGTTTATCCGTATCATAAGTTTCATCGGTGTCATTTAGAAACTTGTGATGTCCTTTAGAATATGTAGATTGTAGGAATATTGAATTATAGTTTGTGGAAAATATCATTATTCCAAGTCGGCGTCTGAAAATCTGCTTTTTAACCCCCACCCACCTTGATATCCTTTAAGGGAGCATAATCCAACTTTCACCAGTTAACAACCCCTACAACACACCGTAAAACCTTTAGTTATCTGTTTCATTGCAAACCTATCACACCTTTAGTTTGATTTCGGTTTGTGCATGCTCCAAACTGGCTACCCCTTTCCAGTTCGGAGGGTTCCAACTAGACTGAAATCACCATAAGAAGTTGTAAATTGTTAAAGTACGTCAAGGTCAGGACGTCACCCCACTGGAGAATTAAACCCTGAGACCCAGTGTTCCTCTAAAATGAAAAAAATTATCTGATGGTAGTCAGAACAAAGTCTTTAAAGTGTGTCATAGTATGAAAACGGATACTTGAGATCATTATCCAAAACAAAACCTTTAAAGTTTGTCATATTACAGAAAGTATTAAATCGTCAGGTATTAGGGTCACTTTCATTGTGAGCTTAGGCCAGAAGGTACTTTGCTACCAGAGAGGTGCCATGGGACAAAGTGCTATACGACATGGAAGAGCTTATTGGATTTAATAACAGAGGTCTTTCTAATTTGAAGAGTATCGTTTGGCGTTAGAACAAAATCATTACAACGATCACTCGACTTTAACGAATTATGTTTATGTTGCCGCGCTACGGGGCCTTCCAGATTCTGCGCACGGGCATCAATGTGTAGTCATGACGTCATGACACCCATCCTCGTGCTCTGGCAAAATGTCTCAGGTCCATATGTTTAAAAACTCCTTTCTCTGAAGAGAGTCTTTGAGTATTCTCGAGTCAATATTGTCGCTTTGATATACGAAGGATGTCAAGTAGCAGTGCTCTAAGGACCCACAAGAGAAAGTATAAAGTATTAGAGGGGTGCCGGACGGGCACCCTCAATTAATTATTAGAACGCTGATCTTGACTCAATTTTTTTTTTCCAAATCCAGCTTAAAAAAATAGAGTTTTCTAAAGCCATAGGCTTTAACCCCTCTATCTCAAGGCCACCCTTGAGTTGAACAGAATCATTAGACATCAGCGAGAACAAAATGTGCAAGCTATGCCTCCGGAATGGAGGTGTTTATTGAGATGGCTTTACAATCTGGGGTAGGGTGTGTACGTGTATGGTGGGGGTGGTGTTGGGGTTAGGGGTTAAACCTTAACAGAAAAGACTCTTAAGCATAAATCAAAAGAAAAAATGTGAAGTCTTTTACGGGGATAAAAGGACTGGTTGGTCGATTGGGACGACGACCTTCTTCCTGAGGGCGGGCCTTCCTCAGCTGAATAGGTTCTTTAGCAGCATTGGACGCAAGGAAGTATGTCAGTGGGCTCGAAGAGGCTACCCTTTAGAGCGAACAGTCCTCCTCCCTGCTGAATGAAATCGTCTGTCCTGGGCGAGGTTGAAATGAGTAAAAATCGTCTTCAAACGCAGTAACCCAGCTTGTTAAAAAAAAATAATAATAATAAAAAATAAAATAAATAAATAAAGGGGAATTCGTTCGACCTAAACCCCATTCATGCCTTCAAGAGATATTTCCTTCAGCTGAATGAAATCCTCTCCTATCATTGCCCGTGAAATAAAAAAGCGGTTCATTTCGATGATAGGGTTTACCATTTGAGGCATTTAAGAACTTCACATATTACAGCTAACGCCGGGCGATCTTAATCAGTTACTCGTGCCTCTCAAGGGGAACTTATCTCAGGCATTCGCCCTCAGCTAGAAAGGCATTCGAACCTATCCAGCACCATCTGATGACGGTAGGTTTTACTTAGCTGGGGGGAACTCGTAAGTCTGAAGATCAATGGAAGTTCTCACCTCAGGGTCTCACCTCAGGGTCTCCCCCTTAGCCGAATAAGGGCGTTTGGAGTTAATCAGTTCTGAAACTAAGAAGGAAGAAAGAAGTCCCCAAGTCAAGGCCAAAATTTTTCTCTAATTTGGATAAGATCGTCTGGTGGTGAACAGAATGATACAGCGAGAACTTACTAGTTTGTTTTCTTTGACGCGCCTTACATACTTATTTCGGGAACCATCAGACTAGATCATGAAGCCAATGTAGACGACCGTCACCTCAGCAAAGGGGTTAACATAATTACCATGAATCTCTGTAGCACAGTAGCATTCTTTGGAGACTTTATTCTCACTCATGACGAATGATTTCATTTAGCTATGGACAAGGGAAGCACCATATTGAATGAATGTTTTCGTGGGCCCAGGATGGGAATGGAATAACATACAGTCCAAGTGGACATTCCTGAAGCCCTTGTTTGTGTGTGTGTGTGTGTGTGTGTGTGTGTGTGTGTGTGTGTGTGTGTGTGTGTGTGTGTGTGTGTGTGTGTGTGTGTGTGTGTGTGTGTGTGTGTGTGTGTGTGTGTGTGTGTGTGTGTGTGTGTGTGTGTGTGTGAGAGAGAGAGAGAGAGAGAGAGAGAGAGAGAGAGAGAGAGAAAGAGAAAGAGAAAGAGAAAGAGAAAGAGAAAGAGAAAGAGAAAGAGAGAAAGAGAAAGAGAGAAAGAGAGAAAGAGAGAGAGACTTAATCGTCATTTTAAGCCCCAGGACAAAGTCGGACATTTCTTTGTGCATTGTTGTACGGGTATCACTGGGATTTACTGTCAGCCAATTGTCACAATACCCTCAGCCGTCATAGGACGTTTGTGTACTCTCTCATCTGTCAGCAAAATGTAAGTATCTAGTCATAAAGAAATTGTTATTACAGAATTGTTGGGAATGTAATGCCATCATTTCTTGTTTTGCTGTCAGACTAGGTCAGTAGGTCCCTCAGCCTGGGGACCACAATCTAGCTGAATATTCATATGAAAAAAAGGACTCTAGAGTTTGAACGAAGGGATTAATTTAAATGCATTTAAACTTTTTAACCCGAAGGTCACCATCACTACCCAAATAAAGCCGACTGACATTATCCTGATCCAAAGTATCCCACCCTGTGAAAAGGGTTATTTGTTAGGAGGGCAGCGTCAGCCAGATGTCAGTAAACGGTGTCAGGTGGTCATGAACTGAGATCAACTGTCAGTATGTTGTAGCCAGTATGTAAAATGTCCCCTTAAAAGACTCATGCGCTTGCCAATTGCCGTGTCTCCAGCCAGCTCTCAAGGCTATGGTCACTCCTTAGCACAAGATTGATATTTATTTAATGCTTGTACATATGTATAATTTTATTGCAACAATTTCCTTTCTCTTGTACATCCCGTAACAAGGATATATATATATATATATATATATATATATATATATATATATATATATATATATATATATATATATATAGTATAAAAATTGTAAATTATATTGTATACTAACAACAAATGATTAAGAATATCATCACCATTGTTGTACATATTATCGTCAGCATTTCCAGTTAATAGACCAAATTATGCAATTTCTAAATAACCGAGCACGTGGGTCTGCCCCACACCTATCAAAACTCGAACTTCCTTCCATTTCGTTCTTTCCTTGCACTGGTCCTCCAAACCCCCCTACCCCCTCTTCCCCATCTTATTTATCCTGCCCTTTACTTACTTACTTGATAGACCAAACTATGCAATTTCTTAGACAACAAAACAGCAAACATAAAGATAAATAACTACACAGGCCCAACATTCCAAATACATAGCGGAGTACCACAAGGAAGCGTCCTATCACCGACATCATTTAACATTTACACCAGTGACACACCAAAACCCTCAACACACTGCTTCCAAATACAATACACAGACGGCCTTACACAAATTATCACCTACTCCAAAAACGAAAGTAGAAACATGTTAGCCAAAAAGACAGAAATATAAATATAAATAATAGACACTTATGAAAAGAAATGGAAATTGCTACAAACAAAACAAAATTCCAAATACCCATATCTACACGCAAACCAACACCAATCACAGTTGCAGGAAACAACATACCATACAAAAAAGAAATGACCATACTAGGAGCACGCATACAAGCACAAACGAACACATGTATACGGACAGCAAACAACACAAACAAAAAACTATACAGATTTAAAAACCTAAACATAAAAATCTAACTAAAACTATAGAAGACTATAACAAGATCACAACTAGAATGCCAACCAATACTCAATACCACACTAAACAAAGCTGCATACAAAAAATTACAAGCTACATAAAACAAAATCATAAGGAAAGCACACAAACACACACACCCCTACCTAACAACAATGGAATACCTACACAAAGAAAACAAAATAGAACCACTTAACACCAGATACCACAGGCTAGGCAAAGAAATATAGAACAACATTAAAAACATCAACCCAGATTTTATAACAGAATGCAACAACTTAGACACATACAACACACCCAATCACCACTGGTGGCCAAGAATATATTTAGATTCAACATCAATCCACCTACACCTTATTAGAGCTGAATACGCCCTACACACATACCAGGAAACCACAACAATATCAAAGCACAATAAGCTCCAATTTAAACCATAATATGTATATTTAATATGTCAATATTTGAATACTGAGGACACGTGCTAACACACGTGTCGACGCTCAAATAATACGTTCGACACATCTTGCCTCAACTTCCTCCTCCTCTTCACCTTGAACTACAACCGACCATCCCTAGAGTTCAATATTAGGACCAAAAAGTCGTACATATTATCACCATGCATGTATATGTATGTATGTATATGTATATATGTATTATGTATACATATATGTATGGATATAAAAAAGATGACACGAGCGATCTAATTAACTAATTAATTCACCATCACAAATAAAAGTAATACAAAAGAGGAGCAATATGATAATAAAGATAAATAAATAAAAATAATATTAACATCACAAACTACCAGAGGGGCCCAATTCAAATCGCACTTGGTATCATAACAATATGCGTGTACAAGCGTAGTAATCCCTCCCCTCCACACCATGCAAGTGGACAAACTACAAAATTCCTAGAAATTCAACACCTACAGTATATAAAGGCAAAGTATAAAACATGCATATATATATATATATATATACATATATATATCACATCCTACTTCACCCCCTTAATAACCCACACAACAACCTACTAACCAATCTAGTAAAGAAACCATGCTAGTGGGCCTGGACCAACTCTGTAACACTCATCTTCCTTCATTTTCTACTCTGTCTTCTTCACCTAACCCCCCTCTCCTTCTAGTCCGCCTTCAAACTATCTATTCCCCTATTGTATTGTATATTGTATAAACAGATCAGTCATGTGATTGACTTTAAATATCCTAGCGATTCAAGCTGTTCTTTAAAGAATATTACCAGCCGTTTCCACTATACATTTATCTATTGTGTACTTACGGGAAGGACATATCGCGGTGAACTAAATATGGTATATTTTGACAAGAACACTACCAGCCGTCGGTACTGAGCACAGAAGTGTTCATTCCAAATGTACCTAAAGAAACCATACCGCGGCGAACCCAATGGTATGTTCAGACTCCTCTTATAAAATACTTCCCATGCCTTCCTCTCCCTACCACTCGTTCCAGGCTGGAGACAAAAAGTTAGCTTACTTCACACAGAAGTAACAATATCTCTCCATGAGTTACCCAGCGCTGACGTCTGTTAGAGGTTGGCGTGGCGGTCTCAGCTTGTTGTAAGGAGGGTATGTTGATCCAGCTCAAAAATCCTATGAAATACTTCAGAGATATTGCTTGTGGTGACGCCAAGCGACTTTATTCACGATTATGCTCAGTTTGGTTGATTCCCTCCGTCTCTATATACGTCACTCCGGCCAATGGTTTAACAATTCTATTTTGCGGAGACTTATCTTAAAGGGCTTTCTCTCAGAGAAATAAAATCTCCTGTCTGCACCCAGAATAAGCATAAGAGTTTAACTTTTCAACCAAAGGATGAATGTCATGGCGATACTGGTAAAAAAGACAAGAAAACAAAAAGGATGATATTCTTTACCGCTTCATCACGGCTGTCCCAACCAAAGACTTTTGTGCCGAAGGGTGGTGATTATTTAATGCAGTCAAGACTTGAGTGACTAGTGATACCCCTACGGACCAGAGCCTTCCTTTGCAGAGTGAGGGGGCGCCGCGCAGGC
>NC_134789.1:30079655-30087155 GCF_046742065.1 Oratosquilla oratoria
AGGATTCCCTTGATAAAGCATACCTGCGAAACTAATCAGGACTAAACTCAAGACCAAGACTCCTGTGTTTCCTACTCCGCTTACCTCATATATATATATAAATATATATATATATATATATATATATATATATATATATATATATATAATATACATCTACAAATTTTCCCCTTAAAAAAGAGGTAACCAAAAAACAAAGGCATAAAAACCACTCCCATCCATCCCATCCCCACGTACTTCACTCCCATTCACCCACCTCCTTTCCTCTTATCTTGGCTCCTCCTGGATGACGGATCATCCCTACATCTCGTCTACTGCCATGGGTCAGAAGTAGTGTCCCAAAGCACAGCACATCCACAGCAAGGCCGCTTCATTAAATCGGCGACATCCCCCCTCCCGTCACTTCAAGCAGAAAAAGAGAAGATGGGGAGAAATCCCTTTGGTCTGCGTCAAATTATTTTATCACATATACTACCTCACCCCCATCCCCCACCCACTCCCTTCCATGTATCACAGCATCATCGTTACACAACCATTCTCCATTCACCCGTATCTTCTGTCTTCTCCCGTCCTTCCTCAAGAAACATTTCCCTCTTTCTCAGTGCCCCATTTCAATACTTTTTCATCAACCCTTTCATCCAACTTCCTTTCCACCCTCGTTCTCCTCTTCACCTCCTCGTTTCTCACTCTATCCAGACTATTATCCCCTCTCATACTTCTCAGGCACCTCATCTCAAACACATTAAAACTCCTCTTCTCTTCCTCTCTTATGTTCTATGTTTCTACCCCATACAGCGCTGTTGGCACAATCAGTCCTTTATACAATTTCCTCTTAGCATCCATTCCCAAATGTCTATTTCTCATTACATTTTTTAATATCCTAAGGCATTTTCTTGGTTCTCTCAATATACCTTCTACCTCCACCTCCATTTCTCACTTTCCCACCTCATTTGCACCCAAGTATCTAAAATTGATCTACTTCCTCCAGTCTCTCTTAATACTCACTTCCAGTTAGCTGCCAGATTCTCCCCTTGTACATCTCATCATCTTACTTTTACCCACATTTATCTTCAACTTCCTTCTTTCGCACACCTTCCTAAGCTCTGTCACTAACTTCCTTAATCCCTCCTCTGATCCTGCTACGAACATACTGTGTTGTCAGCAAACAAGAACTGGCTTATATGCCACTTTTCTCCATTTTCTTTAACCATCTCCAATCCCTGACCCATTACCCTTGCATTTACCTCTCGCACCACCCCATCCATGTGTAAATTGAACAACACGGGCGACATAACATATCCCTGACAAAATTCCACCTTTACCTCAGACCACCTACTCTCTCCATTTCTGATTCTAACACAGGCTCTTTTGCTCTCGTAAAAACTCTTGACTGCTCTCAATAGCTTTTCTCCTATCCCATATATCTGCAATGCCTCCCACAGTGCCTTCCTGTATAACCTGTCATACACCTTTTCCAAATACATAAAAGCCCAATAAACACCCTTACCTTTTCCTAAATCTTTCTCACATATCTATCTTACCACAAAAATCTGATCCACGCAATCCCTACCTGTCCTAAACCTACACTGTTCCCCCACCAATTACTCCCTCTGTTCCTCTTCTAATTATCTTAATCAAAACCCTCCCATTAGCCTTCCCAACTACGCTTAACAAACTGATCCCTATGAAGCTACTAAACTCACACTTGTCCCCTTTTCCCTTGTAAAACAGAAATATATCTTTCAAAAAATTATATGATATTCCCTCACTCTTTCCCCTTAGAACATGCACATCCCTGTTCCTACTATTCTCCTGGTTACCACTATGTAGTCCATTAACCCCCTATCTCTCACCCTTCCATCCACCCCCCTCTCCCAAGTATACTTATGCTTGACTTTCTTTCTAAGCACTGTAATTTCTATCATCAGCTCTCTTTCTAGACACATCTCCACCATAAACTCTCCACTACGATTTTTTCCCGGAACTTCAAACTTCCCAACCATTCTGTCTATTGGATAATTTCCTACCCTAACATTAAAGTCTCCCAATACCACTACATTGACTTTCTACCTAAACTCTACACACACACACACACACACACACACACACACACACACACACACACACACACAAGCACACACACACACACACACACACACACACACACACACACACACACACACACACACACACACACACACACATACACATACATATATTATATATATATATATATATGTATATGTACATATGTATATATACATGTATATGTGTATATATATTCATTATATACATACATATAATACATATATATATATATATATATATATACATATATATATATATATATATATATATATATGATGATAACGGACATGAAAAAGGAAGAGAAGTGGAGAAGAAGAGGGAGAAGGAGCAGGAGGAAGAGGAATGCTGACAATAGCTGGATGATAAAAATAAAATGATGAGCAGGACAGAGAAGGACTTGATAAGGTGGGAGGTGGGAACCTTCACAGGAGAGTGAAGGAAAAATCCTCCGATAAATGAGGGGAAGGAAGGGCGGTGGAGATTAGGATGTGGGAGGAGACAGAATGAGTTTTTGGGTAAGAGAAAACCGTGGGAGAAAAAGACAATTAATTAGGAAGTTGCTGGTGTTGCGGATAAAGTGAGGGGATTAGGGAACCAGAAGAACTAATGAATTGAGATGGACGAAGGGAAGGAACAAGGTGGAAGAAAAGGGGGAAGTTGGGCCAAGGAAGAGAGAACAAAGAAGGGAGGGGGAAGGAAGGGAAAAGACGATTATTTGGTGTGAAGGTGATGAGTAACAACTAAGAATAAGAAAACCTAGAAAAAGAGGCAAATGGATAAAACAAAAAGAGGTAAACAAAGAGGAGAACTAGAGTCGTAGAAATGCGCGCAGAAGTCTCGGGAGGGGAATGGAGGGGAAGGCGGCGAGGAGGTGACAGGGTGGTGGTCAGGAGAGGGCTGGCGAAAGGAGCGGAGGTGGTAGAGCGATGGAGAAGGAGGAGGAGGAGGAGGAGGAGGAGGAGGAGAGGGAAGGAGGAGCAGGAGGAAGAGTAGGTGTAGGAAGTGAAGTAGGAGGAAGAAGAAGAGGAATGGTTAGGTGGGTGATAGCAGAGTAGTACGGTGAAAATAGAAAAAGTGTGAGAGAGAAGAGGAGGAAAAGTAGGATAAAAAAAAAGAGAAAGAGCAGGAGAAAGAGGAAGAGGAGAAGCAGGATAAAGAGAAGGAGGAGAGTCCGCCTTTTTCTCCTTCAGGAGGTGGAAGCGAGCCCGGCGTCACCCAACGGGAAAAGTTGGTCTGCATCTGCTTCTTCCCACCACGCCCTTTACACCGTCTGTCACCCCCATCCCCTCCTCCTCTCTCCCTCCTACCTTCTCCTTCACTTCACTATTTCTTCCCTCCTCTCTTCCTGGCTTCTCTCTTCGCACGAGGTCACAAGCTACCTCACTCTTTTGCAAGGCACCACTCACTCTCACTTGACGCCATATTCATATTCTTTCAAATTTTCTTATGCTCTTTCGTGTTCTCTCGATCTGTTCTCACGCAAGGTCATGCTCACTTGCCTTAACAAAGGCTCTCAGATAGTGGTCGAAAATGTTATTCACATGCCAAATGAATTGGCTTTGCGTCATCTTGGTGTGTCTGAAGGATCTCAGCTACGTCTGAATTTATCTCACTTTCTTGTGTCTGTTTTTTTTCTTCATGTTTGCTTGACTGTTCTTGTCGTTTTCTTTCCTTGTTAATTATATATCAAATACAATACCTAACCATATATGTTCACGTGAACAATTGATAGTGCAAGTGGAAGACTCACAAATGAGTTATCCATAGTGACCAAAAGAAACTTAATGTTTGTACTATAGGGAGAGGTGAAAAAGAAGATTGAGATTTTGGTGCGTTACCTTGTTGTTGGGTGAACCTCTGGATCCCAGCAAGCTGTTACTTACATTATACACTCAATAGTTGAACCTATGTTTTATTCTAGCTCGAAAGCGGGCAACACAACGAGGTTTTGCCAAACCCAGATGATACCCTGCCTCAAGGACCAAACCTAAGCACGAAAGACTGGTAGCAATAAACAGGACAAGGGCAAAAGTAGATAAACCTAAGACAATCTCCGCACATGGCGATTTAACACCGGCACTGAATGTCTCTATGAAGAAATACAGACAATGTGTCACATGCTCCAGGAATGTTAAATGGGTCCTCACTGCTCTCTCTCTTCCTCTCTGGCTCTCCCTACCTCCTTCCCCCCGCTCTCTCTCTCTCTCTTTTTCTGGCCCTCTCTCTTTCTGGCTCTCTCTCTCTCTCTCTGTCTCTCTCTCTCTCTCTCTCTGTCACACGCACGCACACACACATGCACGCACGCACGCACACACACACACACACACACACACACACACACACACACACACACACACACACACACACACACACACACACACACACACACACACACACACACACACACACACACACACACACACACACACACACATACATACACACACACACATTTCTCGTCTTTCACAATGTGTGCGATGCCCTCTCATCATTGGTCTTTCATCATGTAATACTTCCTATATCTGTGTGCTCCTTTGCACTGGAACATGCTCCTTTGTCCTATCCTACATTTCTTTATTAGTCATGCTCTCGCTAAATCAGGTCCAGTTCATGTTTTGTATCAATTCAAGATTCCTAATTTTAATTTATATTGTTTTTTTTTTTTTTTTCTTCTTTCGAAGCTGTGTTATGATTGTTTAAGCTACCTCATGCTCAAGTGAGAGGTCTGATATTTTTTAAACATCATGCTCGTTTAAGAAGTTTTATATGTTATTCATGATGTTTCATTTTTATATACATCTCATTTCAGTGCTACCTCACTTGAAGTCCTATACTCACATACTGTCTCCTCACTCGTAGTCATCATCTGTCTTTTATATGATCTGCCTCAGATTTTGTAAACATAGAATTGTACATTTAATATTAACTTTAGTATTTACTCTACTCTAATACCATATCTATGGTGTAAGTTGTCTTGATTTAGTCATTATATACATATATGTATATATATATATATATAATATGTTTATATACATATATATATATGTTCATATACATATATATATGTATATATATATATATATGTATATATATATATATATGTTCATATAAATATATATACATATATATATGTTCATATACATATATATATATATATATATATATGTTCATATATATATACATATATATGTACATATGTTCATATATATATATATACATATATGTTCATATATATATATATACATATATATATATATATATATACATATATATGTTTTCATATATATGCTCATATATATATATATATATATATATATATACATATATATATAATATATATATATGTATATATATATATATATGTTCATATATATATACATATATATATACATATATGTATATATATATATATATATATATATATATATATACATATATATATATATATATATATATGTATATATATGTATATATATGTTCATATATATATATATATATATGTTCATATATATATATATATATATATATATATGTGTGTGTGTGTGTAATAAAAACACTAGGAGCGTGTGTTCACAAATGCGTAAGTAACCACTAGGAAAAGTAAACTAACGAAGCAGAGTGCTTTCATATAATTACATCTTCAGTGCAGATACAAAGAAGGAATTATAAAATGAAGAAACAAGGTACAGAATATATGACATAGTGAAGAGGGCATTCGGAGAGGTAGGGGAAGAAGTACACGTGACGGACGTTTGAACCGTCCTTGTAACCAACAAGTATTGGACAACTGCTCATAATTATATTATAATTTAAATAATTTTGAAATTTCATGAGAAATATAACTATCTAATTTGTACAAACCTTGATGAAGATTAACATTTACCCCCTTACTAGATTTGATCAAACTGCATTCAATTAAATTTCTTTCTGTTATGTTGTTGTATGTGATGACTAGCGTTATCCCAGTCAACTGGGTGGTTAAAATGGTTCATGTGGTTGAATATACCGCTAGATTGGTTTCCCTCTCTAACGTATTTCTTGTGTTGATTGATTCGTGTTGTGAGTGTTTTAGCAGTCTGACCAACATAAAACTGATTACCTTGTAATCATGTAAGACAGATATGTGAGAAAGCTATAGGAAAGGGGAAGGATGTTTTTTGGGCCTTTATGGACCTGGAAAAGGCTTACGACAGGGTAGAGAGAAAGGCACTGTGGGAAGTTTTGAGGATATACGGGATAGGAGGAAAGCTTCTAGGAGCTGTCGAATTTTTATGAGAGTAGTAGAGCTTGTGTTAGGATTAGAAATGGAGAGAGTGAGTGGTTCGAGGTAAAGGTGGGACTTCGTCAAGGATGCGTTATGTCGCCCTGGCTGTTCAACTTATACATGGATGGGGTGGTGCGAGAGGTAAATGCAAGGGTAGTGGGTCAGGGATTGGAGATGGTTAAAGAAAATGGAGAAGAGTGGGAGGTGAGCCAGCTGTTGTTTTCGGACGACGAGGAGGAGGGATTGAGGAAGTTGGTGACAGAGTTTGGGAGAGTGTGTGATAGAAGAAAGCTGAATATAAATGTGGGTAAAAGTAAGGTGATGAGATGTACAAGGGGTGAAAGTGGCAGTAGTCTGGAAGTGAGTATTAAGGGAGAGCGACTGGAGGAAGTGGATAGTTTTAGATACTTGGGTGCAAATGTGGCAGGAAAAGGTGGAGTGAAGGTGGAGGTAGAATGTAGATTGAGAAAAGCGAGTAAATGCCTTGGTGGATTGAAAAGTGTAATGAGGAACAGACATTTGGGAATGGATGCTAAGAGGAGACTATATGAAGGAGTGATTGTGCCAACAGCACTGTATGGGGCAGAAACATGGAACATAAGAGAGGAAGAGAGAAGGAGTTTGAATGTGTTTGAGACGAGGTGTCTGAGAAGTATGATGGGGGTTACTAGGCTAGATAGAGTGAGAAAGGAGAAGGTGAGGAGGAGAACAGGGGTGGAAAGGGGGTTGGGAGATAGGGTTGATGAAAGAGTATTAGGATGGTTTGGACACATGGAAAGAATAAGTGAAGAAAGACTAGTAAAAGAGGTATGGAAGGCAGATGTGGAGGGAGTGAACATGAAGGGACGTCCTAGGATGAGGTGGATGGATGGGGTGAAGGGGGCTTTGGGGAAGAGGGGAATGTCTGTTGAGGAAGGACGAGAGAGGACAGAAGACAGGGATGAATGGAGAATGATTGTATATGGATGATGTTGTGATGCATGAGGTGGAATGGGCGGGGGGATGGGGGGTGAGGTAGTATGTGTGAGGAAATTTTGACGCAGCCCGAAGGGATTTCTCCCCGTCTTCTCCTTTATGCATGGGGGGACGGAGAGGGGGGGTCGCCGATTTAATGAAGCGGCCTTGCTGTGGATGTGCTGTGTCTTGCG
>NC_134789.1:30102155-30104655 GCF_046742065.1 Oratosquilla oratoria
GCATTTTTCTGGTGGGGCTCTGAGTGGCATGGCAGTAAATAAGCCAGACTGCAAGGCCACTTCTATGCTATGTATTATGATGAACTCGTTGCACAGAGGACCTAGTATTATGATTTCTGTGACACCCGTCCACAAGCTCACAACAGCATACCAGCTTGAGCGTGTGAAGGAAGCGGCAGCTGCTGTTGAGAGGGCAGGTGGGCGTGTCATCGGGTCTATCACAGACAACCACAAGATAAACCAGCAGTACTGTAAGCTGTTTGATTTTCCGGGTGATTGCCGTGCCACAGCCAAGCATCCTCTTGACAAAGATCGTGTCTGGTTTCTTCTTTTTGGCACAGTGCATCTTCTGAAGTGCATTCGCAACAACTGGATCAGTGAGAAGTGCCAGAAGATCAGTCTTGACAATAAAACAACAGCATCATTTGCTGACGTCAAGGAACTGTACGAGTCTGCTCCCCTCACTAAATTTGCTGTCAACCCCTCACGACTTCAACTACAAAATGTGAATCATATCTTGAAGGTTTTAATGAAAAGGTTGTGGCTTCATTGAAGCTCAGAGGATGTCATGACACTGCTATGCTCATCCAAATCATCCTCAACTGGTGGAATTTAGTGAATGTATCTGGGAAGGGGCAAGATCAGCGCATGAACGATCCATATCGAGCTGTTCAGGATCCCCAGTCAACCAGACTTTCCTGTTGATTTTCCAAGTGGTTTCTTCAGGACATGGAGTACATCGAATCAAGTGTTTCACCCATGACACCAAGAATGAACTAGTGCAGACTATGCAGGGACTAACTGCCATTTGCCGCTACTTGTTCAGAAACGCTGACTTCCATTATGTCCTGCTGTGTGAGATCCAGAGTGACCGGCTTGAGGGGGAGTTCTCAGTCTACCGTCAATCAACTGGTGCAAACTCTTTCATGACCATTGGGGATATGTTCTCCGCAAGCAAGCAGCGGCTCACGAGATATGCTGCCGTAAACCTCCAGTCCATCGATGTCCACCCTGTGTCGAAGGAACATACCTGCTTGGGGACTGCAATTGACCTAGAGGATGCAGCCTCTATTGAGAGGTGCACTACAGATGTGACACTGACTGTGAATGAAGAGTGCGGTGCGGCCTATGTGGCGGGGTGGCTTGAAACGAAGTGCGCGGACGATGTGGTCTTCAGCGCCGAGGAACCTCTTGTGATCAGTGATGTTAAGGACTTTATCGAGGTAGTGTCCAGAGGTTCCCTGACAACTCCATGTGTGTGCACTTTTGATCTTGTCAGATGTGGACTGTATTTCATCAAGGAAGCCCGTCATCGTTCCTGCTGCCAGAAAAGACTGGTGGAGATCTTTTCGATACTGGCTAGCTTCAGTGGGAATGACATTGACTGTCCCAAGATGTTCCGTCGTCTGGCAAATGTTCTTCTGAATGGACTCCACAACCTAGAGAAAGACCAACAGAAGAATGCAGTCCTTCTCCAGACCTCTATAAAGAAGGCCCGGCTCACTGATTAATTGCTGCAGTCTGGTAAGCTATTGCTTCTATGTCTGTTTATTTGTGTGAATGTTTGTTTGTTTGCAATCACAAAGGTTGAACTATAATCCATTTTCTAAAATGTAAAACAACAGCAACTTAGGTTCCTTTAAAGTGTCCACTAACCTCATACAATAATACATATTAAGTCCGGCTAAAATTAGTATTTCAAAGCATAACAGTACCTTAAAAATAATTTCTTATTTCACTATAAAATTCTATATTAACTTATACTGCATTGAATAAGTCAATAGTTGATATATTTGTCCTATATACAATGTTAAGTTTCTAGTTTTGATACATTTGTCCAATATAAAATGTTAGGTTACAAGAAAGCAATGGCCCCCGCTAGCGGAGCCAGGAATCTGGGTATGCACGTCCTGTTTAATAGTAGTTCTTGATATATATATATATATATATATATATATATATATATATATATATACATATATACATATATATGCATATATATACATATATATATACATATATACATATATATACATGTACACACACATATATACATATATATATATATATATGTAATATATATATATATATATGTATGCATGTACATATGTATATATAAATACATGTATATTTATATATGTATGTATATAATTATATATATATATATTTATATATATGTATGCATGTATATATGCATATATAAATACATGTATATTTATATATGTATGTATATAATATATATATATAATATATATATATATATATATATATATAATATGCATGTATATATGAATATATAAATATATATACATTATATATGTATATATATATATATATATATGTATATATATATATACATATGTATACATATATACATACAATATACACACACACATATATATATATATATATATATATATATGTATGCAAGTATATATGTATATATAAAATACATGTATATTTATATATGTATGTATATATAATATATATGATATATGCA
>NC_134789.1:30112155-30122155 GCF_046742065.1 Oratosquilla oratoria
AACTTGAAGAGCCATGGATATAAATTGCACATTATCGTAATCTCCTTTTCCTTCCGGACATAATATGTTTACAACAATTCTTTCTATACGGCGCCACCTCTAGAACCATTCTGCCTCTTCTATGATGTATCTAGAGCCGTCCTACCGCTTACGGGTCATTTATGCATTGCATTCGCTTCCTGCATGGAGAGTGTTTGCCAAGTATGTGCAAGGAACCTTGGTGAAAAAGGAATAAACGGCGATGCATTATGCATGCATTGCATTTCACGCTTGAATAGAAGTCCGAGAGTGGCACTGCTGGCACTGCACGTGCCCTTCCCGAGGCACTGAGCAACCGAGTGAGAGGCAGCATTGCAGCGGTCCGCGGTGCCCCCACTCCCCCGTGGGAGCGGCTACACCCCACAAGGGACAGGGGTTGATCTTCCTGGAAGGGCGGGGTCTCTTCTTCGAATTAAGAATTTCTCGTATGTGTGTGTTGTGTGCCTGGATTCTACTATACAATCATTGTGCTGTTTCGTTTATTCCATGTCTATAGGTTCACTTTATACACTTACACGTAAATGAACGTATTGTACAGTATGTACATATACATATGTCCATATACAATTTATATACGTGTAAGTGTATACATAGGCACATACATAAACGAACACGTATATAGACGTACGTACATGCATACATAAAATACATACTCGTACATACATACATACATACATACATACATACATACATACATACATACATACATACATATAATACATACATACATACATACATACATACATACATACATACATACATACATACATACATACATACATACATACATATAATACATACATATATACATACATATATACATACATACATACATACATACATCCATACATACATACATACATGCAAATGTCATTTGAACTTACGTTGCACGCCCTCACACCTTCTCAGAAACATATTGCTGGTAAGCTTGAAGAGTCTCAATACAATCTGAACAACGCTAACGTTGCTATTGAATTTCATGTTGTGCATACAACATGACCTTCTTCTAGTTAGTTGGTTCTTTTTTCTCCTTACAAGAGTAGACTCTTCTATTCTCATGCTTTATTTTGTAGCAACTACAATATTAGCTGGTACGGACACAGGAGTCTTGTTACCTGTTTGGTTTTGATATCAACATTCTTGAGATGAACAGGTTACACAAATAAGCAACCCTGTAACCGTTGGATAGGTTTGTGTAACCGTTAAATAGGTTTGTTGGTTACGTAAGGAGGACTTAATGCGGGCGAGATAAACTCCAAAAACGGGAGTTTTCTACCTTTAATTAACAATTGAGGCAAATCTGGTTTACAAATATGATAAGGTACAAATGGGCCCTGTGGGCAGATTACAATAAGTGCCAGGCCTTGACCTAGGGCACAATAGGCTGGCAGCCTGCTCGGTCTACCCAGCTCTGACGACTGGCCGGTAGGCTCTTGACCTACCCAGCCTCTCGCCACGTGACATGGGTGTTAAAGGTTATATAGGTTGTTAGTAGGTTACTGTAAGCAAAGGCGTTAGTCTCGCTATTCTATGCATTAGGGTCAGTTTATATATGAGGGTTAGTCCTATAGTTAGTGGATGTTGTTAGGTATATTATATATATGTTAGTTTATGCGTAATATAATAGGGCAGTTATAATAAAAGGACATTTGATAAGTTAGTCTGGTGACATTGGGTATCTATCTTGTTTGTCATGAAATATGCTGTGTTAGGGGTATGTTGTGGGAAATGCAAGGTTAGCAAGAAGGGGAGTCTCGCTATGTTGCAAGCCTGTGGATCACGTGCGTGGTGGGTGATGGTTACATTGCCTCCCTGACCTTTTGAGGTACGTCCTCGTACCTAGGGTTAAGGTCGTGACACTGGGGTTGGCATACATAATTGTAAAAAATTAAGATATGATAATTTGTAAGTTGCTAGTGGGTGATATTGATCTGCAAAATTTGTTTGAATGAGTAAAAAGGGGGGTGATTTTTATGTATATTATCATATCTTGAATGTGTTCAATAAAGCTAAAAAAATTGTTTACACTTGTATATTCTCTTTTCAATGAGAATGAATTTTCACTTTCCACTTTACATTTGTATCTCTGTTCAATGAGAATCTTTGATGATCTCTTTTCTCTGAGATATATTTTGGATTGTACACTTTCACTACAGTCATAGCTTTACTGAAGACATGACATCCTAAGTGGTTAGTGTGTTTTTAATTAATATGTTAGTTTGTGTAGAGCTAAATATTCATATATAGGTAAATATTTATACATTGCATACAGATATATACAAAGTTGCTAGTATTGAGAATGGTTATTGGTTAAAATTTTCATGGTAAATTATTTTCTCTGTTGTTCTTATTATCGCGCTTATACATATTTATATTTATTTAAGGCAGTTAATTTATTTTATTTTATTTTATTTTATTTTTAATTCTAGTGTATGTATGGTATGGAATGCTTATTCATCCTGTTTGAGTGGGTGGGGTTTTGAGTGTATTATTCCGGGGCTTCACGGTCGGAAGGAAGTGAAGAAGTACTTTTATAGATAGTGAAAAGTTTTATAAGTAAATGATCGTGAGGACCTATCCTATCGAATCGCATGACGTCCTGCGTCCGAAGGAGGAATAATCAATGTAATTTCATAGTTTAAGTGTTAGTAATGGTCATCTTGGGATTTGTCGTTGTATATTGGTTTATCCTAATTTACTAAGTTTCGGGTGACTGCCTGGGAGATTTCTTGGAGGTGGCATTTTGATATTTTGAATCTACGTTAAAATTGAAAAATTATTTCGTAAGTTAAAAATTACACTAGTGGATATTTGGTTATTTAATTATAGAGTTCTGTCTATCGTGGTCTTTGATTTTCTATAATTGTAACAATAGTTATTTCTGATAGTTCTACGTGGGCTATTTTACATCCGAAGAATTATAATTAAATATAACATAAAAGTTTTATAAATGGAGTACTTATGGTAGGGCTGCACTGAATGCTGGCTAGCACTGGTTGGTTCCGTGGGCGGCTGTGACACTGTCGTGGGCTGAGGTGAGGATTCCTAGCTGGTGTTGAAACATTGCTTGGGCAAGCAATTTTCGCGAGCAGCTCGAGCCAAGGGTGGCGGTGGGTGGAGGGTGATGTTGGGTGGTTGGGGTTGGTTACGAGTAAGCGAGAATGCTGACCCGATGCGAAGAGCAGGTATGTTAGGCGGGTCCGGGCCCAAGTGCTGTGAAGCTCCTGGTCTGGGTGGAAGGGGTGGAGGTGGGTTAGGCGGGTCGGGGCCTAACCTATGCGAGGCTCCTGGTCTGGTGGAGGCGGGATCTCGTCCGGCTCCTGAATTATAAAAAAAAGGGGAATTAGTGGGAGTCTATGGTTTATACTCACGGTGATTGGTGACGGTAGTTGTGGATGTGGATGAGATTGTCTCTCGGATGTGTCTCGTCGGCCTGGGTCCACTGCGTCTTGACTGAAGTCGTGATGTCGTGTCGATCTAGGAGTTGGTGCGCTGGATCTCTGCTGAATGGATGCGTCCGGTCTCGGCTTGGGTTTGCTGATTGAAGGGATAGAGGGGTGGTGGTTACTGGTTAGTAATGCTTACCGAGTGAGGTGCTGAGCTTGTAGATATTGCGTTGATCTCGGGTGAGGACGGTAGGGGTGAGGTGGACTGTCTTCTTTCGGAGACTGGATCTTGTGGTTTGATTGAAGTTCGATCTCTTGGTTGGGAGTCTTGTTTGAAATTGGATTGGAATCTTGATAAGGTGCTGTGTAGAGTTGACAGGTTCTTCTATTCTGACAGAGATGTCACTGTAGACATATGTCTACAGAGACTATGGTAGCGTACTGCCACCAGGTGGTTTAAAATCGAAAGCCTTCGATTTCACCACCGATTCTAAGATTGATGCAATCTTAGAATTCAGACTGTCGTCTCGAAGGGAGTGGTTGGTGGAGGGGTAGTGGGTAGACGTGTCGCTTGCTTGACGAAGTGATGAGCTAGCTTTCTGATGCGGTTGATTTGAAAACAGGCGATGTCTGCTTCGTAGACAATGATCTTGTTCTTCTGAATGGCTGGCGTGGCTGGTTTGCTTGGAGCTGAATAGAATCAAGTGGCTTGATTCTTTTACTCTGGGAGCTTGATTGAAGATATGAGAAGTCGAAGATAGACGATTTCTTCTTCGTTGACCGTGGTCCGTTCCTTCTGAATGTTCTGAATGGTAGGCGTGGCTTGAATGACTGAAGATTTTATTCGGCCTTCTGTGGTAGGCATGAGTGTAACCAGTGTTTCTTGGTATAAAGTAGGCTTGTATCTTCGGAGGTTGGAATAGAGCACCGCTCGCCAGTTGGATTGGTTGTGTAACCTTGGTGGTATGGCTGAGGACGGCGTTTCTATTCAGGACGTGGGAGCACCGCTGCCACCAGTGTAACCGTTTGGTTAGGTTAGTGTAACCGTTAAATAGGTTTGTTGGTTACGTAAGGAGGACTCAATGCCGGCGAGATAAACTCCAAAAACGGGAGTTTTCTACCTTTAATTAACAATTGAGGCAAATCTGGTTTACAAATATGATAAGGTACAAATGGGCCCTGTGGGCAGATTACAATAAGTGCCAGGCCTTGACCTAGGGCACAATAGGCTGGCAGCCTGCTCGGTCTACCCAGCTCTGACGACTGGCCGGTAGGCTCTTGACCTACCCAGCCTCTCGCCACGTGACATGGGTGTTAAAGGTTATATAGGTTGTTAATAGGTTACTGTAAGCAAAGGCGTTAGTCTCGCTATTCTATGCATTAGGGTCAGTTTATATATGAGGGTCAGTCCTATAGTTAGTGGATGTTGTTAGGTATATTATATATATGTTAGTTTATGCGTAATATAATAGGGCAGTTATAATAAAAGGACTTTTGATAAGTTAGTCTGGTGACATTGGGTATCTATCTTGTTTGTCATGAAATATGCTGCGTTAGGGGTATGTTGTGGGAAATGCAAGGTTAGCAAGAAGGGGAGTCTCGCTATGTTGCAAGCCTGTGGATCACGTGCGTGGTGGGTGATGGTTACAACCCATCATTGCACTCACGCATGCATTCATAGTCTAAAGAAAATAATAGCATATTCATATCACTACAGATACCTACAGTATATATAGAGTACTTGTATATTCTTACTCTCCCTATGCTCATTCCCTTGGGTCCTTCTTATCTCTACCTTCCTATATCTGCTTTTCTCCAATCCTCGTTCTTCCTCCCCTTCTGTACCGTCACCTCCACTTCCCTCTATTTCGTACTTATATATATATATATATATATGCATATATACATATATATATATATATACATATACATATACATATATATATATACATATATATATATATACATACATATACATATATAGATATACATATATATACATATATGTATCATACATATATATATGCAAATATATATATATACATATATATATACATACATATGTATTTATATATGTATATGTATATATATATGTATATATATGTGTGTTTATGTGATATATATATAATGTATATTTATGTATATGTATATATTTATTTATGTATATGTATATATTTATGTATATATGTATATACATATATATATATATATATATATATATATATATATGTATATATATCCTCCCGAGGATCTACGCAGGTTCGTGTTGGAACAGTAGAGCCATAGGGATCAATGATAGGATATCGCAGTTGTGCACACAATTGGGATACCACTTTCTTGATCCTTGGTATCTCTTTTCTAGGCGCCATGACCTTTACGCTTCTGATGGGATCCACCTTACCCGCAAAGGCAAAGATGTTCTTACAAACCTCATTGTGGGAGTTTGTAATGAACCAGCTCCTTTTTTAGGGTAGAAGGCCAAAGGGAAGGGGAAATAGAATGTACTTGGGAAAACAGTGTAGAGTATAGCATTAATGTAGAACAATGTACCAGTATAGGACAAAATATAATTTTAGGATATAATGTCGCTAGAGGACGAAATGTCACATTAGGATATAATGTCATAGGACAAAATGTCGCAATGGGATATAATGACAGTGGAGGACAAAAAATCACGATGGGAAGTAATGATAAAGGAGAACAAAATATCACGATAGGATGTAATGATAATGGAGGAGAAAATATCACGGTAGGATATAATGTCATTGAAGGCCAAAATGTAATTTTAGGAAGGGATACCGGACAGAATGTCAATGAAGGCCAAAATATCATGATAGGATGTAATATCGCTAGAGGACGAAATGACACATTAGGATGTAATGTCTTAGGACAAAATGTCACAATGGGATGTAATGACAGTGGAGGACAAAAGATCACGATGGGAAATAATGATAGTGGTGGACAAAATATCACGATAGGATGTAATGATAATGGAGGAGAAAATATCACGGTAGGATATAATGTCAGTGAAGAACAAAATATAATTTTAGGAAGAGATACCGGACAGAATGTCAATGAAGGCCAAAATATCAAGATCACGATGGGATGTAATTATAGTGGAGGAAAAAATATCACGGTAGGACAAAATATAATTTTAGAAAGGGATGCCGGACATAATGTCACTGAACGACGGGAGGCCGGCGTGAATCACGGTGACGTAGGGGGACAAAATGTACAAAATAGATCGGATGACCGTAATCGACCAGATGTCCGTGATGGGGGAAATGTTAATTTTGATAGGAGAAATGTTAATGAGGCATTGAATGTCAATGAAGGACCAAATAATAATAATATAGAGCAAGGCATAAATAAAAAACAAAATGATAATATAAGACATGATATTGAAACTCAAAATGTGTCAAAAAGAAATAATCAGGAGTTTCTTAAAAACTATGTACTTTAATGCTCGTAGTATTAGGAACAAATTTCAAGAAATACAGGCGTATGTCAAAAGCGAAAATCTCGATATGATAGGAATAACCGAGACATGGTTAAATGGTACAGAGTTCGAAGCTGAATTTAATATTGCGGGATTTAAACACTTTCATCAGGATAGAAACCACAAGAAAGGTGGGGGTGTTCTATTGTACGTTAAAAACAATGTTCATGCTTGTGTTTTAGAGAAAGTGAAACAGGATGCATATGACAGTTTGTGGGTTGAGTTAACCCAAACAAATGGACAAAAAATGAATATAGGTGTAATATATAGGCCAAAGACATTATCATTAGCAGACGACAAACTGTTATTTCAAGAACTGTCTAGTTTCTGCAACCGGGATTTATTGATAATGGGTGATTTCAATTTTACTGACATTGATTGGATGACCCTTGAACATGGCCATATAGGTAGTCGCTTGATTGATTTTCTTGGTGACAATTACTTAATTCAGCATGTAAAAGAGCCCACAAGATATGGAAACTTACTCGATTTATTGATCACTAGCCGCGAAAGCATGGCAACTGATGTAGAAGTCGGTGAATCTGTTGCAAATAGCGATCACAACTTAGTCAGATTCAAACTCCTAAACAATTTTAGAATAGATACTTGTGCTTCTAAAATACCCGATTTCAGTAAAGCTCAGTTCATAGAACTACGTCAGGAGCTTCAGCTTACAGATTGGGAGGAAAAATTGAACGAAAGGCCTGTAGATCAGATGTGGGAAATATTTCAAAATACGCTCACTAAGATGATTCAAACTTACATTCCTTTTAAGGACAGACGTCCTTCAAATCAGGCTCGCCCAAAGTGGCTCGACAAAGAAACTGAAAAAAGTATTGCTAAAAAGAGACAGGCTTATAAGAAATATAAGTGCTCGGGTGCATCAAATGACTATGAAAGTTATGTATCAATACAGAGAGATTTAAAAAAGACAATAAGAAAAAGAAAACGACAATACGAAATGAACATCGCTGAGAAATCCAAAGAGAATCCCAAAGAATTCTATAGTTACATTAGAGATAAAAAGGTTGTTAGGAATCACATTGGTCCACTATTATCTGCTGACGGTCAACTTGAATATTCAAATGAAGGAATGTGTAATCTCTTAAACAATTATTTTAGCTCGGTATTCGTAAACGAAACACCTCAAAGTGAATTCCAAACTGAAACCTGTGAAAAGTCTGGGGTAAACTTACTCACTACGGTAAATATAACAAAAGAAACAATTAAAAGGTGTATAGACAAACTCAAAGTTAATAAAACACCAGGGCCTGACGGTTGGCATCCAAGAATCTTAAAGGAAATGAAAAATGAGATTGTTGTTCCATTAGAAATTATTTTCAAGAAATCCATCATATCCGGAGATGTCCCAAGAGAATGGAAGCTAGCTAACGTTACTCCCATATTCAAAAAAGGTGACAAAAAGAAACCAAATAACTATAGGCCTATTAGTTTGACTTCGATCGTAGGAAAAATAATGGAAACTATCATCAGAGATGCTATCGAATATCATTTAGAAAGTAACCGTTTGATAAATGATAGCCAACATGGTTTCAGACGGAAACGTTCTTGCGTGACTAACTTACTCGAATTCTACAACACAGTTGTCTCGAATTTTGACAAAAGAAACAATATAGATTTAATATATCTAGACTTTGCAAAAGCCTTTGATACCGTCCCACACGAAAGACTTCTTACTAAATTAGCTTTGCATGGAATAAGTGGTAGCCTATTAGGTTGGACTAGTAATTGGTTGAAAGGTCGAAAACAGAGAGTTGTTTTAAATGGAAAAACTTCTGGATGGAAAAGTGTTGCAAGTGGAGTTCCTCAGGGTTCCGTTCTTGGGCCACTTCTATTCATAGTATATATAAATGATATAGACCATGGACTAAAATCTACTGTTTCCAAATTTGCTGATGATACAAAACTGTGCGGAGTGGCAAATGATCACTCAAACCAATTAGATATTCAAGAAGATTTAGAATAAATTACAGCAATGGTCTGAAAAGTGGTTAATGAAATTTAACACAAGTAAATGCAAGGTAATGCACATAGGTAAAAAATAACAGCAAGTACGATTACAAGTTATTTGGAAATTCATTAACAAAAGTAGATAGTGAAAAAGATCTCGGCGTAATTATCAGTAACGACCTCAAATCATCCAAGCAGTGTATTTCAGCCTCTGAGAAAGCAAATAAGATTCTGGGATTGATTGCGCGATCTTTTGATTTCAAAAGTCCATCACTCATTAACAAGCTATATAAATCGTTAGTTCGTCCACATTTGGAATATGCTGTTTCCGTATGGTCACCGAATCTCATTAAAGACATTGACAGACTGGAAAAAGTACAACGGCGAGCCACAAAACTGATTCCAAATATCAAAAATAAATCATACGAAAATCGACTTAAGCACATGAATCTGTTTTCCCTAAAAAAGCGTAGACTCAGAGGTGACTTGATACAGGTCTTTAAGATTTTAAAGGGAATTGACAACATCAAAAGTGACCAAATTTTCACATTGAATGAGAATCAGACAAGAAACAATGGTCTCAAACTGTCCGGAAATAGATTCAATTTGGAAGTAGGTAGAAACAACTTTGCCAACCGTGTAGTAAATGAATGGAATAAACTTCCTGCACAGGTAGTGCAATGTAGTTCAGTTCGAAGCTTTAAGAATCATTTAGATAAATACCTAAGTAAGATGCTGTAATGATTATAATTTATGTTATATTATTTGTTTTTGTTTTGTTATAATTTGTCTGTCTGATTTTCATTTATTATTAGTTATATGTCAATTTATTATCATTTACTATTTACCTGTTTGTTTGTTATTCAACTATACCAATGCATTTATTTATGTATTTTAATTGTTATTTACATTGTTATAGTTTTAATTTATTATTAATATGATTTTTTTTTTTTTTTTTTTTTTTGCATCCGACCTAGATATGGATCAAAAGGTCTCCTGTCGGCATGCTTTGCCTTTGTAATCCTTTGTAATATTCCTGACTAGCATACCTAAAACTATCAGGAATAAACTCAGACTAGACTCTTGTGCTTCCTACTTCACTTTA
>NC_134789.1:30127155-30132155 GCF_046742065.1 Oratosquilla oratoria
TCTCCCTCTCCCTCGTCCACTCTTCTCCTTCTCCTCCTCCTCCTCCTCCTCCTCCTTCTCCTCCTCGTCTTCCCTGTTATCACCACCCCATCCACCACCACCTCCTCCCCCTCTTCCACCTTTCTTCCTCGAGTTGACCCGAAGTCACGCGGTGGGGGGTCTTCCAAGAAGATCAAAGGAGAGAAGTTCTTTCAGGAGGGGTCACCGAAAGCATACTCTTCGCCAGGTGACTTCTTAGGCCATTACCCTTCATGAATTGGTTTCTCCAAGTTGTCTCCTTAGATGGTAACTTTCTAAGCCTTCTGTATGCGGTAACTTCACTTCACTAGAATAGGCGAAAGAAAGAAGCGATAACTGCCTCTCTACTCGTTGTACTGAGGCCTCGTTCATGGTGACGGTGACCTAAAATGACTGATTTACGATTTTTATCTAATTGAAGCCGAAGAGGACCGACAAGGAAGAGAGCTGATAACTGTTTGGTTTTCCGTGTTCTCCGAGAGACTGGTCCTCTTGCCACTGACAGACTCTCACGCACGTCGAGGTTCATTGTCAGTCTTAATCTACTGTAATACCTTTAGCACGTGGCTACAGACCAGCGTTTCCCAACTTTTTCCGACTCTAGCACCCCCGTAGTCATCTCTAAGCGCTCCGGCACCACCTAATATCTTATTACTAGAAGGATCAAGGAAAATATACGTATGCATCGGTTCTCAGCACTCCCTTTAATTGATTTCAGCACCCTAGGCTGGGAGACACCTATCTAGACTAACTACAAATAATAACATATGGCATTAGCTACAACGAGATAACGAAGGGCCTCGCCGAGTCAAAAGGGTTATTCGAAACGATCCTTCTACATACTTGGAGGGCCAAGTCTCAGGAGAAAAATAGAATAATTTAGCATTAGCCAACTCTGTAAAGAGCGTCGAGGGGAGCGTAATATTCCCCTGAAGATCTATAAGTATGAGGTTCAGTCCTAGGCCGCAGGCATTGCTTTACTCTTTACTTGTAATTGATTATAGTCTGTTTTCTCTTCCCTTCAAAACTTTCCCGAGGAACAGTAGGCCGTGGCGGGTTTCCCGTGGCCAGTTAAACAACGGCCAGGTGGCCACGGCCAGCTATCCAAGACCCAGGGAACTGTTTGTAGCAGCGTTACCGACTGGTCCTGTTATATTTTTTGTACTAATGGCAGCATTGAGACAGGTGCTAAAGGAATGCATAAGTATGGCTATTGTTTGTCGTATTGTTTACATTCACAGATCGTTCTTTCAGTAACTTGTTTACTTCTGATGATTGAGTGATAATTCAATGAATATTACTCGTATTTGTGTGTTGAATGTATAAGCACATTAAGTGAACGCCTGGCTGAGCGTGCAAGTGTGTGTGTGTGTGTGTGTGTGTGTGTGTGTGTGTGTGTGTGTGTGTGTGTGTGTGTGTGTGTGTGTGTGTGTGTTTGTGTGTGAGTGTGTATATGTGTATGTATGTGTGCGTGTGTGTACTTATGTGTGTGCGTGTGTGTACGTGTGTGTGTGTGTATGCATATATAGATGGATGCGCGTACATGTATGAATGCTTGTGTGGGAGTGGAAGAATTTCGCTTCTTATCACCCTGTTTGGAACCTAGCTATGACCAAAGGGTCTATTAATTCTCCTTTGTTCCTCTTTGTAGGTACATTATCATGATATTTTATTCTGTACCTTTTGTACGTGTATACGTTCTTAAAATTTTTCAGTGAGATTCTGATTGTGTACATGTTAACATGTTTATACACTTCTCTTATATCTGCTTATTCTCTCTCTATAACAACCTTATCTCTTTCTTCGCTCTCTTCATACCATCTTCATACATTCTAATGTTATTCTTCATAATTTCTTAGGTAGCTCGCACACCGATGCAACCAGTCCCATATAATCGATCATAATGGATACCTACACTATGATAGCAGTATTTCCTGTACTGTATGGACATGAACATATAATTTTCCTATACTTTTTTTTCAGAAATCCATGTACTTGATTGCTATTGGGCAAACGTACAGGGAAAACTGCCTTCACAGGGTATAAGTATCCGTTACGATCGGTTTCATGCAACTGGTTGCGTCGGTGGGCGAGTTGCCTTAGTCTTCTATATCGCTGCGACAACCTTTCTTTGAGTCATTTCCACTGACTCTGCACTTTCTCTTCACAGTATTGTAAATCATACTTCTCCCCACCTGACTCATTTCCACAGCCTCCTCAGATCATATCCACAGTCATCATCGCACAGCATCTCAACAACGTTGCAGCTTTCCCAATCGTATATTTTCATGAAATTCCTTAGTGTACTTGCAGTCTCCTTTATTTCTATGTCCTTATGTTTTTATCCTTTTATTATTTTCTTTCTATTTTCGTATCACATCATAGACTTTTTTATTTCTTTATTTTCCCCGTCAACTTTCACCTCTGTACTTGTATCACATCATTAATGTCTCAATATCTTCTCTTTCCTGTCTCATTTGACTTCGTTGTCAGTTTGCACCTTCGACCTGATAGCTACCATTACTTATCTAGTTGTTTCTAATGTCAGACCATTCTCTACTTCTGGAGTTTGGTTTGTGCTTGAACGAGTTTAGCGTTATTAAGCATCACTGTTGTATTTTTTCATCGTCACTTTGTAGTTCATTTCAGCTGGGGAGGGCTCGTCTACTCAGGAAAGGCTTGAATACTTTTCGATCTCAACCTATACAAGACATTAGACGCTTCCCTGCAGATGTGAGATCCTCTCTTCGCTTGTTTCATCCTCAGACAGCTTTCCTTTTTTCATCGGCACTCCTTCTGCCCAGATCAGGGGTTGTAAACGAGAGGAAATTCCTAACCCACCCCCGCCTTCGAGGGAAATTTTAGTATTTTAGAGGGGAACTAGGACCAAAAACTTTCAGACTGAAACTCTCGATATGTTGATCTCTCTATAAATTATAATCTATTGATTCTGTAGATTTTATAACTTACATGATCTACGGGACATTATATCTTTATAAATATTACAGATCAAATTAATCTTAAATATTTCTCCTTTGAGTCAGAAATGTGTGTAAAAGTTGAATGGTGGGGAGGGACCGATATTCTGACATGTGGTGAAAAGGGTACTGCCGTTGCAGGGGGACAAAAAGGGTGGAGAATCACTGGCCTATATCGTACCTCCGCTGCAAGACTTCATCTACGAAAACTTCTTTTCCCCCATATTGTGCTCCCTCCTGTTCCAGCTTTCTTTCCCTCTTCCTTTCATCTCCAACGCCCCTTTCAGCTTCCCATTGCAACCTCTTCTCCGCTCCATATAGAGTGTACGTAACATCCACACTTCTTCCCGTAGAACCAATACGTATACAGGATTTTGAGTTCCAATTTCCTTTCAATAGCTTCTGCACCCGGTCTTCACCTTCTTCGGAGGAACTTCTAAAGTGTCTCCATTTCCCAGTGTCCTGCAAAGCGAGCCCCCAGTAACTCTCTTCTTCAGTCATACGCGAGACGAACCCGTCTCCTTCCTCGTCCTACGTCTTCTCGCACACATTATCCTATTACTTCCTCATCCTACTCCTCTTTTCTTCATCTTCCTCCTCACTCTTCTCCTTGCTCTTCCTACCTCCCCATTCTTTTTATAATACTTCTTCTATTCCTCCTTTTCCTCACTTCTCCCATCTTGCCCTCTAGTTTCTTTCAATGTTATTTTCTCTTTCTCCTCTACTACTCTCTCCTTCCTAACTCCATCCCAACTCTTTTTTTTTTCCGTCCTCCTCCTTATCTCCCGTTCAATCTTTGCTTACATGTCATGGAGCTTCCCATACCCCGTGAAATCCTCTCATTTACATTCACTTAATCACTTTTCAAGTTTGATCTCTTCTTTCAGTCATTCCTCTCTATCCATTGTGCATTCTCCAAATCCTAATTTCTTAGTTTCCACATCTTTCCTCCATTTCCTACTCACGCCCATTTTCATTTCCCTGTCCCCATTCCCCATCGCCCTTTACGTCCCCCATTTCCAGTATTAATTCTCTTTTCAACTGTCCCCCATTCCTTATTCCCCGTGACCCTTTCTTTCTCTCAAAGCACAAATCATTCTTTTATTCAACCTGTTTAACCTGTTCCTCACCCATCCTCTGTCCCCATCCCCTAACTTCCTACCCTCATTCCCCAGCATCCAGTTCCCACTCCTCATAGCTTCCAGCCTCACTCCATTCCTATTCTTCACCCTCCATCTCAGTCCCTTTAGTTCATCAGAATTTCCACCATTTCCTTCCCATCCTACTCTTCCTTATTCTACTCCTTCCTGATCCTAATCCTTCTTTCCTCTTCCTCTTCTTCCCTTCATCTTCTTTCTCACTCTTCTCCTTCTCTTGACCTTGTTCTTCCTCCTCCCACTTTTCCTTATTCCTCTTCTCCTAGACCTCTTTCTCCTTTCACTCCCCCTACCCCTCTACCTCTGCCTTCTTCTCCACCACCTCCTCCTCTTGGTTCTTCTCTTTTTCCTACTTTTCCTCCTTCACTTTTTCTCTTCCTCTTCCTCTTTATCAGTTTCCTCCCCACATCGTCTCGCCCTCATCCTCCACAATTCACACTACTGCCTCACATCTCCCTCCTTCCGCCCTTCCTCCCGTCCAGTCCTCATCTACCTGCTTAGGCGACTTCGTCAGTAGGATCCGATGGAGACTTGGATGGCAGAAAGCATATCTCTTCATCTAGTTGGTACATGGCACGTGCTCTTCCACCCCTGAACATTCGCAAGCATAAACATACATAGATAAAAACATATATGCATGCATACATGCACTGACAGGGATAGGATGAGAACGCTACTAATGCGGCAAGTACGAGTCACCAGAGGTAGGGAACTAACACTTGAAGAAAATATAAAGTTAGAAAAATATCAAGTAACCAATATAATTTGGGTTTCGAGTCTGTAAGGGCGTTCATATGAGGAAAGACTGTGTTTATGTGTGTATGTTTCTGTATATGTATATGTGTGC
>NC_134789.1:30134655-30136088 GCF_046742065.1 Oratosquilla oratoria
AAAAGAATACCGCAAATAAAATAAACAAAGCTCTCCGAAGCGTCTATGTATATAAACCCCCTGTTATGTTTGAGGTTGTTAAGATTTGTGATCAAGACCCTGCGGGGTCGAGACGTTAAAGCATAAAATTCTCCCATTACTCCTCGTCTGCTTCCTCCACCTTCAGTCTTATTTGTCATAATATAGTCAATATATATATATATATATATATATATATATATATATATATATATTGCATATATATGTATGTATATATGTATATATATACATATATATATATACACATACACATACACATATATATGGATATGAATATATACTAGTACATTGTGACAAATTGATGAAGGTGGAAAAAGAAGTCACGGGTCTAGTTCCGAGTTTCTGAGTATTCCTGACCGGCAATCATAAAAGCGGAAACCGCGTCAGGAAATGAAATATTAAACTCGGAACTAGACGGTGACTTCTTTTCTCCTTCATCATTTGTCACAATGTATAGCGTATTATATTCATATGCTTATATTATATGTGTATGTGTATGTGTATATATGTATATGTTATATATATATACATAATTATATATAATATATATATATATATATATATATAGTATATATATTTATATATTGACTATATTATGACAAATAAGACTGAAGGTGGAGGAAGCAGACGAGGAGTAATGGGAGAATTTTATGCTTTAACGTCTCGACCCGCAGGGTCTTGATCACAAATCTAACAACTCAAACATAACAGGGGGTTTTATACATAGACGGGTCATCTCATGGGGCGCTTCGGAGAGCTTGTTATTTTATTTGCGTATTCTTTTATTATTAATAAGCTTGTGGCTTTCGCTAGACATATAAAGCCTTTTCTATGGTTAATGTTATTAGTGTTAATGTATGCTGCCTCAATTGTCTTCCTCAGTTTTATGGATGATCCTTTATTCAATATAGTTGTGTTGTTCCAGTATGGAAGGTGGCCATGCTTATCCACATGCATTACTATGGAGTCAGATGATATGTGGGCCTTTACGTCATTTTTATGTTCATTTATTCTTTTATTAAGTCCGCGACCAGATTCACCAAAATATGAAGAGGGACAGCTTTTACACGGGATTTTATAAACAATGGTGTTTTTGTTAGTGGAATTATTGTAGCTACGTGTGACCAAATGTCTTACTTTGTTACCTGATTTCCTGGCTAGTTCAATGCCCACTTTTAGGAGAAAAGTGTCTAGGTGTGAATCCACACAAAATAACCATCCTAACATCAACATCCAGATCGAAGACCTGCGCGTCTTACCATCCATGAAGAGACTGAACACAGAACCACTACAAGCACCGGGAAAGGTCTCCTAGACCTCCAGTAACCCGGATCCCCTAGTGGCCCAAGGCAGCCAATCAGAGGAGACCCCTTCCTGCAGAGAACACTATGATC
>NC_134789.1:30139088-30151588 GCF_046742065.1 Oratosquilla oratoria
CCACTTATTCCATGCAAAGCTAATTTAGTAAGTAGTCTTTCGTGTGGGACGGTATCAAAAGCTTTTGCAAAGTCTAGATATATTAAATCTATATTGTTTCTTTTGTCATAATTCGAGACAACTGTGTTGTAGAATTCGAGTAAGTTAGTCACGCAAGAACGTTTCCGTCTGAAACCATGTTGGCTATCATTTATCAAACGGTTACTTTCTAAATGATATTCGATAGCATCTCTGATGATAGTTTCCATTATTTTTCCTACGATCGAAGTCAAACTAATAGGCCTATAGTTATTTGGTTTCTTTTTGTCACCTTTTTTGAATATGGGAGTAACGTTAGCTAGCTTCCATTCTCTTGGGACATCTCCGGATATGATGGATTTCTTGAAAATAATTTCTAATGGAACAACAATCTCATTTTTCATTTCCTTTAAGATTCTTGGATGCCAACCGCCAGGCCCTGGTGTTTTATTAACTTTGAGTTTGTCTATACACCTTTTTAATTGTTTCTTTTGTTATATTTACCGTAGTGAGTAAGTTTACCCCAGACTTTTCACAGGTTTCAGTTTGGAATTCACTTTGAGGTGTTTCGTTTACGAATACCGAGCTAAAATAATTGTTTAAGAGATTACACATTCCTTCATTTGAATATTCAAGTTGACCGTCAGCAGATAATAGTGGACCAATGTGATTCCTAACAACCTTTTTATCTCTAATGTAACTATAGAATTCTTTGGGATTCTCTTTGGATTTCTCAGCGATGTTCATTTCGTATTGTCGTTTTCTTTTTCTTATTGTCTTTTTTTAATCTCTCTGTATTGATACATAACTTTCATAGTCATTTGATGCACCCGAGCACTTATATTTCTTATAAGCCTGTCTCTTTTTAGCAATACTTTTTTCAGTTTCTTTGTCGAGCCACTTGGGCGAGCCTGATTTGGGGGACGTCTGTCCTTAAAAGGAATGTAAGTTTGAATCATCTTAGTGAGCGTATTTTGAAATATTTCCCACATCTGATCTACAGGCCTTTCGTTTAATTTTTCCTCCCAATCTGTAAGCTGAAGCTCCTGACGTAGTTCTATGAACTGAGCTTTACTGAAATCGGGTATTTTAGAAGCACAAGTATCTATTCTAAAATTGTTTAGGAGTTTGAATCTGACTAAGTTGTGATCGCTATTTGCAACAGATTCACCGACTTCTACATCAGTTGCCATGCTTTCGCGGCTAGTGATCAATAAATCGAGTAAGTTTCCATATCTTGTGGGCTCTTTTACATGCTGAATTAAGTAATTGTCACCAAGAAAATCAATCAAGCGACTACCTATATGGCCATGTTCAAGGGTCATCCAATCAATGTCAGTAAAATTGAAATCACCCATTATCAATAAATCCCGGTTGCAGAAACTAGACAGTTCTTGAAATAACAGTTTGTCGTCTGCTAATGATAATGTCTTTGGCCTATATATTACACCTATATTCATTTTTTGTCCATTTGTTTGGGTTAACTCAACCCACAAACTGTCATATGCATCCTGTTTCACTTTCTCTAAAACACAAGCATGAACATTGTTTTTAACGTACAATAGAACACCCCCACCTTTCTTGTGGTTTCTATCCTGATGAAAGTGTTTAAATCCCGCAATATTAAATTCAGCTTCGAACTCTGTACCATTCAACCATGTCTCAGTTATTCCTATCATATCGAGATTTTCGCTTTTGACATACGCCTGTATTTCTTGAAATTTGTTCCTAATACTACGAGCATTAAAGTACATAGTTTTAAGAAACTCCTGATTATTTCTTTTTGACACATTTTGAGTTTCAATATCATGTCTTATATTATCATTTTGTTTTTTATTTATGCCTTGCTCTATATTATTATTATTTGGTCCTTCATTGACATTCAATGCCTCATTAACATTTCTCCTATCAAAATTAACATTTCCCCCATCACGGACATCTGGTCGATTACGGTCATCCGATCTATTTTGTACATTTTGTCCCCCTACGTCACCGTGATTCACGCCGGCCTCCCGTCGTTCAGTGACATTATGTCCGGCATCCCTTTTTTAAAATTATATTTTGTCCTCCAGTGACATTATATCCTACCGTGATATTTTTTCCTCCACTATAATTACATCCCATCGTGATTTTTTGTCTTCCACTGTCATTACATCCTATCTTGATATTTTGGCCTTCATTGACATTCTGTCCGGTATCTCTTCCTAAAATTATATTTTGTTCTTCACTGACATTATATCCTACCGTGATATTTTCTCCTCCATTATCATTACATCCTATCGTGATATTTTGTTCTCCACTATCATTATTTCCCATCGTGATCTTTTTGTCCTCCACTGTCATTACATCCCATTGTGACATTTTGTCCTAAGACATTACATCCTAATGTGTCATTTCGTCCTCTAGCGATATTACATCCTATCATGATATTTTGGCCTTCATTGACATTCTGTCCGGTATCCCTTCCTAAAATTACATTTTGGCCTTCAATGACATTATATCCTACCGTGATATTTTCTCCTCCATTATCATTACATCCTATCGTGATATTTTGTTCTCCTTTATCATTACTTCCCATCGTGATCTTTTGCCCTCCACTGTCATTATATCCCATTTCGACATTTTGTCCTATGACATTATATCCTAATGTGACATTTCGTCCTCTAGCGACATTATATCCTAAAATTATATTTTACTATACTCTACACTGTTTTCCCAAGTACATTCTATTTCCCCTTCCCTTTGGCCTTCTACCCTAAAAAAGGAGCTGGTTCATTACAAACTCCCACAATGAGGTTTGTAAGAACATCTTTGCCTCTGCGGGTAAGGTGGATCCCATCAGAAGCGTAAAGGTCATGGCGCCTAGAAAAGAGATACCAAGGATCAAGAAAGTGGTATCCCAATTGTGTGCACAACTGCGATATCCTATCATTGATCCCTATGGCTCTACTGTTCCAACACGAACCTGCGTAGATCCTCGGGAGGATCCCACAGACTACGTGACGGCTCCCACGTTCCTTCATCTCCTGAAGGAGGACCTTGTAATTCCGAACAAGCTCCTCTGATCTCACCCTACCTACATCGTTACTACCCACACACACACACACACACACACACACACACACACAGACACACACACACACATACACACATACACACACACACACACACACACACACACACACACACACACACACACACACACACACACACACACACACACACACACACACACACACACACACACACACACACACACACACACACACACACACAGGGCTCTCCCATTCCCCACTCGCTCGTGGAGGCTCTTTGCTCTTTTATCTCGGTATTTGGCTTTCATTATTGTTTATTTTTTTCGGGATAATTTTTCAATATTTTGATTTTGTACCCGTTGGGCATTTATGCTGTTAGGCTATATTTTTCTTTATTATATATAAAAATACATTTTTTTCTCTTTTACTCTTCATTATGCTTTCTTTTTTTCAAATAAACCGCTTAAGGCACTTAATTTTGAATATCCATGATAATTAGGATATGATACGTAATTAAGTGTGTTTCTACGGGTGAACATAATGTATTTTTATGTAAAAGTCAGCATTTGTATTTATCCAGGAAAGTTTATGCATGTTCACCATGCTTTGGGGCCTATTTATTAGAATTTTTTTCAAGATAAAACAACGTAGTCTCGATCATTAGAGCTTCCTTATGCATAGATATCATATTTTCTAGTTTGTAATGTTTCTTGTATGGAAGCTTTATATATACGAGAGGCAATATCATTATGAAATGGTTTAGATATAAGTACTCAAATTATAGAAATTTTTATTCAAAGACATCCTTGCCCACTCGCATTTAGACACCTGATAAAGAAAATAGGACGTAATTAAGGGAATGAACACACGCAGACACCTACACACACACACACACACACACACACACACACACACACACACACACACACACACACACACACACACACACACACACACACACACACACACACACACACACACACACACACACACACACACACACACACACACACACACACACACACACACACACACACACACACACACACACACACACACACACACACACACACACACACACACACATACACGCAAAGAACCTGAGGAAGGCGAATCGATACTGGGATCTTCGGCTTATGATAAATGGAACCGGGAGAGCCGGAACACCAACGACTGAGGGGAATATAGATGCCTAAGAGCACAGTGGGCAAATGTGATGGATTCCTCTGCATCTAAGAGCTTCCTGTCTATCTCCCTTCCCTGAAGCTTCTTTGACAAGGGGCTAGTTGAGCAGCCGCTAGTGCTAGGTGCAAGTTAACTTACCCGCCAAGTAAGTGTTGACACTAGGATAGTTTGGAGTCATGTTTACTAACTATCCGTTGACATTGGGCAAGTAGAGTGATCGTTTACAAGTCGCTAGCACTAGCGACTTGTAAACTAGTCCCGTATCAACGAGGCTTCAGAGTCAAGGGAAATTGCAGAACTTAAAGAAAATGTGGTGTACACATTTTTCTTTCATTGATAAACTATGTTTTTTCCTCTCGATTAGCATTTACTCCCTCATGTGGCCTGTATTACTGTGATTTTTAGGGCCTCAGATATTTTGCAATGAGAAAATTAGCCGTGAGGCAGAATATACATGTAACTATATTTAGTAGAGAATCCATTGGTCCAAAATAGACTGTACGTGTAAAAAACATATTATACACATGATCAACCCAAAGAGAATAAGACTTCCATGGTATTCTCAGTATCATAAATAGATGAAAAGCTCGACAAATATTAAATTTAGCAAAGGAGTTAGTAATCATATAATAAATATAACATTGACGGTTATAGATAGGTAAATGAATAAATAAATACTGTTTAATGATTTACTAAACGGACAAAATAAACCAATCAAGTGATTAATTGACAAATAGAAAATAATGAAATAGAGTAGATGAACATAAAAAAGACATAGATTAGGCTAACATCAATGATTACAAGTCCAAAATTCAAAGCAGAAAAGGGAGGGTGAAAGGTTCTTTGGGGGTCAACAATGGGATGGCTGAAGAGCCAACCAGGAGGTCCTGTCAAGAGCCATGAGGAGATGAAATGTTTAGCAGAAGAGGGATTGGAGTGCTGGCTGATGATTGGTGGATGGAGTTGGCGAGAAGGAGACTCTGGGGAGAGTAGGAGAGGTGCCAGTGGGGGACTTGAGATCGGGGTGATAAAAAAGAGAGAAGAACTGGGAACGAGAGGAAACGGGGTCGAATGGAATGAATGAAAAAGAAAATAGAGAAAGAGGGGAAAGAAGGAAAAAAGGAAATAAAAAGGAAAAGCTAAAGAATAGAAGGAAAAAGGAAACAAGAGGGCTAAAGGTTGTAGGGAGGAGAGGAAAAAGAAAAGAAGCAGGAGGAGGAGGAGGAGGAGGAGACAATGAAAAGGAAAGGCTAAAGAAGAAAAAAGGAAAGAGTGAAGGAGACAATATGTGTGACAGACGAAGAGAAGATGGTGATGACGAAAAGGAGGAGGAAAAAGAGGAGAAACATAAGGTGGATAAGATGAAAAGACAAGAAGGGGGAAATGTGTGTAAAATTGTATTTCGGCTATCAAGAGGAGGAAAGTCGAAGGCGTAAACAGTATACTTCTTTAGAAACCTTGAAAAAAAAGGGAGAGAAATAAGAGGAAGAGAGGAGCAAGGTCAAAGAAAATAGTTGTAATTAAAGAACTATGAGAAGGGAAACAACTAGTGAGGGGGCTCTTTGTTGCGTTCAAACTCGTCCCTTTTGTCCGTGTGTTCGGAATTCATCGGTAACTGTTGGATTCGAACACGGATCCATGTCTTGCGAAATCCGATTGAGACCAACCCACCAATCACTACTCAACAGTTGATTAGAGAGTGCTGTAATAAAACATAGGATAAATCAGTCATAGAATTAATAATATGATATCTAGACACTAACCCTTTAGGGGATATTATGAACTATTTTTACGGCGAATACCAAACGGTCTCATAAGCAGTTGTACGATTACAATCTGCCTGTTTTGGTGATTTTTTTTTCAGATAATGGCTTGATAATGAATTCTCCACAGAACAGTTGTTATCTTGATTTGCTTCTCCATTCTTTTCGATCGTGTGCCTCCAACGATGTGTCTGGCTTTGCAGCCGCTTGGATCTCGAATGACGGTGATGGATCGACATGATATGACAGCATCATATCTCTCTCTCTCTCGTAGTTATATTCGAATGGGACATTGTTACAATAATTGCAATGGATTCCTTCACTGATGTATATTAGCAACATAATAAATAAGGACGTCTTTACTATAATCAACGCTTCAATTATGTATGTCCATTTGGCCTTTAGTTGGTTCACAAGGCCCGTTGTTGTCTTTTCATATTAGTGTAATACTATTATGACTACGATGACAGCGAGCTCCTTTATCACTTTTTTCAACCATTAATATCTCTTCTACCTCAGTGTTGTGACACAGGGCTGTGTGGTAGCCCAGTGAATACCGTGTCGAACTCATGAGCAGGTGGATACAAGTTTAATTCCCGGTAACCGCTGCGCTCTTGGTGCGTTGGCTCCTGAGAGTCCTGGCCAGGGGGCGGGGAGGCGACCCAAACATCGGTTTGAAAGACCCAGCGGCTTGCTGCAACTAACACGGCTTGCCCTACCAAGGATTTCTCACTCTCCACTTCGTGGGAGTGGGATGGTGAGATAGTGAAATTCTCTCGAGGTAGCAACGGCTGTCAACCAACTCTAAAAATAGGTTGCTCAGCACAAAGACAAAAGGATCATCACAATGTATCATCAGAAGCCAGTTCAGTTGGTCTACTAGAGGACTAGTATAGTACTAACAGCATCCCTATGTGAAAAATGAATACATATTGCAGTGTTGCACTGGTGGTGGTGATAACAGAGGTAAAGTGGGTAACCCCAAAGTGGTGGTGATAACAGAGGTAAAGTGGGTAACCCCAAATGAATGTGGAAAAAGGAAGTCTGCAGCCATGCGCAACACACTGGGGAGCAGACGATCAATGTCCTCGGCAGACTCGCCAATAACAATAGGAGTAGTGTGGCGCTCTTCAGCAGCAAAAGCGGAAAACAATCAGGAACAAAACAATAACAACAACATGAAACAATAACAACCACAACAATAACGGTGACATCAAAAGCGTTAAAAATGGTTAGAACTAGGGGAGGAAACCGACTAAAGCACCTTGAGGCTTCAACCTCAGTTGAAAGTTGAGGTGTTGGAGAGAACAAAACAAGGAACGGGAACACGGAGTTGAATAAGAGTTCGGTTTATTTACATATATTAGAATAAAAAAAAGTTATATAGATTCAAAATGAAGAAACTCAAGACCACAAGGAACAGTATTAGTTTACATTCGTCATCAAAGAACCGAGCAAAGAAAGAAAAGAAAATAATGTGCTTGAAAGGGCAAAATCATAAATTTGAACCCAAGAGGATCATGACCAGCAATCATGTAAAAGAAACTACTTAATAGATAAGTACCACCAATGAAATGTATAAACGTTCCTAGATTTAGACAACGCTAAATTAAAAAAAAGAGGATGTAGTTCATGCATTATACATAAATATGAATAAGCTAGTAGTGAGAATAAGAGCTACTCCACTTGTTAGATATCAGAAACAGCGAGAACATTGGGATGAACAGAAACTACTCAAGGAGTAAAGTCATACTAATCTCGGTGGCAAATGGCAAGATTTAGTCATTGGTTGAAGAGCTAACTAATGAATGCCAGAGTAACTCAAGAGGAGAAGCGAATAAGAATACTAAGAAGAGGACGAAAGGGAAACCAAACCAAAAGTTGAAGATAAAGAATTTAAGATCAAGATGATGACAACGAAGCGGAATAGGGCGAGAAAAGTAAAAAGAACAGGAAGCAAAAATAAGAAGAAAAAGAAGTAGAATAGGAAGAAGACGAAGATGAAGAAGGAGGAAAAGAAGAAAAAGAAGGAATTGAAGGAAAAGAAGAAGAAGACAAAGAAATAAAAAGAAAAGAAGACGAAGAAATACAAGAATGAAAAAAAGAAGAAGGAAAAGAAGACAAAGAAACGGAAGGAAAAGAAGAACAAGACAAAGAAATAGAAGAAAGAAAAGAAGAGAAAGAAAAATGAGAGAAAAGAAAATAGGAGAAAAAAGTAGAAGGTGGAGAAAAAGAAAAAAGAAAAAGAGGAAGGAGAAGAAGGAGAAGAAGTAGGAGAGGAAAGAGAAGAAGAAGGACAAGAAGAAGGAGAGGAAGAAGAAGAAGAAGAAGAAGAACAAGAACAAGAACAAGAACAAGAAGAAGAAGGAGAGGAAGAAGGAAAAGGAGAAGGAGAAGAAGGAGAAGAAGGCAAAGAAGAAGGAGAGGAAGATGGAGAAGAAAAATAAGAAGGAAAAGGAGAAGGAGAAGAAAAGGGAGAAGGAGAAGAAGAAGAAAAAGAAGAAGAAGAAGAAGAAGAAGAAGAAGAAGAAGAAGAAGAAGAAGAAGAAGAAGAAGAAGAAGAAGAAGAAGAAGAAGAAGAAGAAGAAGAAGAAGAAGAAGAAGAAGAAGAAGAAGAAGAAGAAGAAGAAGGAAAAGAAAAAGAAGGAGAAGAGGAAGGAGAAGAAGAAGGAGAAGAAGGAGAAGAGGGAAAAGAAAAAGGAGAAAAAGATGGAGAAGAAAAAGGAGAAGAAGAAGAAGGAGGAGAAGGAGAAGAAATAGGAAAAAAGGAGAAGGAGAAGAAGAAGGAGAAGAAGAAGGAAAAGAAGGAGAAGAAAGGGGAGAAGAAGAAGGAGAAAAAGAAGAAGGAGAAGAAAGGGGAGAAGAAGAAGGAGAAGGAGAAAAAGAGAGAGAAGAAAGAGGAGAGGAAGGAGAAGAAGAAGGAGAAGAAGTAGGAGAACTAGAAGGAGAGAAAAAAAAGGAGAAACAGAATAAGTAGAAGGAGAAAAAGTAAACGAAGAAAGAGAAAAAAATAAATAAAAAAGGGGGTCAAAGACGAAGGAGAAAAAAACTGTAACCGAGGGCGATAAGGAAGAGGAAGAAGAAGAAGAAGAAGAAGAAGAAGAAGAAGAAGAAGAAGAAGAAGAAGAAGAAGAAGAAGAAGAAGAAGAAGAAGAAGAATAAGAAGAAGAAGAAGAAGAAGAAGAAGAAGAAGAAGAAAGAAGAAGAAGAAAGAGAAGAAGGAAATTAAGAAGAAGAAGAAGAAGAAAGAGAAGTGGGAAAAGAAGAGGAGGAAAAAGAAAGAAAAAAAAGGAAAAAAAGGGCAAAGGAGGAGGAGAAAAATGTCGAAGCCGAGGGCGATGAAGAAGAGGCAGACGAAGAATGCAAAGAGCGGAAGAGTCTCCGGCCATGCATCCAGTCAAGGCCCTCCAGCAGCGCGAGGGAGGTCCATTTGGAGATTATTTCTCTCTCTTTCTCTATCTCTCTCTCTCTCTCTCTCTGTGCCCTTACCTTCAGCCCCCTTTTCGTCCCTTTTACCACCAGTTTGCTCTTGTATCTTCTACCCTCTCCTTGCACGCCCTTTATGACCTTTACTCTGTAATTCAGTGCCTTAATTACCCTTTTTCTTTTTATCATGTTTCGGTGATTATGAGTTCTCCTTTGTCTTTATCCACGTACTTTGTTCTTTTCTAAATTGTCAGTTTTCTCTTATGGATCATGCATTAGACCTGTTCAAAAAACAACTTTCTCATATTTTCATATGTTACTGTACTTTACCCATTCTTTTGACCTGAAAAAGCTAAAAACTCACACCTATTTTTATCTAGGATGTATGAAAGCATTGCCGCTGAAGTTTTTTTGCTATCTATTTTACCAAAAGAGCCAATTTCGAGGCCTTTCTAAATATATTTTGTGGTATAACTTTTTGATCTATTTAAGATAAAGCAACAAATTAGGTGGAAAATGAAAGAACAGAATCTACTCTATATATAACAACCGTTAGAATTGATTAATTTCCCCCATGATTTTTAAAAGGTGTGAAATTGTTTAAAATTCTGACCTTTTTGCTAACCTGGAGACAGAGTTATTGTATGAATGTTTGAATTTTAAGTGAATTTAGACTATAAATCATATATAGTTTCAGCATTTAATTTAATATTTTATATTTACAGAAACTTGTTAATGATGTTGGGCAATAGTGAACGATACAAAAGCGAGGCTAGCACAGAAACTCGATCCAAACCCAGAAAACTATCCGCAAGATACTTCACAATGGCATTAAGCAAGGAGCTACAAGGACGCACAGTTGATATCTCAGAACCTCCACCTGCAGTCTACAAACAAGTATCAAGTCGGCCGTCCACCAGATCTCTCATTGAAACCTTCTGGTCGGATACGCTTCAACCAACAGACATGCATTCCAGTACTTCCTTTATCTCCAAAGTTAAGTATGATGGCTTCAACCACTGCATTATGATGATTTTCTATCTAACTGAAAAAAAAGTCTGGCCTATAGCTGAAGCAAAATAAAGAATATCAATGGTAAAAAGATTCACCCTTGTTAGCACCTTCTAGACCATGAGCAGGAATCCATCACTTCGTATTTCCATCTATTAGTTCTTGGCCTTTGCAAACATTAGTCATGCTACTTTATGCTTCAGTGCTCTTTAGCTACGGCTTAAGAATCTTCATAAAATGTCCATCCTTTTTGTCGCCTTTTTATGACCATTCAGTATCATGCTCTGATATTTCATCATTTGTTCAGGGGTATGATAAACTTATTTTATCATACTTTGGTCCAGTATTGCTTTGTTCGTATTTCTATTTCCAGTAAATTTTATTTTATTCTTATACAGCTGATATGTATATATATATATATATATATATATATATATATATATATATATGTATATGTATATATATATATATATATATATATATATATATGTATATAATGATGTCTTATGATAAAAGAACTTCTGTGAAAAATAAATAAACAAATAAATAAATAAATGCAATGCAAGCAAATCAAGATCTGGTACATTTTTTTGGCTCTATATTTCCAGTAGGCTAAATTTTTACTCTGAACTTTATTTTATCTCATTTGCAAACTTTTAATTTTTCTGCTAGATGTCTTCTATTCTTTTCTTCGTGTTCTTGTATACCAATGTGTTCAGCCAGGCTTATCGTGCCACCTACAGTAAGTGATTCGGTTTAACGTCACGAACTCCCCGTATCAGGAGGCTGATGAACCATGCTCTTAGTCCAACTCGCTGGAAGCAGAGTTCGAAGTGTCTTCACCTCTACCTCCGCCGCAGGGAGCGACGCTCTAACCTGCTCGGCCAGCGCGCCAGGCCTATCTCATCACATAAGTGCGGTAGTTTAATTTCTATTTCCAAAGGCCACTGGTGACTTTTACTTTCCCTGGCAGTCCAAGTACATAAGGCAGAGGTGGCGGTTTCGGTCGCGGAAAAAAATATCTCCTGGCATTGAGCTCGTCACCTCACTCACATGTTCAGCTCCTCGGAATCTTTGGATTGAAGGTTTCTCTTCTTCCTCTCTATGTTCTTCCTTTTCTTTTCCATCGTTCCTCCTTTTCTGGGGCTTCCACACTCGATTCTTTCCCTTTCTTCTCGAATTTAACCCTTTCGCTTTTCGTTTTCTCTTTACTTCCTTTTCTTTCAATCCCGTTTTCCCGACTTCTCTCTCTTCCCCTCTCCTCTTCTTCCTTTCCCTCGTTCTAGTATTCATTCTTTCCTCCCCCATTCCATCGTCTTCCTCCTCTCCCCTCTCATCCTCCCCATCTTCTTCTGACTCTCCTCCCCTCTCATCCTCCCCATCTTCTTCTGACATTCTTGTCTTTTTCCATCTGTGGTTTCTTTCTCATTTGTCTTTTTTTCTTCTTCTTTTCATCTCTTTTCTCCATTTTTTTTACATAAACTATTTCCCCTTTTTTCCCCCTTCCTCTCTCCTTATCCTCCTCCTCCTCCTCCTCCTCCTTTTCGATTTTCTCAGCCTTACATTCATCCCTGTCTTTTTATTTCCCTCCCCACTCCCCCTAATCCATTCCTCACTACTCTCTCTTTCTTCCTCTTTCTCCTCTTATTTCCTTCCATTTCCTCTCCTACTTTCCTCTCAGTACAACGCCCCCCTCCTCTTCTTCCCTTGTCACTTCCCATCCCCTTCCTCTTCCTCCCCTTTTTCCTCTTCCTTCTTTTCCGCTTCCTTACCCTCATCCCATTTCAAGAGCGTGGCTTTCCGTTCCACCTTGCACAGTCCACTGGTTCGGCCGGAGTCCACATTGCTCCACTCATCGGGAATGGGAAGAAATGCAGTGTGGGTGCGAGAGGGGCGGCTCTCGAGAGGTAATTAATCATTTACATAAGATTAACTTTATTGTCCCGCTCGCATTACCAAGCTTCCGCCCAGTCGCAGGCTAATCGTTTTAGTAGGATTGCGTTCGGATGCCGTCCCTTGGCTCCGGCGATAACTTCGTAAACGCCATGTTCGGATGGCGGGT
>NC_134789.1:30159088-30161588 GCF_046742065.1 Oratosquilla oratoria
TAGATTTAAATGAGTGCATAGAGGGATTAGAGAGAAGTGTCAATTTAGTTGTGTTGGGAGACCTTAATGCTAGGGTAGGAAACGAACCAATAGACGGAGTGGTTGGGAAGTATGGAGTCCCAGGTAAAAATCGTAGTGGCGAATTACTGGTGGAGATGTGTCTTGAAAGAGAGTTGATGATAGCATATACAGTGTTTAGGAAGAAAGTCAAGCATAAGTACGCATGGGAGAGGGTGGTGGATGGAAGGGTGGCAGATAGAGCGTTAATTGACTATATAGTGGTGACCAGTAGTATGGTAGGAAGAGTTAAGGATGTACATGTTCTAAGGGGAGAGAGTCGAGGAATATCAGATTTTCTGGTGGAAGGTAAATTGAGAGTGGAGAATAGGTGGAGAAAGAGGAAAAGGTCAGAAGGTAGGGAGGTACTTAGAGTAAATTGCTTAAATGAGAAAGGAAAGGAGAAAGAGTATAAGAAGAAGCTGAGACAGGAGTGGGAGGGAGTTAAGGATAGAGTAGTACTAAGAGTGGAGGAGGAATGGGGATGGTTCAAGGAGGGAGTCATAAGGTGTGCAAGGATGGTGTATGGAACAAGGAAGGCGGGAGGAAATAGAAGGGAGGGTAGTGAACGGTGGGATGAGGAAGCAAAGAAGGGTGTAGAAGAGAAGAAGCACGCTTTCATAGATTGGCTACAAATTAGGACAAGGGAATCGTATGAGAGGTACAAAGTAAAGAGAAGGGAAGTCAAGCATAAGATAATGGAAGCAAAGAGGAGAGCAGATGTGAAATGAGGTAGGAGTTTTGGAAAGAAATTAAAGAGGAAGAGGAGGCGAATCAAGTAGAGAAGAAAAGGTAAAAGGTGCAGATGGAGAGATGATAATAGAAGAGAAGGCAGTGAGAGGAAGGTGGGCACATTATTTTAGGGAGTTGCTAAATATGAAGGATGATAGGGAGGGAAAGGTAGTTGCAGTGAGAGGCGCTAAGAAAATGACCGTGATGAGTGAGAAAAATGGAGGAGAAATAGGGAAAGATGAAGTGAAAGCAGCTGTTAAGATGATGAGAGGAGGTAAGGCACCTGGGTTGGATGAATGCTATGGAGAATGTCTGAAAAATGGAGGTACAGTAATGGTGGACTGGCTGATGAGGTTATATAATGATTGTTTAAGAGAGGGTAGAGTGCTGGAGGACTGGAGGACTGCCTGTATAGTTCCACTTTACAAATGAAAGGGGGACAAGTGTGAGTATAGTAGTTTCAGAGGGATCACCTTGTTGAGTGTAGTTGGGAAGGATTATGAGAGGGTCTTGATTGAGAGGATTAGGAGAGGAACAGAGGGAGTAATTGGTGAGGAACAGTGTGGGTTTAGGACAGGTAGAGGTTGTGTAGATCAGATTTTTGTGGCAAGACAGATATGTGAGAAAGCTATAGGAAAAGGTAAGGATATTTTTTGGGCTTTTATGGATTTGGAAAAGGCTTGCGACAGGGTAGACAGGAAAGCACTGTGGGAGGTATTGCAGATATATGGGATAGGAGGAAAGCTGTTAAGAGCAGTCAAGATTTTTACAAGAGTAGTAGAGTTTGTGTTAGGATTAGAAATGGAGAGAGTGAATGGTTTGAGGTAAAGATGGGACTTCGTCAAAGATGTATTATGTCCCCCTGGCAGTTCAATCTATACATGGATGGGGTGGTGCTAGAGGTGAATGCAAGAGTAGTGGGTCAAGGGTTGGAGATGGTTAAAGAAAATGGAGAAAAGTGGGAAATAAGTCAGTTATTGTTTGCGGACGACACTGCGCTTGTAGCAGGATCAGAGGAGGGATTGAGGAAGTTAGTGATAGAGTTTGAGAAGGTGTGTGAAAGAAGAAAGCTGAAGATAAATGTGGGTAAAAATAAGGTGATGAGATGTACTAGGGGAGAGAGTGGCAGAAGGTTGGAAGTTAATATTAAGGGAGAGAGACTGGAGGAAGTGGATAGTTTTAGATACTTGGGTGCGAATGTGACAGGAAAGGGAGAAGTGGGGGTGGAGGTAGAATGTAGATTGAGAGAAGCGAGTAAATGTCTTAGTGGATTAAAAAGTGTAATGAGAAATAGACATTTGGGAATGGATGCTAAGAGGAGGTTATATGAAGGAGTGATTGTGCCAACAGCACTGTACGGGGCAGAAACATAGAGAGGAAGAGAGAAGGAGTTTGAATGTGTTTGAGATGAAATGTCTGAGAAGTATGATGGGGTTACGAGGCTAGATAGAGGAAAAAATGAGGAGGTGAGGATGAGAACAAGGGTTAAAAGGGAGTTGGGAGATAGGGTAGATGAAAGAGTATTAGGATGGTTTGGACACATGGAAAAGTGAGTGAAGAAAGATTAGTAAAAGAGGTGTGGAAGGCAGAGGTGGAAGGAGTGAATATGAGGGGGCGTCCTAGGATGAGATGGATGGGTGGGGTAAATGGGGCATTGCGAAAGAGAGGAATGTCTGTTGAGGAAGGACGGGAGAGGACAGAAGATAGGGGT
>NC_134789.1:30171588-30181588 GCF_046742065.1 Oratosquilla oratoria
AGAGAGAGAGAGAGAGAGAGAGAGAGAGAGAGAGAGAGAGAGAGAGAGAGAGAGAGAGAGAGAGACAGAGACAGACAGACAGACAGAAATGAGGAGAGGAGGAAAGAGAGAGAGAGAGAGAGAGAGAGAGAGAGAGAGAGAGAGAGAGAGAGAGAGAGAGAGAGAGAGAGAGAGAGAGAGAGAGAGAGAGAGAGAGAGAGAGAGAGAGAGGGGGGAGGGAGGGAAAAGGGAGAAAGAGAGAGACAGAAATGAGGAGAAAGAAGAGAAAATAGAAGGAGAGAGAGAGAGAGAGAGAGAGAGAGAGAGAGAGAGAGAGAGAGAGAGAGAGAGAGAGAGAGAGAGAGACAACACACTTGGAGGCGCTTCTGGAAGCTTCCACTTCAACTTGTTTTGGCGAACCTCTTGTTCCCCTCTCTTTCTTCGCCGCCGCCGTAAACTTGCGTCTTCCCTTCCTGGAACTCCTTCTTTCTTTGCTCCAGCAACCTCGAGACGTGCTGCCGCCGCCGCCTCTTCGCTACAACCCTCTCCGCCAACCTTTTTCCCGCCAAAACTTGATCCGCGCGTCTCAGTCTTGGCGCTAAAAAGGAGAACTGGCGGCTCCAGAGACAACTGCAGGAGGAAAATTCCATCGGCTTTTGTTTCGTAGTCTTATGCAGGAGGAGGGAATTTCCAGAATGATTTTTCTTACATATCCTTTGAAAGGATAAAATTTCATTTCTAGACTTACTTCTTTTCATCCATCTTGAGGGATGAATGCTAGGGGAGCTCAATTTGTCAGCATCAGAACTTACTCAAGGTGTAGATTTTATCCTTTGTTTTGGGGATTTTCTGTTCACCAGGGATACAAGCGAACTCGAATAATCGTGCGTTTGGATGAACATTTCGTGTCATGAGAAGGTCATAGGTAAAGACCTGAAAGTTAAATATGTAAGATCAATCAGGGATTGGCAGAATATTCTTCACTAACACGAGCTCACTTATGAACGAGAGGGAAATCACACACACACACACACACACACACACACACACACACACACACACACACACACACACACACACACACACACACACACACACACACACACACACACACACACACACACACACACACACACACACACACACACACACACACACACACACGTGTGCACGCATGCACTCACACACACACGAATCATGTGGAGAGAATGTTAAAAATTCAGAAAAGGTAACATTTATAGACCGTAGGAATTAAAACAAATCAGATTGAAAAGGATTCAGAGAAACATAGAAATACAGAGGAAATGGGATATTTCTCTTAATGCTTACAACTTGGAAAAAGAAAATGTGCCAACAGTAAGTGGAAAGGAAAATCTAAAGAATGGCTTGGCTTAACAGAAGCTGTGAGATAAACATATACATACAGAGTTGCTTCTTTTTCCTTATAAGGGAGGTAGCCAGGCAAGGCATACACCCACTCCTCAACATCCCATACCCATCCAATATCTATTTGTCTCCCTCTCACTTTAGCTCATTGCTGATGATGGACCATCCCCATCCCTCGCCCACTGCCAAGGACTAAAACAAAGCAGCAAGACATAACACCTCCACAACAGAGCCAGACAGCCGAGGCTGGTTTACCCCCAACGCTTCATTTACATGATGACCTTCACTCCTTTCGGACTGCGCCCATTGATAATCCATTTACAACCGTTCTTCACTCAAACCCATTTCTTGCTATCTCCCTTCTCAGCTCAACAAACATTCCTCATCCACACAAGGCCCCCTTCAACTCATCTATGCATCTCATTCACTTACAAACAGAGTCACTAATTCCCTCCCTCGCCCCTTCATCACTTGCGGCACTTTATCTATCACAGTCCCAAACTCAAACACGCCCCTCCCCTTCAACTTAGTTTCACTTAACGCTCATACATCCATTTTCCTTCTTACAAACAAACTACCCTTATTTTACATTCCCTTTTACAACCATACACATCTAATAACCTAAACTCAAACACACCCCTCCCCTTCAACTTAGTTTCACTTAACGCTCATACATCCATTTTCCTTCTAACAAACAAGCCACCCTTATTTTACTTTTCCTTTTACAACCATGCACATTTAATAACCTAATTACTAGGGCTCTGGTTGAAGTGCTCCTTCCACACACTCCTATGTCTTGAATTTTCACAAGAGGAAGATGCAAAGAGCAGGCTTCCTAGTCCCGCCACTCCGTCACGCTTACTCACCTTTTACGACACTCATAGGAAATACGGTGGCAGAATTAATTTCCGTCTCACCAGAGGGAGATTCTGAAGAGGTGAGAGTCATAGAATTGGTAAAAGACAGGTGTAAGGAAACAGCATCCTCTACAGATAGAGATTTTATCTCTAACATAGACGAATGCTTTATTGCACTGCTCCATAAGGGCCTCCAAAAAGAATCCCTAAAGTATTGGGTGCATGTTCATATACACGCACATATACCCGCACACGTGAAGCGGAAGATAGGAGAGGAGGAAATATGATAAAGGTGGGAAATGGAGCGTAGAGAAAAGATGGATGACCCAGAGGAGAAGGGGATGAAGTAGGGTTGGTTTATGAGGGAGAGAGGGTGAGGTAAGGAGAAGAATGAATAGAAGATGACGAGGCGTGCATGGGTGATAGTGAGAAAGAACATACAGAAACTGTGGGTTGCAACTGGGTTACAAAAGCTCATTATATGAAACGTATTTGGTACCACAGATGGTATGTACATATAGATATACATTTAAATATACTTAAGCATGTATATATGTGCATGCGTGCATGTGCGTATGTGCGTGTGGGTAAGTGTGTGTGTGTGTGTGTGTGTGTGTGTGTGTGTGTGTGTGTGTGTGTGTGTGTGTTTCTATGTTTGTGTGTGTGTGTGCATATGTATGCGTATGTGCGTGTGTGTGTGTGCGTCCTTTGTGTGTGTATGTGTGTGCGTGCGTGTGTGTGTTCCTGTATGTATGCGCGTGCGTATGTGCATATGTGTTTGTGTTTGTGTGTGTATGTATGTGCTCGTGCGCGCGTGTGTATGCATGTAATCCCTTCAAATCTTTGAACTATACTCAGCCATCTGCGACCCGCCACATGCGCGGTTTTCCGCTATCCCACGGCACTCCCATTTACTTACAAGAGAATATGATAAATATTCAGCAACTGAACTTACCTATGCACGGTTAGATTAAGGAGAGGCGACAGAAGTTACGGTAGGAACTACAGAAAGGGTCTTGGCGACCACGACCCCGAGACAGACCATGAGCGACGCTCGGCCGCTCTAGCACAGGCCATTGCCTTGAGCAACTGCCTACAGGAGGAAAATTGCCTTACACCCCATATAAGCCGAGTGCAACAACCCGAGTTAGATTCATCACAACCCATAAAGCATTGCGGGCCTCCGTTAGCCTAAATAAGGTCGTGACGTCAGAGCAAGACGGACACCTTCAAGAAAGGGCGGATGGGAGAGGAAAAAAAAGGAGACTATAGAGGAAGAGAGGAAGGAAGAGAAGAGAGGGAGAGTGTTGGAAAGAAGGGAACGAAGGAAGGAGGGAGAGGCGCAGGAAAATTATTCCCTCCCCCTTCTTACCATTGCCCACCGTTCTTGCATCCCATATGATCCCATGTGAGAGCTTCATAGTTCATATGGCACGAGTTATAGATAATGCTGTAACTTTACGTAACACACACACACACACACACACACACACACACACACACACACACACACACACACACACACACACACACACACACACACACACACACACACACACACACACACACATACACACACATACACACACACGCACGCACATAACTCGTGGCTCAGTTGGTAGAGTTCCCAGCTGCCACTACGGGGGTCCGGGCTCGAATCCTACCCAGGGCTGAAATACTTTCAGTACCACTGCGCTGCGGACTATTACTCCAACTCTCGTGGGCGGGAGTTGGGTGCGTGTGTGCATGTAAGGTCACAGCATTACCCATAGATCGGTCATATACGAGCTCTGACCTCTCTTCCGGGAAGGAAATAGATGTCGATGACGAGTCCAACACGTGACCCAAAGACCATGGTGAATCTCTCTCTCTCTCACACACACACACACACACACACACACACACACACACACACACACACACACACACACACACACACACACACACACACACACACACACACACACACACACACACACACACACACACATATACTGTAAATTACATAGAAACTTGGATATTTCTTTGTTAATTTTGGTTTCCAGTTGACTGGCACTTATGTTTTACCAAGCTTTCGTCTTTCTTTATCTTTCGCCTTTCCCTGAATTTTCTGAAAAAAAAAAAAATAATGCATCATTCCTCCAAGGCTTAGGAAGTTTTTGTTTTGCAACATATTTTTGTCAAATTAGAATGAATAAAGACTACGGGAGTAATTCATGAATATCCTTCATGTCCGCCAGATTCGTGAGTATTCGATATTGAATTTTGGACATCAAAAGGAAACTATACGAACGGAAACAACTGTTGTACAGTTGAAGCCTATTTATTCTGTTAATATCATAAATGTTTCACTCGTTTTCGTTTTTTTTCCTTGGCCTGTGATTAACCAGAATTTACTCAAACAGATGGATGATGCCAAATGATTCAATTTTACCTCTACTTCGGAAAATATCTCCATCCAATTAGAGAAGAACATGTTATATGGATATACTGAATCACTTTGATCTCAAAATCAAGAGAATATAGTGAGACTGTCTACAAGATGAAATTGCTGCATTTCAAATGAAAGGAGGTGTGTTCACCACTGTATTCTATCGATCACATTGTAAGAGGAGAATTCATGGCAATGAATTCATTTCCCTTTCCCAATTCATTTTCGTCAATTCATTTCCCTTTCAACGATGATGATCCTTTCATGGTTGGTTGATTTCAGAACTTGTAATTGCATATATATTTGAAAAAGATATATGACAACATAGCTGTCACAATCTCTTGACTGTTTAATTGAGCCTTCGTATTCTTATAAGAATATGTCTAAAGAAAATGAAAATTGTGTATTAATATTTCTGTTAACAATTATAGATTAAGAAATATCCAATGACCCCTTTATCAGGCTGTGGCTTTCCCCAAACTATTCTACTCAAATGAGTGACATTTGGATCTCGAAGTAAATAGACTTCCATTACTCGATAAAAGTTGGTATATGTACATTAGTGGCTAAATTATCCATAGATTATTCATTGGAGTTAAAGTTGCAAATATCAGTTCAAACTTGTCCTTGAATAAAAAAAAAAAAAAAAAAAAAAAGGTAATTCGGTTCCATGTTTGTCATTTGGAGGAATTCTCTTTCAAACACACATGCACACTCAGAAGCGCGAGCACACACACACACACATGTTATATATATATATATATATATATATATATATTATTTATATTTATACACATATATATATGTGTATATATATATATATATATATATACATATATATATATGTATATACATTTATATATGTATATATATATTGATGCATTGATGATCTCCTTTACTATATAAGTCTATGTATTCTGACCTTTTGTCATTGCTTTTGAAAATGTACATAATATACGAAACGTCAAGCTCCAGTAAAACGCTACTCTTCTCCCTTCTGAGTTTGAATCATGTCCTTTGGACCTGCGATAGCAAACTTACCTCCTGAAGCCAAGTCTATAGTTAGACGTATTGAAACTCTACACAAGAAGATCATCAATGCATCAATTGCTATTTTCTTCAATGAAACCTGTCTACAGGAAAACCTGCTGCCGAAATATACAAATATATATATATATATATATATATATATATATATATATATATAAATATATATATATATATATATATATATATATATACGCCCACACACTCATACAAACACGTTGAACAACCGTCGTGACATTATACAACCGTAGCGCAGACCCACCTTCTTAGATAATACTTATTCTAAATTATAGATAACAAGTTGACATTACAAAGCGATGACAGACTCAAACTTGAGTTTATTTTTATACTATATTTTTGGTAAAGGCAAAGACAAACTAAACATTCTAAGAAATACAAGGTTCCAACACCAAATGAACTCGAATTTTGCAGCTCCTTTAAGTGCATAATGTCGATTCTGCTGGGAATGTTTTACCAGTATGTTTCACCTTGATCCTATGGACTCAAAACACTACAGTGAACCAAATTCTCTCTTTAACTGATTTCAAAATAATTTTATTTTTACCACTATTCGGTAGACGAAGAATCTTTTTAAGTCGTCTTGCGTGTACAAAGTAGGATTTTTTCCCCTTCTATTTGCCTTGGGTTGATTGGAGACTATAGGTAAGAAAATTTCATTCGGACTTCTTCAAAAGTGCAGGAATTGTCTATTTGATTCGACTTCCCAGGTTCTTGAATAATTCTAGAGGCTTGGAAAAAGTTCTCGAGAGTTATATGTCTTCTGCTGTTGCTTGATTAGTTCTAAGAATGGTGCGAAGAAGGAGGGGATTTCTTTTGGAGAGGCCTTTTTGAAACGAGGTGGCCTTTATAAAGCCTGACTTTTGAATGTCGCCGATAGTAGGATTGTTCCCCCTTTTTTTAAGAGGACACACAAGAACTTTAGCATTTGGACACATGTTCTTAAGTAAATATTACATGATACATACGAATTGATGGTAACAATGGTAGATAATGAAGATTATAGAATATATGCCTAATATGTGAGTTATAAGTCTGTGATGCCACACTTTCTTTCGACGACAGAGGTTACAAACCATTTCTTATGCAATGTTATCCAAATACGATGGGACTCATTAAATCATTCTTCAGATGTACGAGTACATGCTTAAAAGGTTATGGTAATCAGTACGAGTGTGTGATTGCAAATTTGAAGACAAAAACCAGTGAACCAAAAGTGAAACTCAAATAGAAATAATATATGGAAAAAAACGGAACTAATAAAAAAAAAGCAAAACCTTAACCAACGCAAAAAAAGTTTTACCTTTGAATTGAAAATCGATACTGATAGTTATGCAGAGGTCGTGTCTCGTATTACAAATGGAGCAACACCAATGTAGATAGATATTTCAAATAAGGTATTTTTCATTGTTATAAAGCTCTATCTAACACTTGATCAAATGAGATTCATAGATGGTACAAACATGCTTTGAAATAATAAAAAAATTATATTGAAAAATAACAAAGTTGGAGGCATAATCATCATTGATGAAGCAGAATTTGTAGAAAAAAATTACTTTTAGAAGATATCACAATATATGGAAAATTTTAAGATACGTGCAATTATTAGCAAATACGTTTGATACGAAGGCTACAAAGATCTTAAACATAATCGAAAATGCAAACTTTTTTTACATTTACTCAAAGAAGCCTCTAACTCCTCAGATACAAAGAATTCCTAAATCATATAAACAATTCATCCCAATGAAGTCCATAACATTTGGAATCGGTAGTGCACCACTCACATTAAATAAAAATCTATAAAACCACTAAAAATGTTGGGATCAATAAATGGGACCCACCTAAAGAACTTAGGTGATATGATAGATAGCCTAAAACTAAAAGATCATTTCAAAGATAAGAAACTAAGGTCTTGGTATTATCATATCGCTCTTTACAAGTGTCCCAGCAGATACACATTAGATACAATAAAAAGAACAGCAGATCACCTCGCACTCTTTGCCATTCCAGAGAGTGTAAGTTAAGTTGTTTAAATCTGTCTTCGTATGGTAAATTTTTAAGCCATTGTATGATTTTTGTCATTCTCCTTTGTACTGATTCTAGTGAACTAATATCCATTCTACAGGACGGAGATAAAGTTTAATGGTTAACTCTGCACTTTTGTTTATAACAGTCGTACCAATAAATCCTAATGTCCTGTTACCCTTATTCCTGGCGCTAATGCACTGTTTCCTGGAATTTAAGGTCAGGACTCGCTAACACTTACTAACACTACAACAAATTAAGTCCTTTTCATATTCTGTTTTCTTTTATATGGCGATATCTAAGCTATACATATTACCTAGATTGTATAATCCTACGTTAATATTCTGCACTTTGAGATACTGAGGTCTATTTGCCATTTCTCTGACCATGCAAGCAGATCCTTCTACAGTATCCCAGCATCTTACCCCTACTAAAAATGTCGTCTTTAGTGTCATCCGCAAGCTTGATAACATAACTGTTAATCTCATTGTCCAAGTTGAACAATAACAAACTCAAAACCGAGCCCTGAGGAATCACTAGTAACACTCCCCAATTTGGATTTCACACCGTTAATGGAAACCCACGGTTTTCTGTCACTAAGCCATGCTCAAATCGATTCAAACAATTTTCCTCTCATGCCATGGGGCTGGATTTTATTTAGTAGTCTCTGGTGGGGCATCGTGGCGAACGCATTGCTAATGTCGAGGTATGTAACATCGTGAATATCATTGTTATGTGCCGTCTTGTAGACATTAGTGTAAAAGGATATAAGATTAGTTACACACAACCTATCCCTGGTGAACCCATGCTGTGAGTCACATATCATATTGTGCTGCGCTAAATGCTCCCTGATATCATTTGCTATTAATAATTCCAACATTTTCCTATAACTGACGTCAAACTAATTGGTTTGTAGTTGTGCATAGAAGATTCATCACCCTTCTTAAATACAGTAACAACGTTTGCTTGCCCCAAAATAAAAGGGCATGAATCAAGAGTCAACAGACTTACTAAATACTTCGGTTGAGTGCTCACATATTTCAAGTTTGTGCTCTTTGAGTACACTGTTTTTTTTGTTTGTTTTTTTTAACCGGGGATTTTGTAGCTTTATATCTATGTAACTGTTAGATTACATCTTCGTTACTAATGTGAATGCTAGTTAGTCTACCTCTTCCCCAGTGAAGTTCCAATTAGGCACCATAGCTAACCTGTCTTTTGCAAATACAGAGATAAAATATTTATCAAACGCCTTGCTCATTTTCCTCTGTATCTATCAAGACAACAATAACTAAAACATATTTTGGCCCAAACTACAAAGTATACAAAAAGCAAACTAGCAAAGATGATTACATTCACTATTTTCAGAATATAGCGAGAAAATGAAATCAGATATCATTATCGGATATGTCTCACGTGTTTATAGAATTTGTAGCACATAATTCCTGAAAGACAAAATAAAATATATCGTTTCAACATTTCCAAAATTGAAATACACGAAAAGGGTATTTCTTTGATCAAGAAAGAAACCTCGATAAATCATGAAGGAGTAGCAATCAGTGAAAAAAGAACCAAGAAAAATATATTAGTAGTTCGCAGTCCCTCATTAATCTCAGAGATAGAAAAGTATATCAAACAAGTCAACATTCAAATAACCCCAAGCACAGAACACAGAATAGGTAAGATTACAGAAAAAGAAATCAGCATACGAAGATCAAAGATAGAGCGTTGTCTGTAAAATCCTATGCACAGGTAGTGACATACCATACTATGATAAAAATAGAAAAGTAATCGCAAAAACAATGTCAATTTATTAATTCACTTGTAACACACATCGATAAGACAGGATACCCATCGGATTGGGAAAAAACATCCAAATATCAAATCAAAGGCTCGACAAGAGAATAGGAAAAACTTTAAAAGCTGCAGATATTAAAAAGGATATATCAAACACTAAATGAGGTGGATTTATCACTTGTTATCTCCCAGCAATAATGAAGATTAGAAGAAAAGAAGAGTGAGGAGTCAGCAACCCTACGTAGTGTATATATGCTAATCTCTCCTTATGATGCAGTTATTTTGAAAAAGACGCCATTGTCAAAGCGTCGATAACAAATTCAAATCTTCTTTTGTGTTTCCATATAACTTCTGTCTCTCTCTGTCTCTCTGTCTCTCTTTCTCTCTCTCTCTCTCTCTCTCTCTCTCTCTCTCTCTCTCTCTCTCTCTCTCTCTATATATATATATATATATATATATATAT
>NC_134789.1:30189088-30194088 GCF_046742065.1 Oratosquilla oratoria
TGTGTCTTGCGACACTGCTTCTGACCCAGGGCAATAGACAAGATGCAGGGATGGCCCATCATCCAGGAAGAGGCAAGATAAGAGTGAGGGAGGGGGGGTGAATGGAAGTGGAGTATGTGGAGATGGAATAGGTGTGAGTGGATTTAATGTCTGTTTTTTGGCCACCTCCCTTGCAAGGGGGAAAAAGCCTTTTGTATATGTACGTGTATATGTACATATGTATATATATATATATATATATATACATATATATATATACATATATATATATACATATATATATATACATATATATATATATATACATATATATATATATATATATATGTATGTATATACACGCATACACATGCACACACACACAAATATATATATATATATATATATATATATATATATATATATATATATACATATATGCCTGTATGTTTGTATGTATGTTTGTAGTACGTATGTGTGTGGGAAAAAGAACTACAAAGATGGGACTTTTATCTAAAGGTACCATCAAAAAGTGACAAGAAAAGGGAGAGCTTCCGTGCATTATCTAGTACGTAGTAATGATAAGAAGAGATGGCATGGGAACGTTGCTTTGGAATGCAGGAGGGTTGAAAGAGGGAGAGAGAAAAAAAAAGAAAATAAAATAAAAATTAAATGCTTGGGATCCCTCGCGTAACCATGGACACACAGTGAGGTGCACTAACAAGGAGTTAATAACATGTGAGGTTGAACACAGGTGGACACACGAGGACGTAGAACAATGAAGAGCGGTTGAAAGAGAGAGAGAGAGAGAGAGAGAGAGAGAGAGAGAGAGAGAGAGAGAGAGAGAGAGAGAGAGAGAGAGAGAGAGAGAGAGAGAGAGAGAGAGAGAGAGAGAGAGAGAGAGAGAGAGAGAGATAGAGAGAGAGAGAGAGAGAGAGAGAGAGAGAGAGAGAGAGAGAGAGAGAGAGAGAGAGAGAGAGAGAGAGAGAGAGAGAGAGAGAGAGAGAGAGAGAGAGAGAGAGAGAGAGAGAGAGAGAGAGAGAGAGAGAGAGAGAGAGAGAGAGAGAGAGAGAGAGGAATAGGTAGGGCGAGAAGGACAATAATGAAAGGAAAAAGGCTCATCGGGGTACATGGAGTGCACAGCCATAAATCAAGGTCAAAAGAATTGAGTGCTTTATTAAAGGAATACAAGTCTATACCAGCGAAGAGGAAATATTCGAAAAAGGATCCAGAACCACAAAGGGAATCAGAACAAGAAACATATCTAACATATTGCTAGGAATCAGAAGACCTCTGAAACAAATTAATAAGGCTTTGAATAAAGAAGACAGGGGTAAAACGGAGGTAGCAGGAGAGGGCTCGCTTTGTCAGGGGAGGGATCGTTGGGAGGAAGGGAACCAGGGGGCACACAAGAGAAGAGGTATGCCCCCCTGTGGCTCTCCCGTCCACCTGCCGCCCTGAGATGGCGCTGATACCACCGAGCCCCAATACCACTGCCGATACCGACGGACAGATAACACGGCCGGTGACAGGGCCGTTTGTAGACACTTGAAACATCACGGCACTGCCGATGTTGGTTTGATTTCTGGCGCGGGAGTCTGCGCCTTTTTGCTCATTGGGCGGACGCGCGGCTGGAGTGCGCGACCTCCGGGGAACATGATGGAGGGTAAACATAATAGACAGAGTTTCTCTGTGGTCTGGGTTTACGTAATCAGTTTTACCATAATCTGATGTTACTTTATCGTGTGGATGTGTAAATAAATGCATACACGTATACAAAAACATGATTTTTGCAAATGCTTGCACATACAAATATAAATATAAATATAAATGTAAATATGAATATAGTCATAAATATAAATATAAATAAAATGTAAATATGAATATAGTCATAAATATAAATATAAATGTAAATATGAATATATTCATTAATATAAATATAACTCTTAATTGACCCCTTGAATACTTTAGTCAACCTATATATTTATTCTCTCTGTCACTAGATATTCCCATTTAATTAAGGGATACTCCTCGAATCTAAAGTGTTTTAAAAGGAGCTCGATAGCTTCTAAAGGTGAGGTCTCACTATGAGTGACGTTTCTCCTAGAGGATTTATTAGGTCCTCCTTTGTGAAGATGGACTCCATGATGAGAGCTTTGAAAGCCTCAGTATCTTGGTACCTTAAGACCTTAAGATCACAATACCTTGAGACCTAAAGATCTCGAGACTTCTAGACATTTAAACTTCAAGATCTCAAGACGTCGCGTCTTCGAGACTTCAATACCTCGAGACTATGAGACCCCAAGCCCTTGAAACATGGCTATATTGAGGCTTTGGGACTTAAAGCCCTCGAGATCTCAACTTGGAGAATTCGATACTTTGAAACCTCGAGACCTTAGGACCTCGAAGTCATGTGTTCATTCCAGGTCTTGACAACGACCAGATCTCCCTTCTCCCCTTGAAGACATACATTTTAGGACCACTTCATATCTGAATGAATCTGATATTATATTGAAAAACTCTGAAGGGTTCCACAAATATAAAGGTTCAAACCGAGAAAGATCTAATTCTTAACTCCGAGGCTCTATCTTTCAGGCAAAAGCTTTTGAATTTGTGTCGGGTAGAATAAAATATCTCTCACTGTCTTCCTCTATCTATATATATTTAGAGTTTTTTCCTCCTTACAAGGAAGGTAGCCAAGTCAAAGGCACGCACTCATCCCTACCCACTCCACTCCCACCCATTCCATTCCCACCCAATCCACTCCCACCCAATCCACTTCCACCCATTCCACTCCCACCCAATCCACTCCCACCCATTCCACTCCCATCCACCACTCTTCTTACCCTCTCATCTTAGCTCCTCGTGAATGAAGGGTCATCCTTGTCACCTGTCTACCATTGTCACCTGTATGAAATGGTTAAAGACGATGCACAGTTTGACGGAGACACAACTGATTTCTTAATGGTTGTTTTATTCATAAGATAGTTTGTGCACTTTCTGCCCTTCTGAAATACACTGGTGTTTGTTGTGATTACTTTTCTAAATTTAATCATTCTTTATCATTATTCTTTACACGGCAAACAAAAAACTTAAGAGCAAATAAGAGGTCCGTAAATACTTGAACTTCAGTTATGGCAGTAAGATGGAGTTTGGATTTAATCTACAGAGCACTTTGTACATTTTTTTGTGTCAAATGCTGACCAATATTGCTGCAAAATTAAAGAAAGTAGACTTTGTCATCAGTGGACCCTTGAATGACCGAGACCCCAGTCATGCTAGGATGTGAATTCCCTCGGCGTATCCTTTGCTGTTTATTGTAACAAGATGTGTAAAATGAGACAGTACCAAAAAAGATTCATCACTCTTACCCTGAGGATCCTCTAGTGTTAAGGGTCCTATCAATGATACTAAGTAGCAAATGGTGCGTTGGTGGTGGCAGGTGGCAGATGGCAGATGACATCAGAACTTCTGAAGGTTTCAGCTGACATCTGGCACCGTGGTGATAGTAGACAGGAAGAGTCGTATCAAAGATGGTGACAACTGGAGGGAAAAATATCAAGATGGGTCATGGTGACTGGTTAGGTGGAATTCTTGAGTCTGCCTTTGTGACGGGTATTCCCGGGGTCTTAGAGTCAAGCAACTTACCCTACCTCCCTCTAACTCCCTCGTCTCTCTCCAGCAGTTTATTCTCTTCCATCGTTCCATATATTTGTATCACTTCAGTACAGCGAAACATTGCACAAAACGTATTAATGTCATATATATCTTAAAGGCACCAGACCATCAGTCCTTACAATCAGAGTCAGTTACATTTGTTTTGTTCTGGGTAATGCGATAAGATTTTATTCGATTGAGAGATGGACTCTGGACTAAATTTCTCTCTTCTTTGGAGACCCATTATCAGATGAATAAATTGATCTCATATTACCCAAAGCAAAATGTGTGTTAAAGGGGTGTCAACCACCACAGACTCACTCTCTGAGCTTCCGCTTGCTTACATCGGAACAAATTATTTGTTTTGAAGGCCTGCGGGTCGCTTAAGGAGTAAAGCAATCAAAGCTGTCTCTATTAACTCCTTTGAGTCTTTTGCGATTATTCAAAATTCTGTTCAGGTTAATGATGAAATGTTTCATTCGGCTGAAAGGTAGCTTCCAGACTGAAAAGACTGCCAAAATCCTTTTCGTTTTCAGTGTCCTCCTATCCCTCAGGGAAAATCTCGTCTCCACTTCCCACACTTTATAGTCTCACTAATACCTTTAAATTACTCTTCTCCTTCCACCCCCTTTTTTCCCCTTTTCCCCGTCTTCATCTTCCTCCCTTTTCTTGTTTTCCGTCCCCTCCTTTTTGAACGCTTCTTCCCTCTTCTCCACCTTTTCCTACTGTACCACACTTTCCTTCTCTTCCTTTTTCTTTCCTCCTTCCTCCTTCCCTCTTCTCCTCTTTTACTCCACTTCTCCACTTTACTCCACTTCTCCACTTTACTCCAACTCTCCACTTTACTCTACTTCTCCACTTTACTCCACTTCTCCACTTTACTCTACTTCTCCACTTTACTCCACTTCTCTTTTTACTCCTCTCACTTTTTTACCTCCTCTTAATCCTCGCCACTTTCCTCCACCTCACCTTCCTCCTCTTCGTTCCTCTCTACCTCCCTTTTCGTCTTTCTCCTTCTCTCTATATTCTAGCTAGGCTCCCCACCCTTCCTCCTCCTTGTCTTCTCCCTCTGAGATGCTGGATGGGAAGGTGAAGGAGACCTTCGTTCTTGTTAGAGTCGGACACCTGGGGAGTCGCGATAACCCTCTCCAGTAACTACCTCCGCCTCTTCCACCTCCCTTATCTTCCTCTCTTCTCATTCTTCCTTTTTCCACTTATGCCTCCCTTCAAACTCTTCTTATCCCTTTCCTCTTCCTTATTCACTTCCTCTTTTCCTCCTTAGCTTTCTACCACTTCTTTGTGTACTCCAATTTTTAATCTTCTGTTTCTTAACAATATCACCATCATCCACTCCTGACTCACCA
>NC_134789.1:30218012-30220512 GCF_046742065.1 Oratosquilla oratoria
CGCGTTAGCTCCTACATCATCCTATTTATGTTCACGTTGAAAAACCGGCACAGCTCCATCATCGCCTCAAAACAATCATTCTCTCCATCTCCAGTCATCATGTAAAAAATTATGGACACCCTCATCAGACCCTCTATCAAGTGCTCGTACGCTTTATCCAAATGCCAAAAACTTTTTCATATCTCTCCTAATGCAAAAAATTGACCCACTCGCTTCCTCTCCTAAGTTTTATTCCTTAATTAATCCCCTTGTCTCCCCTCTAAATTCTAGATTCATCCCTCTAAAATTACTACATTCTTGTTTATCCTATTTTTACTTTATATAATGATACTATACATGCACTCCTTCAATTTGACAGTGCATTTCCTTAACCTTATGTATGCATTAAGCACTTTCATCAGCCATCTCAATATTCCATTTCATTATCCCATTCTGTGTTCCTGACTGCATAGTGACATGCAGTCATTACATTAGAGACTGTTTCAAGGTGTCCATGTGAGCTAGAGTCACACACTGTTTATCTTTTTTAGATTAAAATTACCCTTAAAGAAATACACACTCACTTGGGGTTCAGGTTCCATGGCCATCTTCGCTAAACCTTTCCATCGATCTCTGTCATCGGTGATCTCCTGGTTTTTCCACCAGTTGTTCGACATCTTGGATAATTTAGTTTATATTGGGGTCTTCCTAGCGGTCTTATGAGAGAATCATAAGGAAATGACATTATTTTGTACTACTGCTAAAAAATTTTTTTTTCTAATGTCGTACCTTTAAACATAATCTTTATCATTTCTAGGACTCTACCACTTCCTTCTCCATTCCCATTGTGGTACTGAAAAGGAGAATTATGCTACCGTGTTCCCATGTGTGTCATAGAAGGCAACTAAATAAGTCAAGGCGTAAAAGGTTCTGGGAGGAGGGGTTCAACGAAACCCCCAGTAATTGCGCCATTAAGTATATGTGAATATGGTATGAATGTGAATAAAAGGGGAAAGATTAAAAGTACATTTGTATGAAGAAAGATGGAATGATGTCTTAGTTACTAATGAAATGAAACTGGAAGAGGAAGGCAAGTTGGGGTTGAGAACATGGTGTGTACGGCTTCAGGAGTGGCAAAAAAAAAAAAAAAAAAAAAAAAACGAGGGAGGACATGAGTGACACGGATGATAAGTGATTAGATATGTAGATGCTTGGTAGTAAAATATGAGATTGGGATGGGAAATATGGGTATTTGTGATTGAATGTGGTTAAGATATTGAGAATAATGAGGAGGAAAGTGAAACATTTTGAATTTAAATGAATGTGCAGTGAATTTTTGGATATATGTAAAAGTGGTGTTGGGAGATCGTATTGCCAGAGTAGAAGATGAACCGATGCAAGGAATGATATGAAGGTACGAGGAGGTAGGAAGTATAGTGGAGTAAGGATACTAAAGATGTGTATCAAAAGAGAAATGATAACAGCAAAGAGTGTTATAAATGATATTCAGAATCATGCCGAAACGAGAATTACGAACAAAAGTAAAATGGAACATGTTATCTAAGTAAGCAAGAAAATAGGATATGAAGACCAAAACACTTTATAACCAGCTGTATCAACACCTCACCACCATCATATGCTTATTAACTGGAATAACCCTTTCAACGGCTAGATATACCTAGAACTACCCACGGCAGCTAGGCCTCTTCACTGTGGCCTACTGTCCAGTCTCCTCTCCTCAGAGAGTTACTCTATCCATCCTAAGCCTCTTGAAGTCCGCCGATAAAAAAGATAGTCGATCGTCCTTCGACATTGAAAGAATATTCCAAGCGCTAACACGGAGAGCTGGAAGGAGGCTCATCCAGAGTCTAGTTTGAATGTGTTTTGACTTGTTTAAACCACCTTGTCCACCTGTGTGACGGGGTTGGTGGATTTGACAAGGGTAAGTTCCCTTGTGAATGTTGCATGACTTCCATAACAACACAAGAACATATGAATAAAGGAGACTGCAAGAGACCATAAGGCCTACACTAGGCAGTTCTATGTCCATTACCACCTGTCATCCCCATCCATAAAGTTGTTTAATCGTTTTTAAAACAACTGATAGTTTCAGCGCTCACTACATGGTTACTAAGTCTATTCCATTCGTTGACCACTCTATTAGTTAACCAATTCTTGCCTATTTCTTCCTTAAATCTAAATTTGTCCAGTTTGAATCCATTACTGCGAGTCCTGCCCTGTTGTCTTAACATGATGACCTTGTTTGCGTCACCTTTGTTAAAAACCTTTGATCCACTTGAACCCTTTTATTAGATCACCCCGCACTCTGCGTCTTTCTAGAGAGTGCAAGTTAAGGTGCCTATGCCTCTTTTCATAAGGTAAATTTCTGAGTCCATATATCATTTTGGTCATTCTTCTCTGTACTGATTCTAGTGAACTAATTTACATTCTATAAGATGGAAACCAAAACTATACCGCATAGTCAAGGGTGGGTCTAACTAATGCTTGATAGAGTTTGATA
>NC_134789.1:30223012-30225512 GCF_046742065.1 Oratosquilla oratoria
TATATATACATATATGTATATATATACATATATGTATATATATATATACATATAGATATATATATATATGTGTGTGTGTGTGTGTGTGTGTGTGTATATATACATATATGCATATATCTGTATATATATGTGTCTATATGTATATACATATATATATACAGGTATATATATATATATATATATATATGTATATGTATATGTATGGATATATATATATATATATATATATATATATGTATATGTATATGTCTGGATATATATATGTATATATATATATATATATATATATATATATATATAATATATATGTGTATATATGTGGGAAAGGAGATGTGGGTCTTTGTAAGTGCATATGGGCCTGGCAGTGAGAAGAGCGTAGAAGAAAGGGAGGCCTTTTGGATAGATTTAAATGAGTGCATAGAGGGTTTAGGAAGAAATGTCAATGTAATAATACTGGGAGACCTTAATGCTAGGGTGGGAAATGGTCCAATCGATGGAGTGGTTGGGGAGTGTGGAGTTCCAGGAAAGAATCGTAGTGGAGAATTGATGGTGGAAATGTGTCTAGAAAGAGAGTTGATGATAGCAAATACAGTGTTTCGGAAGAAAGTCAAGCATAAGTACACATGGGAGAGGGTGGTGGAGGGAAGGGTGGTAGATAGAGCGCTAATGGATTATGTAGTGGTAAATAGGATTAGGATAGGAAGAGTTAAGGATGTACATGTGCTAAGGGGAGAGGGTGGGGGAATATCAGATCATTTTTTGGTGGAAGGTAAGTTGAGAGTGGAGGATAGATGGAGAAAGAGGAAAGGGACAAAAGGTAGGGAGGTTCTTAGAGTGAACTCCTTGAATGAAAAGGAAAATGAGAAGGAGTACGGAAAGAAGCTGAAGGAGGAGTGGGAGGGAGTAAAGGATAGAGTGGAGATGGGTGTGGAGGAGGAATGGGGATGGTTCAAGGAGGGAGTCATAAAGTGTGCAAGGATGGTGTGTGGAACAAGACGGACAGGGGGAAATAGAAGAAAGGGTAGTGAATGGTGGGATGAGGAAACAAAGAAGGTTGTAGAAGAGAAGAAGCGGGCATTCACAGATTGGTTACAAAAGAGGACGAGGGAGTCATATGAGAGGTACAAAGAAAAGAAAAGAGAAGTAAAGCAAAAGGTAAAGGTTGCAAAGAGGAGAGCAGATGTGAAATGGGGTAAGAGTATGACAGAAATTTTTGAAAGTAATAAAACGATGTTTTGGAAAGAAATTAAGAGAAGAAGAGGAGGCGAATCAAGTAGGGAAGGAAAGGTAAAAGGTGCAGATGGAGAGATGATAATGGAAGAGAAGGCAGTAAGGGGAAGATGGGCAGAATATTTTAGGGAGTTGTTAAATGTGAAGGAGGATAGGGAAGGAAAGATAGCTGCAGTGGGAAATGCGAAGAAAATGAGAGTGATGAGTGAGGAGAATGGAGGAGAAATAAGGAAGGATGAGGTGAAGGCAGTTGTTAAGATGATGAAAGCAGGTAAGGCACCTGGACTGGATGGATGCCAAGCAGAATGTCTGAAAAAGGGAGGTCAAGTGATGGTGGACTGGTTGGTGAGGTTATTTAATGTTTGCTGGAGAGAGGGTAGAGTACCGGAGGACTGGAGGAGTGCCTGTATAGTTCCTCTTTACAAGGGAAAAGGGAACAAGTGTGAATGTAGTAGTTTCAGAGGGATTAGCTTGTTAAGTGTAGTTGGGAAGGCTTATGGGAGGATCTTGATTGAGAGGATTAGGAGAGGAACAGAAGGAGTAATTGGTGAGGAACAGTGTGGATTTAGGACAGGTAGAGGTTGTGTAGATCAGATCTTTGTGGTAAGACAGATATGTGAGAAAGCTATAGGAAAGGGGAAGGATGTTTTTTGGGCTTTTATGGATCTGGAAAAGGCTTATGATAGGGTAGACAGATAGGCACTGTGGGAGGTTAAGCAGATTTATGGGATAGGAGGAAAGCTTTTGGGAGCTATCAAGAGTTTTTATGAGAGTAGTAGAGCTTGTGTCAGGATTGGAAATGGAGAGAGTGAGTGGTTTGAGGTAAAGGTGGGACTTCGTCAAGGATGCGTTATGTCGCCCTGGCTGTTCAACTTATACATGGATGGGGTGGTGCGAGAGGTGAATGCAAGGGTAGTGGGTCAGGGATTGGAGATGGTTAAAGAAAATGGAGAAAAGTGGGAGGTGAGCCAGCTGTTGTTTGCGGACGACACTGCGCTTGTGGCAGGATCGGAGGAGGGATTGAGGAAGTTGGTGGCAGAGTTTGGGAGAGTATGTGATAGAAGAAAGCTAAAGATAAATGTGGGTAAAAGTAAGGTGATGAGATGTACAAGGGGTCAAAGTGGCAGTAAACTGAAAGTGAACATTAAGGGAGAGCGACTGGAGGAAGTGGATAGTTTTAGATACTTGGGTGCAAATGTAGCAGGAAAAGGTGGAGTGAAGGTGGAGGTAGAATGTAGATTGAGAGAAGCGAGTAAATGCCTTGGTGGAT
>NC_134789.1:30230512-30233012 GCF_046742065.1 Oratosquilla oratoria
CGACTCGCAGTGCAGCGATGCTAAACTTATTTCAACCTTGGGCGGGATTCGAACTCGAACCGCTGTAGTGGATATCTGTGGTCCGAGTGTGTGTGTGTGTGTGCGTGTGTATGTATGTATGTGTGTGTGTGTGTGTGTGTGTGTGTGTGTGTGTGTGTGTGTGTGTGTGTGTGTGTGTGTGTGTGTGTGTTTGTGTGTGTGTGTGTGTTTGTGTGTATGTGTGTGTGTGTGTGTGTGTGTGTGTGTGTGTGTGTGTGTGTGTGTGTGTGTGTGTGTGTGTGTGTGTGTGTGTGTGTGTGTGATCATGTGTGTGTTTACAATATTATTATATATTCCTATAAGTGTTTGTTTACGTTTTTGGCAATGTAGATGAAAGAATTAACGATTGAAAATTTCCTCCCTAAACTTCTTAACCTTATGATAGCCTCAATGGACTAGTACACAAGTAACTTAAGTATATTACCTGTCGGACTACTGGCCGGGATAGTTTGCTGGAGTGAAGGGTGAGGGAGAAATAAAAGTATAGGCGCTCTGATCACCTTCCAGTCTACGTCTACGAACAGCCTCACACCCATACCCACACTCCCATACACACAACCACGCACAAACACGCACGGACACGCACAGACACGCGCGCACGCACGCACGCACGAAGCATCAACACTCAGCGCCGCCCCTTGGCAGGGGATCACCTTTCCCGATGCATGTTTGTGCACGGCTGTATCCGATGACTCCTCCTCCCTCCCATTTCTTCCTTCCTCTCCTCTTACTTCACCTTCACTAAATCTCCCAACTCTTCCTACTTCTACTTCAGCTCTTCTAATTCTTCTTGCTTTTCTTCTTCTTTTTTCTGTGCATTTCACTTTCTTCGACCTTTCTATATTTTTATCTCTTCCTCTTCTTTCTTTATCATTATTTTTTCTCCGATACTTTTCTTATACTTCATTCCCTCTACCACCACCTGTTTCTCCACTATTTCCTACGTTTGTGCCTTCTACTCAGCTACTATCACGTCCCCTTCTTTCTACTTTCATCTCCTTCACATCTCCTTCGCCTTCCTTTCATCTAACACTACTACCACCACCATCTCTTTATCTGCTTGTTTTTCCTTTCTTTATTTTTTCCCAAAATAACACCCACAATTTCCTTCATTTCTTTCTTATATACCTCTCTCTCTCTCATTTTTTTTAATTTCTTAAGTGTTTTCTATCCCCCTCTTTTTCTCCTTCTTCTTAGTCATTTCAGTGGTCCTTCCTTTTTTATTTTTTCTCTGCTTCTTTCTCAACTTTTTGTACCCTATTCTCGTTCTACTTTTTCATTCACCATCCTTCTACCATCTTCTACCTCTCTAATACATCTAGTTCCATTTTTTCATTCTCCTGGGTGTCCTTCCTACTCTTTCTACATATTTTCCTAGAAGCCCTTGAATTCAGTTCTTTATTCATTCACATCCTTTTCCTCTTCCGTCTCTTCACCTTTTTTTTTTTCTTAACTAAGCTAACCTAACTTAACCTAACGTTTCCTTTCCCTTTCTCTTTTATTATCATTCAATGACATCTTTTTCTCTAGGATCTTCTTTTCCATCTTTTATCTTCTCCCTCATCACAAACTTCTCTTCTCTTCCTTCCGTTTTCCTTTCTATCTGTTCTCTTTCGTTACTCTATCCCCCATTATTTCCTCTTTCCCTCCACTCCCTACTTTCCTTCTGTTTCTTCAGTTCTCACTTTGATTTGATTTATTTATTTATTTATTTATTTATCTATCTATTTATTTATCTATTTATTTATTTATTTATTTATTTATTTATTTATCTATTTATTTATTTATTTATTTATTTATTTTTTACATTAGTCAAATCTCATGGATTTCTCGTTCCTAATTTTTAATAAACCATGATGCCTATATTTACGTTCAGACTTTATCTTTATCTTGTATTATTACCAGGGTTGATTTCAATTCTTCTTTGTTATATTTATTTTTAGCTAACTGCATATTCTCTAATTTCATCTTCTAATTTGAATAAAAAAAATTCTCATTCCAGTGCATCATCCTTCCATTTTCTTCCATACCCCATCATCCCACTTTCTTCAAGTGAATCCCAGAACCCATTTTCTTTCTTTGACTATACCCATTTTTTTCTTATCCATTTAGACGCCCCATTTTTCTCTGCCCGCCGCCCCCTCTCGTTCCTCTGTTCAAGTTCCTTTCCTCGTCTCCGTTCTCTTCCTCGCTTTCATTGACGAGTTCCTCCTTATCCACTCTCCCTCCCCTTTGTTCTCTCTTTGTGCGTTTGTTTCAATTTCTCCGTTTCTGTGTCCTTCCTCGTCTCTCCATCCTTCTTTTACCTTACCCTCTCTGTTCTGCTCTTCCTAACTTATCTTAAATATGTCTTCCTTGCCCTCCACCGTCTCCCTTTTCTTCATATTACCCTCTTTTTTTCCATTCCTTATTTTCTTTTACACTATTTCTCTTTTTTCATCTCCTTATTCTTTTTTCTTAT
>NC_134789.1:30248012-30263012 GCF_046742065.1 Oratosquilla oratoria
AGTTTATTCTTTCTCCGACTGTGGGTTCCTGTGTGTTATTTACAAATGTGCTACTACATTTTTATTTAGAAATATCTATATATATGCATATATATATATATATATGTGCATGTATACATATATATATATATATATATATGCATATATACATATATATATATATATATATATATATATATATATATATGCATGTATATATATATATATATATATATATATATATGTATATATATATATATATATATATATATACAGTATATACACAGGCTGTCCACATATTTGAAGCCGTTTGCACGAATATTAGGATCGAGCGGAAAAAAAAAGACATGTACTCATGGCACAAGGTCCTGTTAACTTGGCACAAGGAATTTACTCTTCCACTTGCGGTAGGATCTGCGCCTCCTAGTTTGGCCTAAGAAGTCACCAAAGAAGTCACCTTCAAAGAAACTAGATCCTAAAACTGATGCCAAAACTATTATACCAAAGATGTAATAAGCGTTAAAGCATAATTATTGTTGATACTGTTATTACTACTGCTATTGTTTTTATTGTTACTACAATTCTAATCATCATTCAGAGGATAAGTACGTCATCTTCGCTACCGAAGGATTACCATAAGCAAGAAAGAAAAAGAAAAAATATATATATATATTGGAGAAGTAGGATAGTTTCTCTTGTTTTCACGTGGAATTGAAAACGATGGCATTGTTGCAGTTGTTAATTTTCTCCAGCCTCTAATGCTCTAAACTGATAGAAAATATGTCATTTAGATTTGCTATATCTTAATATTGTACAATTAACTATTACAGGTGTAATTCATTAGGATGTCCCCTTGAGTGCGAAACGCCACGTCGATGTATATGGCTACATTAGGTCATCTAGTGTTTGTTCATCCCCTAATGCAAGAAAATTAGTTTGAGCATTAGAGAATTTAAGGAAGAAAATTGAAAAATGTAAAATGATGTTTTTAAACCTACGTGCCTATATACAGTATATGTATAAGCATGTTTGTATGTGCGTGTGTGTGTTTGTGTGTGTATGTTTGCGTGTATTTGTTTATTATGGTAATCATCAAGTGCTCAGAATACATCCATCACTAACTCCATGATTTGAAATTCTCACTGAAAAAATGTATATATATTTTTTGCAAACATCAGTACTTAGCTGAGATAACTTAATCTGGCACTGTTATAACATGTGATATGTGCACACACTCTACACATATAACAAATTTAGTACATCAGATTATTTCCCTGTAAACCTGCTTGGGGTGTATATATTTTTACATATATAATGGAGGGTAGCTCAAAGGCAAATGATGAAAAGGCTAACAAAACAAAAGCCTACATCTGTCAGACACGCACATCTAGCCGAATTTTAACCCCATCAATACAGGGTCTTGACCATAACTGATATAGCTTTCGTTTAGCCAGAATAATGTGCATTATGTGTCATCATAGAGAAGAGTTGTAATATCGAGGAATTTCTTTGTTATAGACAGAATATGCATATACATATATATGTATGTATATATATATATATATATATATATATAAATATATATATATATATATATATATGTGTGTGTGTGTGTGTGTGTATATATATATATATGTGTGTGTGAGTGTGTGTATATATATATATATATATATATATATGTGTGTGTGTGTATATATATATATATATATATACATATATATATATATATATGAGTGGAAAAGGTGGTAGAGAAACGCGGGTTAGAGCGAGAACACTATATTCCTGACGTTTCGACTTGTAGTCGAAACGTCAGGAATATAGTGTTCTCGCTCTAACCCGCGTTTCTCTACCACCTTTTCCATTCATCTGTCTTACCTTCATAACAATATATATATGTATATATATATATGTATATATATATATATATATATATATGTATGTATGTATATAATATGTTCTTCAACAAAGACTGATTCAACAATCTTCCTTCTGAAACCACACCTAAATATGAATACTTGTTTGGCCTTACTCGAGTTAATCCTATGGTTATGGTTGCTGAAATGGCGAAATATAACTGAACTATCTTGTAATGTGGTGGCGTAATTAGAAGCGTGCTGGTCTCGTATCCGCCTTGTTGTGAGTTGGAATCCCGCACACTTCTCCGATTTCCAGCAATCCATAGCTCAAGCGTATAGAGCAAAGGTGATGTCTTTGGCCGCAACTACGCTCCTATTGGCGTAGGTTTGTTACCTTCATCAATCTTTTGCATATCTGATGGAACGCCTATGTTCCACCAACCAAGTATTCAAATCTCTCCCCGTTTGGCCTATACAAACATTATCACAGTCTTGATGGGAAGACTCCTGCCTTTGTTGGTCTTTCTTATCTTTTGATGAACATTGACAATTTTATTATGCATGGTGAAAGAGTAGCTGTACACAAGGCTGAGAAAGTCTTTGGGAAGATACCAAAAGAATGAATGGAATCAATGAATTTGATTACGATAGTATCTGTATGAACGTGGTGTTGAGTACAACAGATACTTCTATAATTCCATTCAGTGATTCCACTGATTCTTCTGTTAACTTTCTTACCAAAGAACACCTCAACCTTGTGTACAGCTACCCTAACACCGTGCAGAAACAAATTGTTATTGTTTATCAAAGGCCAAGAGAAAACTGAGGAGAACTGCAGCCTGCAGTAGAAATACGTAGAATTTCCGTTTATTCACTGTTAATTTTTCACTCCGACAGTGGTGTTTTCGTGTGATTTACAAATGCGCTGTTACACTTCAATTCAGTGACTTATACACATATACATGTTTGTATATATATGTAAAGTATAGAAGAGGCGTATCCACTTTTCCATATCTGTGTTGGCTGGGTAATAGACAAAGTTGTTGGTCAGTGTCGTTCCATAGCCATTGGGAACAGTAAAATCATTGACCTTATCTTTGCTGATGATGCTGTACTTCTTGCGGAGTTGTAGGAAGTCCTGTTCCACCCCCTAAGTCTTTGTACAGGGAAGCAAAACCGATTGGATTCCAGGTCCCCTGCATCAAATTCAAGGTTGCTTACTGGATGACACAGGTCTGCTCATATATGTCGTAAGGACACTAAGGTCTTGGAAAGATATACACACCTTGGTAGTGTAGCCCATGATATTTTGGACTTAATTAATCAGAATATATGGCATTGTCGATATTTATGCAAGAGGACTAAGGTCCACATCTTCAAGTGCCTTGTGCCGCCTGTCTTGCTGTTGCTGTAAGACAAAAACAGTGAATGCTAACTTAAAGAGGCCTCTTTGATCCCTTCGATGAGTCACGGGGTATTGCTGGAATGACATTGTCTCAAACATAGGTATTATGAGGCTCAGTCTAGCACACTTTGTAAACGTCAGATCCGGTTACATGGGCATGTGGCACGTTTCCCTGAGGAGAGGAAAAGGATGCCTACAAAACTCATGCCTGGGGGAAGTTGTCTGTCGAGAGCTGTTTGGAGTGGGAGAGGGCGGCTACATGGGGACTTGCTCAGAGATACTGTGTTCCCAATTGATGGTGATAAACAAACATAATCGTAAATAGTTAGATAGATATTCATAGATAAATAGCTAGATAGTCAAATGATTAATTAGATAGAGATGTATAAATTAATTGATGAATAACTAAACGAATAGACAAATATGTAAATAAATAGATAAATGAATATATAAATAAATAAATTGATTATTAAATAAATAAATAGGTAAATAGGTGAATATACAAATATATATGTACAGTAGATAAATGCATAAGTAGATATATTTGTAAATAAGTAAATAGGTAAATAAGTGAAAGAATAGCAAATAAGTTAATATATAATAAATCTATGAAGAATTTATTAAACGAATAAATAAATCAATCAATCAATCATGAATACATAGATACACGAATAAACATGTAAATGTATAAAGTAGCAAATAAATACGTGAACAAAAGGTATTAGAACTATTTTATATAGATGTATTTGTTAGATAAAAAAAATTGCAAACACATTTTCATACATACATATATATACGTGCGTGCATACATACATACATACATACATACATGCATACATACATAAATACTTATGCTACTATCCCTTTCACCCTAATAAAAAAAAAAAACTAAAGACATGCAGATGGACAATAGTGATAATAAAAAAAGCAAAGTTGAGAGCCTGCATATTGGCTAGAATGACATCCGCCCTGCATGACACCGAGTTCATAGACAAAACGAAAATAAAACAATGTTAAACGTATAACCGCGATATAATACACCCGGTTTCAGCACTCTGCTTAACCGCAGGCAATAACAAGGTCAACTGTCGAGCCAAGTCAGTCCTTGTGCTCAACAACTGGTCTACAACCAACAACACAGTTACGACTGGTTCCAAATAATACCACAACTATATCTACTACATGCAATATTCATTATATGCGTTGCGATGTCTACATTGTCAGCACCATACTTTAGCCTAGGCAAAACCTTTCAAACTGAGGGCACTTAGAATGTGTTCTAGCAATTACCAGACGATTTTAGCAAATTGATACAAGGGCCCGCATAAATGGGGTTAAGGTGAAACACATTCATTGCCATTAACTCACAAATGATATGTGACCTTTTTGCAAATTTCCTCTGGGATAAATCCAAACACATATTCGTCTGATTATAGGGCCCGGAGAATGAATGACATAATTCATAAACATCTGCAAATAGTCTCAAATAATAGGCCTAAGTGTATATGTTTCAAGTATTATTTCATCTTGGAACGTTCTACTTTCGGTGAATGATATCAAGACCTGGTAGCCAGAAACAGTTTTGATAGGTACTGAGTTTTGTATAGCAAAACAGTACAAATCTCGTGATGATAGGTCAATTATTTTCTTCCATTATCATGCCATATTTTCTATGTTAGAGAGCAAACAAATACGGTGAAAGTTTCTAAGAAAAAGAAAAAGAAGAAATAAAGTGGGAAATCGAGACCAATAAGGAAATGAGAGGAGTAAAATAATGAATGATAACAGAAAAAAGGGCAAGAAAGAGTACAAGAATAGAAAAGTAACTAAGACGAAAATAAGGAGTTCAGAGGAAAGAAATTGGAAAAGTTTAGCATACAAGATACGAAGCAGTATGTAACGGAGCAGTTTGAGAGGTAAGAGAAGAGGACTAAGAAGGAGAAATGCAGAAAAAGTAACATTGCCTTATCTCATAAAAGCGAAGAGGGAGCAAATAATAAAGGAAGTAGGAAAGGGTAAACAAGAACAAGGAATGAAGAAATGTTGAATAAAAGCATAGGAGGCAAGACAAAAAATAAAGAATGGAAGACATTGGGTAAATAAAAAAAAGTTAGAAAAGATAGTGCTAGGAAAAAGTAACAGCGGGAGAGAGGTGTGCGTGCGTGCGTGCGCGCGCGTGTTTGTGTGTGTGTGTGTGTGTGTGTGTGTGTGTGTGTGTGTGTGTGTGTGTGTGTGTGTGTGTGTGTGTGTGTGTGTGTGTGTGTGTGTGTGTGTGTGTGTGTGTGTGTGTGTGTGTGTGTGTGTGTGTGTGTGTGTGTGTGTGTGTGTGTGTGTGTGTGTGTGTGTGTGTGTGTGTGTGTGTAAGAGAGAGAGAGATAGATAAATATATAGACAAAGACCGGCAGATAGATAGATAGACAGATACATACATACATGCATACATACATACATACATACATACATACATACATACATACATACATACATACATACATACATACATACATAGATACATACACACATACATATATGCATACATACATAGGTAGATAGATAGATAGATAGATAGATAGATAGATAGATAGAGAGATAGAGAGAGAGAGAGAGAGAGAGAGAGAGAGAGAGAGAGAGAGAGAGAGAGAGAAAGAGAGAGAGAGAAAGAGAGAGAGAGAGAGGAAGAAAGATAGAGAAGCACTCAGAAAGAGAGGCCGACAGACAGAAAGACAGACAAAGAGAAAGATCTAATAAGTTTGACATTCATTGTGAAGAAAATTAACGTTATTATTACTGATAAGGAGTTCAGTATCGAAAACAAAAAAGAAGTCGAAAAAACAACAGATCCTGAGTAGAGACAGAGAAGTGGACATCAAAGAGGCCCCAGGGAAACAGACACAGCGGCGCATCGAGATGTAACTATCGCCTGATGCGCGATAAGTTCTAATTTCACGGTACTGATTGACTTGTCTCGCGTACGTCTCTATCTTTTGTCCCGCCTTACATATGGGACCTCGACCAGCAACTTCTGGCATATGGTGCTTCCGAGGAGGCCCGAATGTCGCATGGGGATTTTAAGGGTCTTAGAAGACATTTGGGGCTTCGACGGGGGTATTGCTGACACCAGGGGTATTTCGAGGACTCAGCCGACTCTTTGGAGAATTGAATTTGTATGAAGTTCATTTGAAAGTGCCCCAAAAATATATCCCTAACAATATGTGTTACCTTTCTTTTGTGAAGAAGGGAGATGTAGTGGGTTTCTGTGAGGATCGAATTGTTTAAGAGATGGGAATGTATTCCAATGGTCAGGAGAACACTAGGTAGCGTCTAACGGTGACTAATCCATTCATATCGAGTTTCATCCTTATTTTGTTTTGGTCGCAAGCAACTAGTATTTGAGATATCTTGTATCTCATACCTATTTCATATAAAAACCGTTTCAATTTAACCATGCTTTCTAGTGTATCAAATAAAACTTGGGAATGATATTGCAAAAGAAAATATTGAATCTCTCTGTGGTGTATGTCATGTCACACTAAATGATGAGGGTCAGACATCGGAAAAAAAGAAAAATCCTATCAGATTTCACTATTTTTTTTCTTCTCTTTTCCACATTAGGAACAGCTGGTGACTACTCCTCTTCTATTTTTTTTTCAACATTGGAAACAGCTGGTGGCTTCTCCCCTCCAATTTTTCCCTTTTCTTTTCCACATTAGGAACACTTGGTGACTACTCCCCTCCTGTTTTGTTTTTTCTTTTACATTAGGAACAGTTGGTGACTACTTCCCTCCCCTTATTTTTTCCCTCTTTTTTCCACATTAGGAACAGCTGGTACCCCTCTGCTCCTATTTTTTCTCTTTTCCACATTAGGAAGAGCTGGTAACTACTTCTCACCTTTTTCTTCTCTTTTCCACATTAGGAACAGATGGTGACTACTCCTCTCTTCCATTTTTTTTTTCTTTTCCACATTAGGAACAGCTGGTGAATACTCCTCTCCCCCTGATTTTTCCTTCTCTATTCATCATTAGGAACAACTGGTGACTGCATATCTCTTCCTTTGTTTTTCTGTTTTCCACATTAGGAACAGCTGGGGACTACTCCCCTCCTCCTCCTCCTCCTCCTCCTCTCCTCCCTCCTCCTCCTCCTCCTCCTCCCTCCCTCCTCCTCCTCCTCCTCCTCCTCCTCCTCCCTCCTCCTCCTCCTCCTCCTCCCTCCTCCTCCTCCTCCTCCTCCTCCTCCTCCCTCCTCCTCCTCCTCCTCCTCCTCCTCCTCCTAAAAACTGGTGACATATAAGTAGAACAAAGTACAACAGTTCCTCTTGGGGACATTTATGAGAGTATCTAAGGGCGTTATCAAACGGCTAATTTTCCTCCGACTGTCGGAGGGAAAAAAATTAACGAATAATTTATCATAGTGATTTTCCGGCGGAATAAATTCTGGAGGTGGACAGCACCACCGATTAATCGGAGGTTGGATGAAAAGTAGCCCAGTAATAAACGAACGTCACGAGATTTGTGTCTGTGAAATGTAATATAACAACTGACTTACCCTGACAGCCATACAATCCATAGACATTTTATCATGAGTGGATTATCTTCCTTTTCTAATAATTGTAACGCATACTTAATCTTCTCGCATTTGAGATATATATGTCTTTTAGTTATCTTTTTATGAAAATGATCCTAAAAATCTCATCCGATCTATAACATTCTAATTTTCTGCGCTTTTATTTTTTTTTCGTTAGTCATCCTCTCAGAAAGATGACATACACTATACTTTAACTTGCACACAGTCATAAGCACACACTAACACACACAGTCACGCAGAATTACATATACATATACATATGCATATATATATACATATACATATACATATACAATATATATACATATATATATATATATGTATATATATATATATGTATATATATATACATATATATATATATATATATACATTTACATATACATATACATATACACATACACATATATGTATATGTGCATGTACATGTACATGTGTACTTACTCCTATATTTATATGTTTATGTATATGTATACGTATACGTATACGTATATGTATATGTATATGTATATGTATATGTATATGTATATGATTATGTATATATGTACGTGTACATATATATATATATATATGTATATATATACGTATATACATATATATATATACTGTATATATATATATATATATATATATATTTCTACGTCGGTTATATTTTGGTAAATTCAGATTTGGTTGTTGTTGTCTGTATAGACATGATATCGATTAAGTACGAGGCGAATTAAAAGGATTTCATTGCAGTATTTGAATAGGGTAAAGCAATATACGTTCTATTTATGTGCATTAATACCCTCCATACCGTTTTCCACTCTTCCTTTCATTCTGAAGACTATCAGGAAGTTTTATTCACCTCGCTAGTAAAACCTCTTTGGTGAAGGCGTTATAGCGTATACCGTGTAATCCCTTCCTTAACGGCCGGTATTTTTTCTTTTATTATGACTGGAGTTAGATCATTTTACTGATCATCATAACACTCCTTCATTAGCAAGGGGATAAAAAAAAAAAAAAAAAAAGGGGGAACAGGTTTGTGACAAACTGTGGTCGTCGTTCGATGTCATAGGACACACGATCGATTCCATTTTTCTTATATCTTCGCTACGATGAATTCTCGCCGTCTGAACACATTTTTCTGGAGTTAGTCGAAACTAGAGGTGGTGGCACACTAGGCTAGCATGATACTTGTATTTGCTTCTTTGTAAGAACATCTTAACAATGTGTCTAACATTGGTATAGGTTTATCTTATCAAAGCTCATCATTCAGTTTCTCACTATATGAAGCAGAGGTAATTTGACATTTGTGAATTTGAAAAACAAAAGATCCTAACAGAAGTCGTTTGTACTCAGACGAGGTAGCAAAAGCAAATAGCATGCTAGCAAAAAATGCTCAGTGTGCCGCCACCGTTGACACGGGGATAGTTTAGTGTCCGCTAGGGCTAGCGACTTGTAAACTACCGGTAGCTGTTACAAGCCCAGTGTCAACGGAAAGTTACTAAACTTGCCTTCAAACTATCCCATTGTCAACACTTACCAGGCAAGTTAACTTGCAGCAGCTAGCACTAGCGGCTACTAAAATAGCCCAGTGTCAACGTCGCCGTGGTGAACTGGTTAACCTTAGGCCACTCTCACACGAGCGTTTCCGTACGCGCGTTCGGGTGCGCCGCGTTTTAACTTTCAATGGAGTTCGATGGGACCGCAAAACGCGTCGTGTGAAAGGTCCCATTGAACTCTATTGAAAGTTAAAACGCGGCGCACCCGAACGCGCGTACGGAAACGCTCGTGTGAAAGCGGCCTTTAGTCGTTGTCTCCCATTAATGCATTTTTGCGGCTTCCACTTATCCGAATAAAATAGTGATCTCATCCAGAAGATCCGAAAAGGATATAGGCACTGGTAAACTATAGTCCATAACAAACAGTCCACCAATAGAGAATACGCAAACGAGTGTCAGAGCCGCGCGTTAGTCCAGTGGCTACCGTGTCGAACTCATGAGCAGTTGGTCGTGGGTTCGATATTCGGGACCCGCTGCGGGTTTCTTGTATTTGTTCCTGATAGCCCTGGCCAAGCGAAGAGTCGACCCATACATTACCCTAGAATAATAAATAAGTAGATAAATAAATAAATAAATAAATAAATAAATAAATAAATAAATAAATAAATAAATAAATAAATAAATAAATAAATAAATAAATAAATAAATAAATAAATAAATAAATAAATAAATAAATAAATAAATAAATAAATAAATAAATAAATGAATAGATGAATAGGTAGATAAATAAAAGCGGCTTTCCGCAATTAAAAGGGCTTTGCCCTATCAGGGGTCCGATAATAAAAATATAGGTCAATAATTTACGCATGGGGACGCTTAGCTGTGGTTATATCGTTATCTTTGCCCTATGTGCTCAGACGTTAGGGCACTAAATTCGTACATATTATATAGTAATTGAGGGAAAGATTAGGGATGGATTCTGTATAGACAGATTGATGATATGTATTCAACTTTCGCTATTTTCTATTCACTGAGTAAAAGCATATGACATTTGAAATAAAATGTGTTTATTAATATTTTGAGCGATCAGCTACACAGATCTTCAGAATGTCAACGGCTATCCAGTTTAAGATCAGTTGTATATGAGATAAGATCACTCCAAGATCATTGAACAAAATAAAATGATGTTATTTAAAATAAAACGTAAATATCAAAAGTATTGAGGTGAATAGGCAGAAAGGTTCCCTTGAAACCAGGGTCGTCAACTATGTGAATAGAATACTCTGGTGTCAAACGATCACAGTCTACAAAGCAGACCACTGCTTGATGAAAGAGCTAATGAAAGGTTTCGTTGTCGCGACAAGTTTCGATTCATTGGGATGCAATATAACCCAACGTGATGGGACCAAGATAATGCAATTTGATCTTTATCATAGAAAAAAAGAAGATGAAGAAGAAAAAATCGGACCGGTGTGGTTATAAAACATATGTTGCGGTTACGAAAAACCGGCTGAAGTGGAGATGATGACTATCTTGTTGTAATTGGTACGGCTCGCAGTTGTTGTATAAGTTGATCTATCAGTCTTACAAAAGATTGCAATAGCTACAACACCCAATGTAGCTTAATGGTGCTGGTATGAGGATGATCCATATGAAGTTATGTAGTCATGAAACGTATATAGACATCATGATATTGTATGTTGCCTTTTCGTCCCTTTACTTCCCAAAGGAACTAATTCGTCTTATGCTAGAAAGTTTTATTCGGATCAGAAGATCCTTTAGACAATTAACAGTTAAGATGATATGTCTTGGTTAATCTTCGCAAATTTAGAATTTTGTTGTGATTAACGCTAGATGACGCCCTTGTATTAAAAAAATCCAGACAGTACAGGGTTAATACCTATATTTGTAGCCAAGGGTAAAGCACTCAGCTGAATGAAGTCGCCTGTATTAGCCAGAATAATAATTGGGTGGACAGTGTTAATTAAGTCAGCTTGCCTTCAGCCCGGGTCACGTGTTTAAACTAGGCAAAGTTGTCTATAGTTAGAAAGACTAAGGTATGCAATGAAATGAATTTTATCAGGTTGAAGGGATTATAGAAAAAAATATGGTGGCAGATAAGGCTGTTGAGGACGGTGTAGCCTCGAAAAGGATTTTTTTTTTCACTTTGTGGTACCAGGATCGGATGGTGTTAGCTTTGTCCAGTGTTTATGGTGACATATTATTAACCATTATTTTTCTTTTCTCAGATTGCTGGTTCCCTTTATTGTTGCTCTCGTTTTTGTTGTTCTTCCTGTTACTACGAGTATAACTGTCGTTGTTCTCGTTGTCGTTTTCGTTGCTGTTGTTCTCGTCATCGTTTTCGTTGTTGTCGTTGTCGTTGTCGTTGTCGACGTTGCCGTTGTTGCTATCGTCGTCTTTCTGATTGTGATCTTTTTCATTGTCGTTATTATTGTTGTCGTTTTCAATGTAATTTTTTATTGTTTGGTCGTCGTTTTTGTGGTCGTTCTTGTTATTTTCTTATGATTACTAACACTTCACCAACACACACACACACACACACACACACACACACACACACACACACACACACACACACACACACACACACACACACACACACACACACACACACACACATACACACACACACACACACACATACACACACACACACACACACACACACACACACACACACACACACACATATATACATATATAAATATATATGTATATATATACATATATATATATATATATATATATATGTATATGTATACATATATGTATATATATACATACATATATGTATATATATGAATATGTATATATATAATATTTAATATATGTATTATATATATATATATATACATATATGTATATATACATATACATATATATGTTTGTGTCAATTTGACATTTGGAAATAAACTCTTCTGTTGGGATTCGAACCCCCGCCAGAGCGGCTTGCTTCTTACAAGGCGAGGACTGTACTCGCCACTCCACCGCGACCATTCAAAACAGAACGAATTAGTTCACGGACTAATCATTCTGCCGAGGCCACTCGGGTGGAACGTGGTATGTACTGTATTTCATCAAATCCTTTATGCAGGATAGTCTTCTGACAAGTGTTTGTGTCAATTTGACATTTGGAAATAAACTCTTCTGCTGGGATTCGAACCCCCTCCAAAGTGGTTTGCTTCTTACAATGCGAAGACCGTACTCGTCATTCCACCGCGACCCTTCAAAACAGAACGAATTAGTTCACAGACTAATCGTTCTGCCGAGGGCACTCGGGTGGAACGTGGTATGTACTGTATTTCATCAAATCCTTTATGCAGGCTAGTCTTCCGACAAGTGTTTGTGTCAATTTCGTCCTGTTTTGAATGGTCGCGGTGGAGTGACGAGTACGGTCCTAGCCTTGTAAGAAGAAAGCCGCTCTATTTATATGTATATATATATATATATATATATATATATATATATATATATATATGCATGTATATGTATATGTACATATATGCATATATGTATATATATGCATATATATGTATATATATAAGTATATATATATATGCATATATATATATATATATATACATATATATATATATATATATATATATATATATACAGTATATGTATGTATCCTTCTAGATAATGAATGAGGATAAAATGAGAACAATGAATTAGAGGGAACAAATTGATGAGAAACAAGAACAGAAAAAAAATAGTGAAACAATGAACTTTTAATTCCACTCTCATCTAAACAAAACCACATGATATGCTAACCTTAATAATCCTCCACCACAGAAAAGTCCAACCAGGTCTTTTGTTAGCCAAAAGAAAATTTATCAATCAATTTTGAAAAGATGCATAAGGAGTTAGTCAGTGAATAGACGGGATAAAATGAAGAAGAAAATATAGCAAGGAAAAAATGAATTAAGTAATTCATTCACCGTATTAGTTCCGGGTCGTTCTTAGAAGCCGTATCTCACTAGTAGACATTAATGATTGACCAATTACACGTTTGAGGTGGCAATAATTAACGTGTTATGGTTTCATAAAAGAAAATAACTATTCAACAACGCCATTTAAGAAGACCACAAAGAAGGTCATTGGTGAGACAAGGAAACAGGAAGAAGTAAATGGACGAGTAAGAGAGGAGAAAAGGAAGAAGAGAAGTGAAGAAAAAGAGACAGGCAAAGGGAGGAAAAAGGAAGAAAGGGAGAGGAATGAAGAAGAGATGGAGGGATATTATAGGAAAGAAAAGTAGAGGAAGGGTAGTTGTCAAAGAGGAAAGGAAGATGAGGGAGAAGAGGGAAGAGGGATAGAAGAGGGAAAGGAAGGAGAAGAAGGAGAAAAAAGAATGTAGAGGAAAGGGAGGGAAGAGAGACAGAGAGAAGAGAGGTAAGGGACAAGAGGAAGGAGTGGAAGGAGACAAAGAAGAGGGAATAGGAGAATAAGAAAAAGGAGAGAGAGAGGAGTGAAGAGATGAAGCAGAGGGAGATGGAAGAGAGAATAGCACAGAAAGGGAGGGGATGGAAGAAAGAGAAGAAGAAGAAGGAGGAGGAGAAGGAGTAGAGGGAGGAGAGTCAGAAGAGGGAGAACAAGAAAGTTGAGGGCGAAGGGGAAGAAAGAAGAGGAGGGAGGAAGGGCCGGAGGAAAGGGAGTAGAGGAGGGAGAGTGAGGAGAGAGAGAGAAGAAGGAGGACCAAGAGCAGAGGGAAGAAAATGAAGAGAGGAAGAAGAGAAGTGATAAGGAAGAGAGGGGAGAGATGACAGAGAGAAGAAGAAGGGAAAGAAAAATAAGAGAAGAAGGGTGGGGAAATGGGGAAGACGCTGAAGGAGAGGAAGGAAAGGGAGGAGAGGTAAGAAAGGGAGGAGTAGGGGAAAAAGGAGAAGACGGAAGAAAGGGAGGAGATGGAAAGAAGAGAGAAGAGTGTGAAGAGTAAGAAGAGGAAGGAGAGTGTGTAGAGGAATAAGAGGGAGGAGAAGAAGGAAGAGGAGGAGAGAGATGAAAGGAAGGAGACAGAAGATATAGAGAAAAGAGAGAGGTGGAGGGAAGGAGAGGAAAGAGAGAGTAATGGGGAGGAGATGTGTTAGAGGGAGGACAGTGTGGAGTCAGGTGGGAGGTAGGGGTGGAAGGAAATTGAGCAGAGTGTGGAGGAGAAGCAGGGAAGGGAGTAGAGGGAGCGTGGAGAGGAAGAGCAAGAAAGAGAGGAGAGGATGAAGAGTAAGAAGAGTCGAGAAAATAAAAAGAGGGAGGGCTTTGAGGAGAGAGAGAGGAGAAGTAGGAGGAAAAGGAGGAGGGGATGGAGAGTGAGAAGAAGGAGGAAAACAGAAGAGAGAGGAGGAATGAGAGGAAAGGGAGAAGAAGGAGAGAGATGAGGAGGAAGAGAGACAGAGAGAGAGAGAGAGAGAGAGAGGGGGAGAGAAAAGAGGACATACTTGTAGGGGAGTGATTATGGGGCCGATGGAGAGGTGATAAGAAGGAGTGATGTGAAAAGAAAAAGTCAGGCGAAAAGAAACAAGAAGATGAATCGTTATGTGGAGGTGCAGTTCCGTGGGTCTGAAACTTAGATTTCGGTCCCCGATCAATATTCTATCTTAGTTTCAACTATAAGGAGGGCAAAGAACCAATGGTTGCTCGCCTCCTCCAACTGCTCGTATCTGGTAATATAGAAGATGTC